>NC_073360.2:4747692-5068269 GCF_027580225.2 Misgurnus anguillicaudatus
ATCAAATATGTGTAGGTTTCCCCAAAAAACAGCAAATTTTGAGCAAAAAAATGAGATAATTGCACTTTTGTGAAGGACTTTTGATAGAGATCGGATTCAGAGCGATGTGTGAGGAGGACAAGACGTTGTGTTTTTGTATTGATTTTACAAAGACAAAAGAGCAGACACAAATCTTTTTTGGCCTAATTATATATTTTTAACTTTAAGAAAGTGAAACAACCTCTTACTGAGTCAAGTAACTTATTTGTTAATATTAAATACTGTTTTGTCATTAATTATACATGTTATCTTAATCTATAAGCAGTAATTATTTAACCTCATAACAATTTTGACCTGAAGTTTTTTTTAATTAAAAGAATATTGCATAAATATGCAAAATCAATGTTTATTTAGTTTTAATAATTGTTTGTATGTTTCCCAGTTACTATAATGATATATTTTAAATATTGGCCTTATATTGGCCAATCGGCAACATTGTTCTTTTCATATCAGCATCGGTCATCAAGAAACCATATGGATCGTGGAGAAAGAGTTAATCAGGGGTTAAGAGATAACACTGGGTATTCATAATCTGAATTTTCATGCAGTACATTCATAAACCCAGGATTTACGATCTAATGTGCATACTTGCTGTATCAACTGTCATAATTGATTGGGCAAATAAAACTCTGTTAGACTGTTACACTTACATTTCAATTACAACAAAACATTATTTGTGTCAAAATTGTCCATTTTTTATGCCAAAATCATTAGCATGAAGTAAAGATCATGTTCCATTGAGATATTTTGTTAATGTCCTACCATAAATATATTAAACATTTTTTATCATAAGTCAAATTCACACTGGTCCAACAAACGACAACAAACTTGTATTTTGTAGTCTGTTGGGTCAGTGTGAAACACTTTTGGCAGTTGTTGGATCAAAGTAAATGAGACTTTAGAATATTGAAGTTTGGTTGTTGTTGGATCAGTGTGAATTGGCCCTAATATACTAAGGACTTCATCTGAAAAACCTTAAGCAATTTTCTCAATATTTAGATTTTTTTAAATACCAGATACCAGGTTTTCAAATAGTTGTGTCTCTGTCAAATATTGTCCTATCCTAACAAACCATACATCAATGGAATTTTTATTTAAATGTATTCAGCTTTCAGATGATGTTTATGATCTCTTTTATAAAAAAATTGACCTTTATGGTTTTGTGGTCCAGGGTCACATATGAGGTACGCACTCTTTTGTTTCTGATTGGCTGTCTGTTGCTAAGCATCAAGTCATTCAATTCTAACTAGGGTTGCAAAGGGGCAGAAAGCTTCCTTTAAATGTTATAGACGGTTTCAGCAGTAACAACATAAACAAGCAGCTTTCATGGTTAACATGTAACTTCCGGTAAACTCCGCTAAGAATAAATAACAACAAAGTACTTTAAACGTAGTTTATTTATAACAAGCAAATTAAACGACACATAGATTACCTAGGAAACCAAAACATTTGTTATTTTTGATGTGGCATTGTTCAAGAGTTCAGTTTAGCAACTAGTCAGACCATTAAAAAACACTTAACCAGAAGTAAAGTACGGACCAGACGTGTATCGCGTCACCGCATGTGTGTCCGATGAATCCGTCTATTGGCAACTCAGCATTTTTTTTTTTTTTAATTCCCATATATTCTCATTAATTCCAATTGAAAGTTTCCAGCCTTTAAAATTCCTGGAATATTACAACCCTAATTCTAACCCTGCTTCATTTTACACTGCATGTGTTTGGCATTGCAATGCGCAAAAGCCTTGCATTAATTTCAGGGATCAGAACAAAGATAAACTGTTATATTTCTGTATTCGCTAGCTGTTTTATAGATTGCAAATTGTTGTTGTAAACTATGTCGTTGTCTCTAAAATCAGTTTTATAACTGAGTCAAAATGAGCGAGTTACTATATACAGTATCATTTATACCTCATCTTAACTTTGTTGAGTGCATGCCAGGAGTCATAAACTCTTTTCTCTATAATAGTTAGGAATGCAATACACAAAGCACATATAGCCATCATAAAAGTAACTTGAGCATCTTCATATCATTATCTTCTGAAGCCAAACAAAAGGTATAAAAATATTTTAAATGTATTGCAAAATATGGCAGCAAATTCGAAATCTTATTGGTTCTTGTGTGTGTTAGGTAAGTAAAAATCATGTGACAGTTAATCAAGAAACCAGCAAGATCTGAAACCATCAACATCTCCCACACTAGAACAGAATAAAGGACCAGTTGAACAAGAAGGTTGGAAGATCACAGAAATAAGAGGAGGTTCAGTCCCCCCCAAGTGATAAAAGTGAAGCACATGCATTAAGGATGCGTTTAGTGACTCAACTTTGACCCATTTCACAACCTTTTAATCTCTTAATTTGCCTTTCTATGTATGCACCTTTATTCAATGGCCATGTTTGTGTTTGGATTCAAAGTTTACATCTAGATAATTTTCTAACTTTTGACCATATCAGCCTGTCCTGTGATTTTAAACGCACCTTAAGGAACTTTACTGTCCAGATTAGACTTTGTGTTCCAGTCTTAACATGACTTTAATCTCTCCCATCATGCATTGCAGCACATGTGCATGGACTGCAAGAAAAATTACTGCAGCCGGTGCTCCGCTCAGCAAGAACTCCAGCCATGGCTTTGCCACACCTGCCAGCGGTTCCACGGCATCCTGTTTGAGCGAGCGGCGCTGATGAAGTTCAAGGTAAAAGACCTGAGAGACTACCTCCACCTGCACGGGGTGCCTACGCAGATGTGCCGGGAGAAAGAGGAGCTGGTCGAGCTGGTTCTTGGCCAGCATACGCCCACGTCCGAGATACACATTCCTCCCCCTACGAGTATACACTTAGATCAACAGGAGACCCCTGATATTCCAGTCATAACAGAGAGCCCAACAGTGAACAATGGTACAACAGAATTAGGACCCCAGGATCAAGTGACAGAAGATGAACGGGTATGAATAAAAGTTTGTTTGCATGCTTTTTCTGAATCTCTACAACAGAGTGTGGACACACGTATGCTCATAAATGCAAAGTATGTCATTTCAGCAATGCTTATGGCACTGAATGGAAATGTGGGATTTTTAAAATGCTTTAACTGTCTTCAGTTATACAGATGTTATCCTGCCAGTGGGTGATTCTCACGAAAACTTGGTTTTAAAAATGTCAAGCATGAAAATGTAAAAATTGCTTAAATTTACTTTTTTCCCACCAGACATTGAAAAACAAAGTCTGGAGTAAATGGGAACATTAATTTAAAAACGTTTACTTATCATTTAACACTTTTTGCAACATAATTTAAACAATTAGTCCTAAAAAATCTCATTACCGCAACAGTCAGAAAACATCAACACTGACATATTTTCAAAATGACATGACAAACCTGAAAGAACATCATTTGGAGATTCTGCACATGCATGTAAAATCAAAGTATTATGCTTCTATTAATTAAATTAACATTTAATAAGCATCTGTTGCGGTAATGATAATCAAAATGTCGTGTAAGCATTCTGACAAGACAATATTTCAAATTAACTGTAAAAAAATGATCTTACCTGGTAGCCATCTTGAAGTAACTGGTCCATGTGCTTGGTCACTCAAAATCAAACTTTATTAAAATTCTGTATGTGTGCTTAAACTGTTCTCAAAAAGTTTTGCGGAGGATGAGAACATCAGGCATGGACACATCATTTTCCTAATTTTTCTTCTTTATTATTATACATGAATATTCAGTAAATATTTTTTCTGTCATCTAAAGTAGTCTAGCAATCCATTTATTTTTTTCTTAATATTTTTGTGTTAATTTGATTAAATTACAACATAACGCATGTTCAAACACAGCCGGACACATTGCGGTAATGAGAATTTCAGCAGAAAATGAGATAAAATTTACAATTATAAATTCTTATGTTGAAATCACACATTGTGCAAGGTAGAACACAGTATTGTGTTAGTTCTGATGCTTTTTAATGTTACTATATTACACATTTTAAAGCTAAAATCATCAGTGCCGTGGTGTTTCAATGGTTTCGTGAGAATCACCCCAGTATTGCTGGCAGAGCACAAATTTTGGAAACATCACATTGTGTACTCACTCTGTTTAGGAGGTCAACCTATGAATGTCTTATCAACAGTTTTTTTTACTAGAGTGGGAGAAAATAATGTTTTTGCACATTCAAATTTTTATATAACAACTGCTTGGGGTGTGGATCAAGGCAAACCATACGTTTACTAAACAAATATTGTACTAAAACATGTTATCCTTTGTGTGCCAGGCCAGTAGTTGGCGATGTTTCTTTGTAAAGACACGCTACACGTCAGCACACTTAAGGGCTCATTGTACTTCTGCGTAGGGCCTGTGCCATAGCCTTGATGCCGCAGGCTATGGGTCGGTTTTCATTCATACTTCTGTGTTGTTTTTCGTGTCAACATGCAGACCACTAGTAGGCAGTATCTACGCTTGTAACAGCAGTGCAACAGCCAAAGAAGCAACTTGCCCAGTAAACCCACAAGATGAGAAGACCAGCGAAAATCTGTACGAGGAAATGCAAGGCAGATCTTTTTTCACCTGACACGAGGGGTTCTAGCAGCAGGGTTCCCAGGGGTCCTTGAAATCCTTGAAAGTTTGTGAATCTGGGGGATATAATTAAAGGCCCTGGGAAGTTTTTGAAAATATACATGCGTAGATAAAGGTCATTGAAAGTGCTTGAATCTATTTTATGCAAGAAGTTTTCTGGAAAAAAATCCATATTATTCCCTGTGTAGTGTAGGATAATATCATAAAAAATCTAGACGTTTTAAGCACAGATGCTAAACTGTTTGCTTTAAATGTTTATATCTTCTGTATGTGAATGTTGATTCATACCAAAATGCTTTTTGCATAGTTGTGTTTGACACATGAAAACGTTCATGTGACACATGAAAACGTTGTTTCCTGAGAAGGGAACTAGACGCTGCGTCTCCCTTGCCATACTTCCTGCGTCCCTGTAACGCCGTCTTTGGCAATATTTCAGATAGCGATATACTTCCTGGCCCCCGCGTCACCCTGTCTTTGTCGTTAAGCCTCACCATTGGTTGAATTTGATATAAACATTCAGACACACTTACTCCTTGAGGCGTCCCCAAAGTGTCACCGCAGTGACGCAGCGCGAGTTCCCTCGAAAGGGAATTTTAACAATGTATCTTTAAAGGTAACAAGATGTAACCTTGATCTCACTTGAAATGTGTCCCCACAATTAGTCCTTGAATTTGAGGGTATTGGACCTGGAATGTCCTTGAATGGTCCTTGAATTTGAAGTTAACTAAGGTGTGGTAACCCTGTAGCAGAACAATCACAATGCTAGCATTGATGCGCTGTTACATTTTGGGAGAGGTGCATGTCAGGCTACGCCATAGGCTACTGCGTAGGGTTCGCGTCTCTGCGTAGGCTACGGCATACAATTGACGCAGAAGTATTTAACCCGCTTTATGAATTTCTACAGAGCGATAAATCAAGACAGCAAAAGCATCAACCGATTTCAAAATTTTTTTTAAGACGAACAGCTAAAATGCACAAATAGTTAAAGTTTTTAGTTAAAAACAAAGTCGTGTAAATATGACAAGAATACCACTGTACCTCACTCTTAACATGGACTGCTTCTCAAGTGCACTTAGGAATGTGTGAGATTATAGATGTACCCTGAGGTAAATCAGATAGTGAACCCAGCTGGGTTAAACTTACTCTAGCTGTACTAACTTTGACCCTTAGAGCTTGTCGGCGGCAGAGGCGACAGCTGAAAGTGACATGGATGCAGAGCTGCATGTGGAGCAGGAGCTGCAGGTACCTCCTGAAGCTCCTTACCTCTCCTCCTCCGCCTCTTATATTTGTTCTTACACTTTCTGGAGTGTTAAATAGGAAATGACAGCACATTCATCATGACCCGTCACATGAGCCTTTCTGTTGCGATGATTTGATTTCCCTGAATTTGAATCATTTTCTAGTATGATCAGCTTGGAATGAGAGAAGAAATGTTGCATGTAAAATCTCTCTTAACTTCAATTCATCTCATCAATTCTTCTAGCGTGCACAACCAGTGTCTGATGTTTGAACGAGTGACTTTTAAATATTTTCAACTTGCGGGATTTAACTTTGTGTCATGCTAATTTTTCGCTTAAGTTAAATATTTTTTAACTTGCGCTACGTATTTTCAACTTTTGCTAAATATTTTCAACTTTTGCTAAATATTTTCAACTTGCGCTACGTATTTTCAACTTGCGCTACGTATTTTCAACTTGCGCTACGTATTTTCAACTTGCGCTACGTATTTTCAACTTGCGCTACGTATTTTCAACTTGCGCTACGTATTTTCAACTTGCGCTACGTATTTTCAACTTGCGCTACGTATTTTCAACTTGCGCTACGTATTTTCAACTTGCGCTACGTATTTTCAACTTGTGTTTTTGCAGTAATTGCCCAATTTTGTCATTCACATGGCCCCACGCCATTTCATTTGTATGTAATCTACTTGCGCAAATTAAGAGCCCTTTGAAGCTGTAAACTAGGGTTGTAACGATTAATCGGGTGTCCCATTAAAAATGCCTCTGAAATCGATTCAGAATCGTTTATGAATCGATTCTGTGTTTCATCCAGCTTGTGTGTGTACTACGTTGTTTTGGTCCGTAAGAAATCCTTATCAATCTAAAATAATCGTGAGGTAGGAGTTGTTTGTAACGTGCATTTAAAGAAGGAACACTCGTTAAACAAAATCATTCAAAATATTGTTTATTATCATGAAAATACCTGAAACAATATGAATAACAGCAATATAAATATTCTTACAGACATTTCCTGGAATAGCGTTTGTAATGCTTACTACTTCTGTGGCACAAAGGGAGTTTCTGCACGAGAGCGCCCCCTGGCTTTGGGATGTGCTGGGATTTCACTGTAATTTGTTATAATTTATTAATTGAGAAAGCGCACAATTGCACGATTAATCGTTTCAGCCCTACTGTAAACCAGGAGTGGGTAACCCTGGGTCCTGGAGGGCCACTGTCCCGCAGAGTTCAGCACCACCCCCAATCAAACACACCCGAATTTCATTTCCAAGTAATCCTGAAGACTTGAATTAGATTTTTCCGGTGTGTTTAATTAGAGTTGGAACTAAACTCTGCAGGACAGTGTCGCACTCCAGGTCCAAAGTCGTGGGTAAATTATCAAGATTTTATTTTTTAGGAAAGTGGAGTAAAACGTTTGAGGCTGGTGGAATATACAACAGCAACCTGTATCATCAGTAAAGCATGCTGTTCAAACCCTTATTTCAAACTAAATCAAGATGATTGATACTTGCTGACTTGCTGTAAGAGGTCATACCTTTTCTGACTTTTTTCCTTCAAGAAGACAATTAAAAGTGTGAAACAAACAGACTTGTATTGAAGAGGGACATGAACAAGAGCAACAAATCGTAGACAAAACCATCTAAAGCACAACCACACAAACCTTCCCTCTCTGTGGAACTTGATCTACTTTCATTTGCATGGCAAACATCCTACATGGCCTGTTGCTGGTGAGGGATGAGTGAATCAATGCAATGTAAAAAAAAAAAATTTCTCTTTCTCTCACTTTTAGTCATCAGACTCAGAGGAGGTGTTGGCCCCTGGGCGGCGGGCGTCCCTGTCAGACCTCACGACAGTGGAGGATATCGAGGCTCTGAGCGTCCGGCAGTTAAAAGAAATTCTGGCAAGGAACTTTGTCGACTACAAGGGCTGCTGTGAGAAGTGGGAACTGATGGAGAGAGTCACACGCCTTTTCCACGACCAAAAAGACCTGCAACACATATGTAAGGAGTTGACTGGTAGCAGGCTGAGGGCTTGTTGTTTTTACTTTGACGTCAGCTCTTTCACACTGACCTCTCTTTGTGTACACTCAAACAAAGAAAAAAAACACAGAGTTAAAAACAACTCAAATTAAGTTGGTTTAGACCAACGGCTGGGAAAATATAGGACAGACGGCACACTGGGCTAACTTGATCCATGAAGTTGCAACCCAGCAAATGGGTGTTTAACCCAAAAGATTTAAACATTGGGTTAATTTTACTTTATAAATGGGTTAATATTATTGTTATTTTTTATTAATTTTATTTAGTTACTTTATTGCAGATGTCAAATACACCACATTAAAAACACATGCCAACATGGTATCCCCATAATAACATTCACATTACATGTGCTGTAATATAGTTTACCTCAATCAAAAAATATCTAAAAACTTGGAATCAAACTTAAAGGCTCTCTAAGCGAATCTGTGTGTTGATTTTTGAAATGTGTTTTCAAACAAACTAAGCGTAGTTAACTCCTCCCCCTCCCTTCCGTGCTTTCATGAACGCGCCCAAACCCAACCCCCAAATCCTTCTTGGCGTTTATTGGTTAGAACACTTTGTTATGGTTTCTGGTGTAGGTTTGGCCAGTTTGTTATTATTGCAGTTTGTGGAGGCTGGGCTGTCTACATCGTGTTTTTTTACAGTTTGATCAGCGGACAGGAAGCAAGCAGATAGTGAGGAGATGTTTGCTGTATGTAACAAAAAATGTTTTATGGTCTAAAACGCGTGAATTCGCTTAGAGAACCTTTAATCACAATAAAATGCATTTATTAAATTTTTTTGCCAGAAAAAAATTATAACTTTAGTATATTCTCTTGAAAAGTGCTGACTGGAGTCTGTCCTGATGATGGTCCATAATGTCCACGGCAGGTAACTTAAAGGTGGGGTGCACAATCTCTGAAAGCCAATGTTGACATTTGCACGCACACACAACATGGTGATCATGAGCAGAGAAGTTTGACAACAAAAAGAGGCAGCACCACTGTCGTTTAAATCTGTGGTATGGAATAATTATTTGCATGCGTAGATTACATACAACATCAATGTAAAGATGCGTGGGTGGGGCAATTGGGCTTGTTATTGCCGCAAACGCACGTTATTTGCCTCAGACACGTCTTCCGCACAAGTTGGAAAAAGTTTAAATCAAGAAGAGAATTCACATAATGCTAAGGTAAATCCCACCAGTAATCTTGATTGAGGAATGCATTTTTGGTTTCAACACAGACAGCATGATGTTGTATTTAACAGTAGTGCAGTAAGGTATAGCCTTCATTTACAATGTAAAGTTTAATTTACTAAGTACAGGTATATAAAATGGCCAATTTATGTTTACATGTGTTTAATTTGTAAAATGCAAGAATTATTGTGTTCCAAGTTTGAATGGGATATCATTTTTATATATCTTATATATATCTTTATAAATATGTAATTATATTCAGTAAACTAGAAATGTGTAAGATGATTTTTGCATTTACATAAAATAAAGAGAATTGCAGGTAAAACTTTTTTTACTTTGCTTCTTAACATCTCACTGTTCCTGTTACCTAAGCATAGAATAATTTAAAGCAACACCAAAGAGTTTTTTTTTACCTTAAAATAACGTTTTCAAAAAAGTTTCAGTGGTTCATCCACTCAAAACAGGGCGAACGGCACTCTCACATTCGCTTTGCAGCCCTCTATCGGCCAAAACCGCACTAAAGAAGTTTCCAACCGTCGGGTAGTGGTCCTGTAGTTCGAGTGAAAACTACAAAAACTTGCTTTACGGCAGACCTACAATCCAATCAGTGCCAGCTATACTGCAGTATTTATGACAGTGGTAGTGAACAATTACGCTTCTAACCTGTAGGGGGAACAAAGTGCAATAAGTCTTTAGTGTTGCTTTAAAAACGCTTTAATAGGCCAAGCCATCAGAACCGAACCGAAAACCGTGGTTAAGAACCGAAAATTTTATTGAACCGTGGACAAATTGTATTGTTGCATCCCTAGTAGACACGCCCCTTACTGCTGATTGGCTACAAGTGTCTTTTGGTAGTCGCCCCGAAAGCGTTTTTCGGAAATCGTGCGCTCCGCCTTTAACACTGGGGTTGATTTGACTCAGCGCAGGGTACACAGTTGAGGTGCAGGCCAAGCAACTTTTACTCTTTACCTGGACCACATACTGAAGATGTTCAGAAATTGTGTTGTATGAGCTGCTTAAGCGGTTTATGTAAAGGCTAAAAACTTAATTTTTTAAATTATCTGATAAAGCAGATTATGTGCATTTACATGACATTAATCACGTCACACATCACTCTTCTTTACAGCATGTCATTTGTTTAGGATTTTATAGGCTATATGGATATTATTTATATATATATATATGAAGAGTTTGGTTCCAAAACGCAATAAACGCCATTTTTGAAAAAAATGAGTTACTGCCAAAATCAGTATTATATCAGGTCAGTAGTTAAAAGTAAATTCTTAATTTTACGCAAAATCCAATATCCGCCGTGTTATTCTGTCATCTTTTCTCCCTTTTTTCCCAAAATGCGACAAACGCCACTCCCACTTTTTTACAGAACGCAATAACTCCATTTCTGATATTACAGCCCACCGTTCACGCAATGTAAACAAGCAATGGCGGACGCGCGTAGTACACGGAGTCCTGGTTTTCCTCATCTACTTTGTACTACGTGATCAACAAACAAAACAAAATAATACTTTAATTGCATCGCTAAACCTGTGATGGTTTTCTGTGATGGGAAAGAAACGTAAGCCATCAGCATCTAACAATTTCCCTGAGAGGCACTCGGGAGACGGGTGCTTGTTCTCCCGACAGCATCAAGCTTCTCATGCTAACACATTGACCCCAGAGGATCTTATGAAAAACTGTACATAATTTTACTCAAAGTCAACGAAAATCGAGCAGGACCAAAAACATTTTACAGTCGATCGCTGTGAAAGACGTTAAGCGAAGACGTCAAGTAACCGCAATGACAGTGATCTTAATATGACAAAGTAAGTGTTTTGATTAATAACATTAATGTTTATATATTTAATTAGTGTGTACAACTAGTCAACTAAATGAATATAACATGGCAGAGATGAATGCACATTTATATAGGCTATTGATTCAATAGATTTATAGCATTTTGAATAAAAACCTCATGTTAGTCATATTTATATTTAAGACGAAAATGTTTATTAAAGGGGGCATTTTAAACATCCAAAATAAAAGAGAAACCAACATATTTTCGATCTTGTGGGCATAACTTATCAAACAAGCTGACCGCTATTGACCATAGCGTACATGTAATAATATTTCACGTCATGTAAACTGAAGTGTTGTGTCACAATTTAGCTTTTTCTAGTAAACGGGAATGGATTTATGTATACATACCGTATATTGATACCAGCCTTGTTTATCCACATACCGGTAACTCTGTCCGTGTACAAACCGCAGCCTCTCCACACCTAAAGTAAATTCAAACAGCACCACACAATTAATTTGACCCAGCATTTGGGTTGATGCGTCGCAGGAGGGGTGCATTCATTCAACTGTCAGCGAAAACCACTCAAATATTAACCCAATGATTGGGTTACACAAAACTACCAAAGACTGAGAAAATGATCTAAAAGGCTCAACCCAGTGTTTGGGTAGAAAAACAAACCCAGCATTTTCTTGAGTGTAGTAGTTCATAGCATAAGATCTCATGAGGAATTTGCATTATTAATGGTTAGAAATAGAAATAAGGCCTTAAATCATGTGACTTGTTCATGAGAGGTGTGTCATTAACATACTTGAGATAAGAAAACAGATTTATAACACCTAGATATCACACAAACTTGTTGGGAGAGCTCCTTTGGCATACACCACTTAGTAAAATGAAGTCGGGAACACCTTGGTGTTATGGCAGCAAAGTTTGCACAAGCGTGTTTATATTGTTGACTGAAGTATGTTTTTGTTTTTCCACAGTGTCTACCGCCATGGAAGGGATAGGTGGGTTTGGTGCTCTTGGCTTGAAATAGAAATTAAAACGAATAATTATTATTATTCATGTTATCATATTATTAGATGTAGAAAGCATATCAAAACTAAAATGTTTCTTGCTTTGTTTCTTTCATACAGACGCAGGGTCCGGGACGCCCGGTGAGGAGAACCTTTGTAAGATCTGTATGGACTCACCCATTGACTGTGTTCTTTTGGAGTGCGGACACATGGTCACGTGCACCAAATGCGGCAAGCGCATGAGCGAATGCCCCATCTGCCGGCAGTATGTGGTGCGAGCAGTGCACGTGTTCAGGTCCTGAACAAAGCTCGTTCTGAGCACCGAGACCACCAGCGCCCCGCCGTATCTCAGCCCTTCCCCTGAACAATGGAAGGAAATGGTTTTTTTTCAACAGCCTTGAATTCTTGCACATTTATCTTGTGGCACTTTAAACGATCGTGAGAAGATGCTCCAAGCTTTAAGCAATAAATCTACTGCTTTTCTATTTTCAAGTAACTTTCCAAAGTGTGCCTTCTTTTTACACGCGGGACGTCGCGCTTATGTCGACCATGCAGATGGCACAAATATCCATTTCTGCCAGCGTCTCTGTAAGCTGGTGATATCAACCAGAGGATTGTATTAACACAAACATGCTGTGTGTAGGTATGCAAGTGAACCTGCAAATCATTATTTTCTTCATCTGTTTTTATGGGAACAACTCGAGTGTAATCTATCAAAAACAAACTATCTGAAACTTTATGTACTAATGGGAATCAGACTTGTCACACAAGTCTTACATCTGTTGATTCATCTCAAATAAGCAACTCCAAATAGAAGTTGAAACTGCTGACAGATCTTAAATCTGATTCGTATCGCGTGAGAAACAACTAAAGTCGAGTCACTTTTGATCAAAATGATTCTCATCGTGGCTTTGTCGAGCTAATTTGCACTTGTTTTTATGTTAGTAACCACAATCATGCCTTCATGACAATGTTGTGAGGATTATTTAACCGAGTCAGCTAATCTAAATGATTCCTCTTTGTTTAGCTAAACTTAAGCTGTTAAGCTGAAAGGCTTTTGTTCAGGTCATACAAAGACCATTAAGATTGATTTTTTTTCTATTGGTTTGTCACAAAAAAAATGTATGGTGCAATTATGCAAATGTTCCCCGTCATTCTCCACTAAAGCAAAAACTTTTTTTTAAAGAAATGTTGTGCTATTTTTATTTAATCCATAATGATTTTAATAAACATTAGTGTTTAAAGTGCCAGTCAGGTCCAATTTCTAAGCTTCCTAATATTGTTAAGGACTCCTCAACAACAGGTTTATATGCATGCAACGTCATTTTCTCAAAATATTAATTTAATATTAACGCATTTCTCAGACATCCAAAAACGATTTGCACAAAGCCGTTCAGTCAAAAAATACGCTCTACCTAAACCCCCCTTTCGGTAGTCTGCTTTGCTCTGATTGGTCAACTGATAGAGTCAGGTTGTGGTTAGGAGACGCATGTTGGGTCGAAATAAAATGGATACTGAAACATCTTTCGTGGCCAAACGGTAAGCAAATCCCACCTTGAACTCGCCGAGATTGGAGAAGCAATCGTCAGTAAAATGACGGGAACACAACAAAAGGGTTTTATTGTAACGTTGCTGCTGTGGCATTTGCGAAAAATAATTTTTGACTACTGATTCTTCACATCTTCATCCTTTTGGAGTGAAAGCAACACACACTTGCCTTAACAGCTCAAAACACAACGTCTTCTCGACATGATGTCAACACTCCAGCTAGTGAAAGTGTATGTGGGCAGGTCCGGGTTTTTGTTTCTCACGGGAAAGAGATTATGCAAAGTCTTACCTTCATACATAGATAGACGACATGCTGGAGATTGGAAAATAATTTGACTCGTTAAAGCGATTCAGAGGCGACTCCCTACTTTAGAAGCCAAGACCTTTATTTATGGTAAACAACTTTGCACACTCCTTACATTGATGGACAGCTAAATAACACACTGCAATACAGGTAATATTCAATACTGGATCTGACTGGCACTCCCAACTTTTCTACTCTGTGAAATATAATTTATTCTTCTTCACCTTTTGGGTTTTCATTTGACTGTCATTCCCACCGTTGATAATTTTAACAGTCATTCACCTCACATTGTAAGGCATGCACGTGCATTGGTGAAGAAAAGCCCTCTGGTATATCAGTCATTTAAGGTGCATGTTGGCCTGACCCGCATCCAACCACACAATGTAGCTCTCCATATAGCATTCAGGACTCCAATCGTGCCGCTAGTAAGCACTTTGTAGATGCTTGTGGTTGATCTCCTGCTGGAATTAGATCAGCAGCACTTTAACGGAGGAAATATCAGGTGAACGTTTCTTAACACTCATGCTATGGGTTTCTGGGTTGCCTTGGAGATCGCAGGACAAGTGAAAACCTGCTACCGAAGTGCCTCCCTTCCCTTAAGGCACTGCAATTTAGTTAACATTGACTAGCTCCGGACTATTCTTAGAGAGCAGGGTATGTGCGTACATGAAGATATGATCATACTCATGGTGCAAAGCAGAGAGGTGGGAACTGCACACTGAAAATAATATGCAGCATGAAGTTACAGTTTTTTACAGATGCTGGGACACATTTCTCAATGCTTGGGTCACTTTTGCAAAACTCTTGACACAGTTCTCCTAACAAACTTTCAGCTTGGCAAAGCAGTTCATTTCACATTCAAAATGCACTACAACTACCAAAACACTTTATTCAGGTCTCAAATCAACTCATTCTTCCAGAACGCTAGCAAAGGTTGACAGCCGACAAACACACTTTGTCACCCACAAAATGATGACCTAAAAAAACATTAACAACATGTAGCATTATGTAATGTTTTCTCTGTTTATAACTCACTGCATTATATGTTACTCAAATGAATCAGACATGATGAAGAATTCTTCAGTATTTTATGTAGTTTATTTTTTTGTCACTTGAGTAATTTCAAAATACAAGAATTTGTATACACACCATCCACTGATACAGATACAACAGTAATGCTAATGTACTCTGTCTTTTCCATTTGGCCAATTTTTTTTATAGCATTTATTTTTAAGATTTAAAATGTATTTCATTAAAATATTACTGTAGAAATGTAGCAAATTGCTGTCTTATTCAGTTTTGTATAATGTTATTGTTTTGAACATAAGTTTTGAAAACAGTATGTAAGCATGTGCAAATTGTCCTGTATGTATAAAGAGTTTTGGCAGTTGTTGTGTCTGAGTGAGAAAAGAATTCATGAAATTTGAGAGATGTAGTTATTTGAAGGCATTTTGTGCCAAAGCAATGATAATTGATCCTCAGTATAGCCCACATAGACTTCTGTTGTGCTCACTGTGTCAGGAGTTTTGCGGAAGTGACCTAAGTATTGAGAGGTGTGTCCTAGCGTCTGTAAAAAACTGTAAAACAACTTGGTTTTAAGTTTCTGTGATAAGTTGACATAACTTATAAAAACAAGTTGAAACTTTTTAACTAAATTTGTTATGTTAAAGTGACACAAATATATGTTGATTTGACAAAAATGCTGCATATATTATATTAGGATTCCTGGTAGTCTTTGCAAGTCTCGTAAACGGCACCAGCTGTTATCCGAAGTCATGAAAAGGGACCGATTGAAATGCTTTTACTGATAATCCTGTGTTCACAGCAATTGGCATTGATCATCAAATGTTTGTTGAATAGTACACGACAGATCTTATAGCTTTAAAATATGTGACCCAGTCTGTGAAAACCCAGCTGTAGTATTTTTTTTTACTTACTGTTTTCTACATAAAAATCATCCTAGAACATTCTGTGAAAATATAATCTTCATATCTTTAATACACTGTAAAAGTTGGATCAACTTAAAAAAATAATGTAATTTTTTAGATTGATCCAACTTTTACTTTTTATAGTGTACTGAATGAGTAAGATCAATATAAGAGCTCTGCAGTATAAAACAAAATCTACTTTGCTTGTATGAAAGAGAGGACCTCAGACATTCTTCTCCTAAAAGAACAAAATACTAGATTAGACTGATAGTGGGTAGATTTTCCCATAAGAGTTTTCCTTTCTTAAAAAGTTTTTTTCTTTTCTGAATCTAAGGCTTTGGCAATAATTGACAAATAATTTTCTCAAAGAAGATAATAGCAAACAAATGCAAACTACACTATTAACATGAATTGAAGAAATTACAGTAAATCCACAGTAAGTTACTGGCAAACAGCGCAGAACTACAGCAAAAATTTATAGCGTAACGTGTAAAAACTCTGCATTCACATTTTCAAAGCATGGTGACAGAAAACTTCCTTTTTTTATTTTATTAAATTGAAAACTCAGAATGATGTTACACTTGATTTTATTATAACTGTGAAACTGTAGATTATTTTCTCTTTGTTGGAGTCAGATAAAGGAATGGTTTCATCTCCTGTTTGATGTATAAATATGATTTGGATTTTTTTCCAATATCGATGTATTGTTTAAATGTTAATGTTGTAAACCCAGGGTGCGATTTGTGAAAAAATCAAGAAGAGGCGGGATGTTTTTCAAATATTTTTATTTATGAAAATAAATGATATACCATGGGCTTATATTGATTATTTCTTGTAACTGTTGACCTAAAATAGAAATTTACAGGCACCCGCCCTGAACGAGATTTAAATCGTTTATATGGATGACCATTAATCATCAAGGCAAACAATTTTGTCCCCAATAAAAATAGGGATATAAAGACCAGAGGGGTGATACTGATAATCCTCCTCAGCAAATCGCACCCTGTGTAAACCAAATCTGATATGAAATATAAAATCTTTACTAAGCCATCAAACTAGATTTATGTGTTTAGTTGTTTTAAAGATTTTGTAATAAAATAGTTTTCAATGCTTCGGTCTTTCAGTTTTGTTTCTTAAGAACAGTCAAATGAATGAGTCTGAAACACGTCATACATGATGCAGTTGAACTTGTTCTTCTCGTCTGTCTGCGTGTTGTTGGTTCTTTGCATTGTCACAAAGTAAACGTATCAGATTTTCAGGGATGTAAAGAACAAAGTATTCTCCTGAGGGTGGAGTATTGTTACTGAGTTACTCTATAGGCTATTGTTAGCTCATTGACTGTGGCCAGGTTCAAACACTGTCATTGTGTAATAAAGCAAATGAATATTTTACTGCTGCTATTTGACAAGAGCATTTGGAGAATTAAAACAAGAAATGAGTAATTTATGCATTCATACTGGCTACATATTGGATATAGTGGGGTAAACCGTGCCACTTTTAAAGTCGTCATCCTGGCAATATAAGTAAGGTAGATATTAAAATAATTAGGTTAATTTTATGAATTTAAATGATAAACCTCCCTCATAAACTGCCTTTATTATTATATCAAATCAAATACCATATAAAAAGTTATTGTGAGACTTGAGTGAGAATAAATCTGTGAATCACAGCCTCAGTTAATGGTTTTCCAAAGAGTTTATGGATCTGTAAGAGCTTTCTAGTTTTAATAAACACTGACACCTGGTGGATAAAAGTGTTGCTACGTTGCATAAGAAAGTATTCAAATTCCCCATTATTTTTGCAGTGACCACCAGTTTAGCAGATTATTACCATTTGTATTACAATAGTTTCAATACAAATAAAATATCATTGTTATTATAGTGAGAACATAGTACATTTGTGGTTACTTGCTACAATTAAAACCATGATTACTATAGTTTAATCATCATACATTTGCTGAAAGGGACACTCCACTTTTTTTGAAAATATGCTCATTTTCCAGCTCCCCTCGAGTTAAACATTTGAATCTTACTGTCTTGAAATCCATTCAGCTGATCTCCAGGTCTGGCGATACCACTTTTAGCATAGCTTAGCATAACCCATTGAATCTGATTAGACCATTAGCATCGCCCTAAAAAATAATAAAAGAGTTTCAATATTTTTCCTATTTAAAACTGGACTCTTCTGTAGTTACATCGTGTACTAAGACCAACGGAAAATTAAAAGTTGAGGTTTTCTAGGCAGATATGTCTAGGAACTATACTCTCATTCTGGCGTAATAATCAAGGACTTTGCTGCCGTAACATGGCTGCAGCAGGCATAGTAATATTAAGCACTGCCCGAAAATAGTCCTCTTGGTTACTTTCAATAGCAGGGGACTATTTTCGTGCAGTGCGTAATATCACTACGAGCATATTTTTTTTTTAAAGTGGAATGTCCCTTTAAGGGCAAATCATCACAAGTGCAGTGATTAATATTATTACATAATACAATACTTATTCACACAAACCACATTCTGTCTGAAGCTGGTATAATATTTTGTTGTGCATTCTGTGTTAAACATGCAACATTCCGAGTTTATTTTTTATTTTGTTGCTGTGCTCATTTTTTACTTATTTAATTCAGTTAATCTCCTGTCAAAATACGTCCTTTAGAGTAGGTGGTGCCCTAGGCGACCGCCTAGTTTGCTTATGCCTAGAAACGGCCCTGGACAGGATTGTTGCAAGGCACAGATTGAAGAGAAAGGCTACACTAATTCTCAAATGGAACAAGTTTGGCAAAACCCCAGGACTCTTGTTGTCCAGCCCAGGTGGCCAAACTGAGCAATCGGAGGAGAAGGGACTTGGTAAGAAAGGTGACCAAGAACCCAAGAACTTGGTCACTCTGACTAAGCTCTGGAGATCCTGTGTGGGGAAAAGTTCCAGACGCACAACAATCACTGCATGCCCTCCACCGATATGGGCTTTCCACAGTGCACAGCATGAGAAAGCCCACTTAAAGTTTGCACAAAAGCACCAGGAGCAAAATTCTCTGATCTGATTAAACCAATATTGAACTGTTTGACCGTTCTAAAAGTGCAGTGGTTGCACCCGTGCCACCTCTGACATATCAGTGTATGAGAAAATGCTGCATTATATATGTCATGAAACAAAGAAAGCTGGTGTTCTTTCATGGTTCCCCATGCCAAATACAACTCAAGCTTCATTTCAGTAATGGTGTAATGCATATACCTTTACAAAACAGAACCTCTACAG
Source organism: Misgurnus anguillicaudatus (assembly GCF_027580225.2). Lineage (NCBI taxonomy): Eukaryota > Metazoa > Chordata > Actinopteri > Cypriniformes > Cobitidae > Misgurnus > Misgurnus anguillicaudatus. Next base: position 4,766,594 of record NC_073360.2, read on the forward strand.
CTTCTCCAGTTAACTTTCCCGGCTGGTATTGTTTAGGCAAATAAATGACACCAACTCCATACACAATATCATTTAATATAGGTCACTAGAGCTCAAATGCAGAGGTTCAATATATTTGGAAACGTGAATGGCATTACTTTAGATCAGGGGTGGCCAAATTCGGTCCTGGAGCTAAACTCTGCAGGACACCGGTCCTCCCAATACTTTTTAAGACCAATGTTGATCACAAAAGTATAGACCCATTCAAGGTTTGTAAACATTGAATGACTATCGGGTGCGCGCGCAGCATGGGGTCAAACTGTTCATACCATTTAGGCTTTCTAGTTTAATCTTACAGGGCTGAAAAATGATGACTTACCTGAAATGAAGTGAGGACTACAAACACAAGCCTCTTTGATATTTGCATTGTCCCAATCTGCCAGTTTAATTGCTTGCAGCCACAGATGTTGTATTTTTTTGTTTTTGAGATTCTGCAGGAATCCCGAAAAACTTAACGGAAGACCTGGTGCGATTTTCACAGCCCACGACGCAAGTAGACATTTTTGACGATACCGATTAATACGCAACTCAATCTGCTGTAATGACTTTTCTGACCCCGACATGCACAGTGGGAACCACCTGTGACGTGAACTGTGAAGGGGTCTATTAGAAAACCTGATTATTTTTTGCTTTAGGACAAAAATCACATGATGATATCATAATGTATTAGCATCACATGCATGTTCTTTTGATCCATCATGAGTGGTCATGCACTTGTGTGCCTGTTTTTATGGCTGTTTCTTTGCATTTATACACTGTAAAACATTTGCTGTTAATGTAAAAATACAGGAAAAAATGTATTTTTGTATCACAGAAAACTTGCCAGTAACTTACTGTAGATCCAAATTTATCACTATAAAAAAATCTGCATTTTTGTCAAATCAACATATGAAGAGTTTGGTTCCAAAACGCGATAGCCTAAACGCCATTTTTGAAAAAAAAAAGAGTTACTGCCAAAATCAGTATTATATCAGGTCAGTAGTTAAAGTAAATTCTTAATTTTACGCAATATCCGCCGTGTTATTCCGTCATCTTTTCTCCCTTTTTTCCCCAAAATGCGATAAACGCCACTCCCCCTTTTTTACAGAACGCAATAAATCCTACAGCCCACCGTTCACGCAATGTAAACAAACATGGCGGCGCGCTGAGTACATGGAGTCCTAGTTTTCCTCATCTACTTTGTACTTCGTGATCAACAAACAAAACAAAATAATACTTTAATTGCATTGATAAATCTGTGATGGTTTTCTGTGACGGGAAAGAAACGTAAACCATCAACATCTAATAATTTACGCAAGAGACACTCGGGAGACGGGTGCTTGTTTGCCCGGGCCGACAGCATCAAGTCTCTGTCATGCTAACACATTGACCCCAGGGGATCTTGTGAAAAACTTTACATAATTTTACTCAAAGTCAACGAAAATCGAGCAGGACTAAAAACATTTTACAGATGATCGCTGTGAAAGACGTTAAGCGACGACGTCAAGTAACCGCATCAATGACAGTGTTCTTAATATGACAAAGTAAGTGTTTTGATCAATGCCATTAATGGTTTTTTTTTATTAGTGTGTACAACTAGTCAACTAAATGAATATAACATGGCAAAGATGAATGCACATTTATACATTGATTCAATAAATTTAAAGCATTTTGAATAAAAACTTGTCATGGATTTATTGCATTTTGTGGAAAAAATAATCCGTTTTTATAATAAATCTTTAAAAATCAAGTTATGGATTTGAATTTTTTATGTTGTTATAACCTAAAGATGCTATGTGAAAGTTTGTAACAGAAAATAGTGGTTTTCATCTTGTCACTTTCTTGGTATAGAAAACACGTTTTTACCAAAATTTGTCAAAATGGATTTATTGCGTTTTGGAACCAAACTCTTCATATGTTTATGCTACTTTAAATTAAAATTTTAATGAACATTAAACATTATCAAGTCTTTATCTTTACGAAATAAAACTATAAAATAACCTCATGCAAAGCATTCTGGGAACCAGAAATCCTCATCAACCTTTTTCCGTTTTTTCCTTCAGATTTTGGTTCCCAGAATGCTTTGCTTGATGCTGTTATTTTTTATGTTTAAGTATATAAAGATAAAGACTTGTTAATGTTTAATGTTTATTTAACTTTTAACAAACTGTTGCCAGTAAATAACATACATTTATATCTACAGTAAGTTACTGGCAAACGGCTGACAGTAATACTGTAATTTCTACCGAATGTTTAACAGTGTAACATTATGTTGTTATTGAATAGGAGGAGTAATGTCATCACACAAACTTTGTAACCGATGTGTCAGAGGGTCTCGTATCTTAATCTTCTCTCAGGTGCAGAAGTCTGAGTTACAGTATTTTAACTGTAAATCAATTGCACCTGCACTGTAACATTTATTATGTAGTTTCATATTGGGAGCAGAGGTTAGGTTTACTTATCATGCGGAGGGAAATACCAAGCTAAGCAATTGCCAGAAAATAAACTTTTAAACAGGATGATGGGAATTTGTTAAGCTTTTGCTTCAAGAGGTATTTATTTTATTCAGTAAGATATTTACACATTTACCAAAAGACAGAACAATAACAATTTAACAATTTACCTGTTCAAACGTTAACGGGCTCTTTAATATACACTGTAAAAAAATTACTGTAGTTATGCAGCTGTTTGCCAGTAACTCACTGCAGAATAAACGTATGTTATTTACTGTCAACAGTTTGTTCAAAATTAAATTAACATCAAACATTAACAAGTCTTTATCTTTACAGAACAAAACCAAAATGACAGCCTCATGCAAAGCACTCTAGGAACCAGGAATCCTTATCAACCGTTTATGTTTTTTCCTTCAGATTCTGGTTCTCAGAATGCTTTGCATGAGGCTGCTAATCCAGCCCTACTCTACAAAAATAAAGACCTATGTTTAATTTTCATTTAGCCCTGAACAAACTTTGTTGCCAGTACATATATTTAAATCTACAGTAAGTTACTGGCAAACAGCTGCCTGTAATACTGTCATGTAACAGTGTTGCCTTTTTGAGCATTGGTAAATGTTCGCACATAGCTGTGAGTCTCTTAGTTGTCTTACAGTCACTTTTGAAAAGGGGTCAAATGTGAAGAAGAGGCAAAGAGGTGTGCAGGACCTGGAGGCTTTTTCTTAAGACCAGTGTGCAGTTTAATGCTCAAGACAAACAACGGACTCATGAACAACAATGATGACCAAGGATCCACACCCTGTGAAGATCGCCGTTTGCGTCACAATCGTCTTCACAGGAAATCCTCTGCTGAATAAATTATGGGGCGGCCCTGTATGATGTTCAGTACTGCTGGTATCCTTACCATGAGGCGTTCTCTTATTATTATTGTGATGCCTAAATTCAACCCAATCAATTCAAGTGAATGCAAAAATAAATTCATGGTCACAAATGTTTCTCAAAGTGACACTTCACAACAAATAAAAAATTTGTCAACATGATGTACCAATGTAAACATCACAGTCGAAGTAATATATTTAGCATTGTAAAACCCAACTCTCATTCAGATCCATTGTGAGCCATATTTACAGTTTTCATAATGAGGAAAAGCGGGTTGTGGAAATACTTTTGGGCAAATTGCACCTTCTGTCTGATGCTGGTGAAATATTTTGCTGTCCATTCTGTGTTAAACACGCAGCATTCAGAGTTTATCTTTATTTTGTTGTAGTGCTCATTTTTCACTCATTTAAGTCAGTGTAGCAGCAGTCAAAATGTATATGCGCTCTTTGGCGCCCCCTGCAGCTGGTGGTGCCCTAGGTGACAGCCTGGTTTGCCTATACCTAGAAATGGCCCTGAGTTTACCCAAAAATGGAAATGTTGTCATTATTTACTCACCCTTATGTAATTTCAACCCTTTTTTTTCATTCTTCAAAAATCCAAATGCAGATTTTGGGTTTTCTGGTTACTATGGGAGTGAATGGTGACTGCATCTTCAAGCTTCAAAAGGGCCCAGAAGTGTTAAATAAATGACTCCACTTAACTTATGTCATATATTTAAAGTCTCCTAATTGTGCTCTCACACCAGGCACAAATGAAGCGTTAAGTGTGAGTGATTTACATGTTAAAGGAATAGTCAATTTTCTTAAAAGAAAAATCCAGATAATTTACTCACCACCATGTCATCCAAAATGTTGATGTCTTTCTTTGTTCAGTCGAGAAGAAATTATGTTTTTTGAGGAAAACCTTGCAGGATTTTTCTCATTTTAATGGACTTTAATGGACACCAACACTTAACACTTAACTCAACACATAACAGTTTTTTTCAACGGAGTTTCAAAGGACTATAAACGATCCCAAACAAGGCATAAGGGTCTTATCTAGCTAAACGATTGTCATTTTTAACAAGAAAAATAAAAAATATGCACTTTTAAACCACAACTTTTCGTCTAGGTCCGAATGCGTAAATGCGTAGTGACGTAGGGAGGTCACGTGTTACATATATAAAACGCACATTTGCCGACCATTGTAAACAATAAACTGACACAAAGACATTAATTAGTATCACTCCACATACAACAACGTAGGAACGGTCCTCTTTCAACATACTTGTTAACACTGGGGCGGAGTTTCGCGTTCGTCCTCTGTGACCTCTTGACGTCATGTCGTATTGCGTGACATCACACTGACGCTTTCAGGACCGGACCTAGACGAGAAATTGTGCTTTAAAAGTGTATATTTGTTATTTTTATTATCAAAAATGACAATAGTTTCGCTAGATAAGACCCTTATGCCTCGTTTGGGATCATTTAGAGTCCTTTGAAACTCCGTTGAAAAAAACTGTTAAGTGTTGAATTAAGTGTTAAGTGTTGGTGTCCATTAAAGTCCATTAAAATGAAAAAAATCCAGGAATGTTCCCCTCAACAACCCCAATTTCTTCTCGACCGAACAAAGAAAGACACCAACATCCCGGATGACATGGTGGTGAGCAAACCATCTGGATCCCTCCTCCAAGAAAATGGACTATTCCTTTAAGTCAGTGCTTCTCAATTATTTTCTGTCACGCCCCCCTTAGGAAGAAGTAAACATTTTGCGCCCCCCCAACTCTCCGCCGTGACTGTAAATAGTATAATTTGTCTATAAAATTGCACATCTGCAAAACATTGTATCCTTATTAACATTAAAGAAAACACACAAAAAAATATATCGATCAACTTACAACAAAGAATAACTTTATTAACATTGTTTTTTAGTCTGTAACAGAAAAGACTTAAAAATGCATCAATTTGCCTGAAATAAAAAAAATCAATCCTTATTTAAAGTATAATATTTTTTGACCATTTGATACTCAAACAAATTAGCGTCGCACACCTGAAGTCAATAGGTAGGTGCGTAGGATAAGACGACAAAAAGCCTCAAAATATACAAAGAACAATTCCTGCACACTATCTGCTTGCTGAAAAACTGTATTTAATGAAAGTTGCGTTGCAACGTTTCGATCAACTGATCTTCATGAAGATCAGTTGATCGAAACGTTGCAACGCAACTTTCATTAAATACAGTTTTTCAGCAAGCAGATAGTGTGCGGGAATTGTTCTTTGGACCATTTGATACTGAAAAATTAAATTAAATATAATCAATAAATAATAATAAAAAACTTAAGCGGCTTATTAGCGTGATTGGGGTGTAATGTCTAAGTGACGGTGCAAAAAAATCACTTCCTGAAAAAGTATTTTCCCCGCGGGGCTCGCGCGCCCCCCCTGGGGGTCCCACCCCACTATTTGAGAAGCACTGCTTTAAGTCAATGCAAAGATGCGATAGACATCCGGAAGCTACGTTAATCGATTAAGAGCTTGTTCTAGTGGCGTGAGATATTGAGACTACAAACTCATATAAAAAAATCCCTCTGGCTGTATTTGATGTTTGCTAAATTCACCTCTGGTAAAGCAGGCGGCAGTATATCTGTAACATATCACTCAAACAACACCTTTTGTGTAAATTTGGTGTAAATAAAGTTTTATTTTCACTTTTTACACCTTTTAATAGCATTTGAGTACAGATATCTAAAAAATATGACTTAAGATGACTCTAAAAATGACTTAAGAAAATAAGTGTAGTTTTTAGACAAAAATAAAAGTTAAGTGAATTTGTGCTTAAAACAAGCTAAACATCTACCGATGCCCTGTTGAAAAAAAGAGCATACCAGCAAGACCAGCATATGTTGTGTTTTGGTGCTGGTTTGCTAGTGAACACCAGCTAAACCAGCACCAAAACAGCATCAGCACCTGTATAGCACCAGATAAACCAGCACTAGCACTAGCTAAACCAGCACCAAATCAGCATAAGCACCAGCATCCCAAGCTGGTCATACCAACAAGACCAGCATATGTTGTGTTTTGGTGCTGGTTTGCTAGTGAACAACAGCTAAACCAGCACCAAATCAGCACCAGCATTAGCACCAGCTAAACCAGCACCAGATCAGCACTAGCACCAGCACCCCATGCTGGTTATACCAGCAAGACCAGCATATGTTGTGTTTTGATGCTGGTTTGTTAGTAAACACCAGTTAAACCAGCAAGAAACCAGCATCAGCACCAGCTAAACCAGCACCAAACCAACATTAGCACCAGCTAAAGCAGCACCAAACCAGCATTAGCACCAGCATCCCATGCTGGTCATACCAGCAAGATCAGCATATGTTATGTTTTGGTGCTGGTTTACTATTGAACACCAGCTAAACCAGGAAGAAACCAGCATTAGCACCAGCTAAAAAAGCACCAAACCAGCATTAGCACCAGCATCCCATGCTGGTCATACCAGCAAGACCAGCATATGTTGTGTTTTGGTGCTGGTTTGCTAGTGAACACCAGCTAAACCAGCACCAGCATTAGCACCAGCTAAACGTGCACCAAACCTGCATTAGAACCAGCTAAACGAGCATCAAACCAGCATTAGCACCAGAATCCCATGCTGGTCATACCAGCAAGACCAGCATATGTTGTTTTTTGGTGCTGGTATGCTGGTGACCACCAGCTAAACCAGCATAGACCAACATAATTCCCATGTTGGTTTGATGCTGTTTTTTTCAGCAGGGTGGGTAGAAAACATTTATTGAATTAAGTGTTTAAGAAAAAAGTAAACTTATTTCAAGATTTGTTTTTCTTACCCCCATTATTTTTGCTTGTTTTAAGCACAAATTTACACAAATTTCATGCGTGAATGGCATAAGTTAACTCAATATGTTCAAACGTCCAACTACGCAATTTATTTGCTTCATTCGCGTCTGGTGTGAATGCAAAATACTCCTTTCATGTTGTGGATATTTCAGTTGCTACATATGATTTCAAAGTAATCATCCTTAAACTGCCCAATAAACAATTCAGAAACAGAAAAAAAGAAATAACGTAATATAACAACAAAATAATATTTAACATTTTCAGTTCACTTTAAAGCTTTAAGAGGCGGTCACCATCTACTCCCATAAACCAGAAAACCCAAAACTTCACTTAAATTAACAATCTGTGCTTGAGTTGTAAAGAACAAAGAAAGACAATGAGGGTTTAAACGACATTAGTGTAAAGTTGTTTTTGTGTGAACTATCCCTTTAACAATAACATTGCAAAAACAATTTCTGGGGCATTCATGGTGGTTGTTTTTAACAGATGTGATAAGCGCAGGTGTGTCTCTGGGTATTGTGGGCTTGTCATACCGTCTTTCCTTATCAAATACCTATCTGCACACAGTAATGTAGTTTAGGCTCATTGCAACTGCTGCCATGTTGACTTCTGTTTCAACATTAGATTTTTGTCAGTTGAATGCATCGAGTTAGTTGGAAACCGGCCATATAACCATATGATTAACATTAACTACAATTGTTTTTCAGTGCTGTATATTACAAAACAAGAGGCTGTGAACTGTTGCTAGGCTATATCGACAGAGCAAAAATTTCCACAGGAAATTGCCATATATGCTCGTTTCAATAATTAAGAAACTTTAAAAGTGTCTCATATATTTGCAATCATATTAGGAAATAACACGACGGGGCTTTTCAACATCATTTTATCTGCATCGTTTAAACAAAACAAATATCTAATGTTTAAATGACAATACGTCATTCACCACGTCATATGGTAAATGGCAGATGGCTCACCCGAACCGCACCAAGCCAAAATAACGCAGTACTACCTCCCGTTGTCTTATTATGTCTACACAAACTAATAAAAATCTCCATAAAGCTTTTAAATGTATTCATCTGATTACACTTGCATAGCAGGCGCTATTTATAGGCGTGTTCTCCTTCATGCGGCGCTATGCAGACCGATTGCCGTATGGCACCGAAATTACCGCGAGAGCGATTTAAAAGCTGTGCTTCGGAATCCATATCGCGGTAATTTGACGCCATACACTGACCAGCCTGTGCAGCGCCGCATGAAATCAAGCACGCCTTTTGTTGCAAGACACGCCTGTTTTGTGTTCCTCTCGGGATAGCCAATCATCTTTAACCTGGCTTCCGGCGTCACAGGCAGGTGTAACCAATCAGAGAGGGCGACTGACTGCCACCGCCAAGCTTGTGTGCGGAGTTCAGCAGTCACTCAGGAAGTGAGCGCAGGGCCCCGCAGTTTCTCTGCTTTCACTCTTGTCCTTTTACACAAAAGTTGTTTGTTGTCCAGCTGACAGACTGTTTCGACACTTTTAGGCTCGAAACCCGAGGTAAGATTCGTTTGATTAAAGTTAATTAAGAAAAATTTGCATGACGGTGAACTTGAAGTCAATTATGAACACACGTATCACTTTGACAGCAGCGTTTGTTATTTACACATTGACGAATTAAACACTTATCTTAAGTGATTCACTTAAATACTAGTTTAATTATTGACAACGAACACTGTTTGATGTATTTCATTAACTTATAGCATGCAGCTAAGTTAGCTGGAATGCAATCTGTGAACGACAATTTTTAACTGTGCCATTCAGTTTCGATGCCATCTTAACGTTACCGCAATGCTTAGATTGCACAAAGTGCTTTAACACTTAACTTACAATTAGCTTGTTGTTAAAATACAGAGAAACCGAGACAATGACGTACAGAGTGCCACTGTGTCGAGTGTGAAACGCTCGAGCTGTCAGTGGGTGGGCGCGCGGCTTGCGCGAGCGAGCGCCGGGCGTTTCTCCGTCGGTTTGTTCTGCAGCTTTTGCACATTTCCGCTGCTCTGAGGACTCGGTTCCGACGAGCTTTCCGTTTGGTTTCGGTGAGAAGTCTTTTACATTCCCTTACGTTGTTGTCTTACTTTGCTTTGTACTTTGATTTGTGCGTATTTTTTGTTAATTCATAAAAGTTTGACTTTGAGAGATGTCACTGAAAATCTGAGGTGATTTTGTCTGTGCTCGTGCGCGTAGCGTTGTAACATTTCAGCTAGTTTTAGGTGTTTATAATGTTTAATGTATGAAACAAGTATAAAGAGCAACAACATTTGTCAAACATTTCATCTTAACCATCGGCTGTCAGAGTCTCTGTTGTTGTTAAACTGTATGATGATGATGTCACGGTAAAGCGATGTTATCAGATGATAATGCCAAGTTACTTTGATGTGGTGCAAAATAATTATTTGCGCAAGCACAGTGTTTACATGGTACTCCATGTCTTACAAAACCACGCTAATACCATGACACACATATAAAAACAACCATATTATTATACAGAAGTGCATAACCAAAAACATTTATCACGGTGTGCATAAGAAAACAAGCCGTTGCCATGGCACCACGTGCAAAAAACACTTGCTGTACCTTTTATGTTCAATTTTAAATGTTCCAAAGAATGCATTGAAATAATCTGTTAAATTTTTCTCTGATGTCTACATAAAAGGTATGTGGCTTTAATAAATGCAAAAAATATTCAGAGATGGTTTTCCATGTCTATTTACAACCCTAGGATTCGCCTTTAGAATGAAATAGTCTATTATTACCTTATTTGAAAGGGTCATGAATAATAATCTTGAGCTCTGCTCTGATTGGCTGTTTCTCAGAGCAGCTCCTTCAGTAGCTCTGTGTGTGTGTAAACAGATCTTATGTTTGGGCCTGTATTAGACAAAGATACAAAATTTGAAGTATAATCAATCGTTTGGATATTGTTTATAGACATTTCTAAGTGAAAGGTTTGTGGACCTGCAAAACGTAACTGTAACGTCTATAGTAGAACTTTAGCCTAAATGCTAGCATATAGCATTAACTAGCATATAGCGCTAATTCACCAGTCACAACTTTGTTTTTAGCATTGTAACAACATTGTACCTAATTTGGGGCGTACATCTCGACTGCAACGTGTTATGTTGAGATAAATGCAGTTTTACATTCTACGGCACCTTTAAGCTATTACCATGAATCATGATAACTTTGTTTGTTAAGATATTGACACCATTGGATTATATTTGACAATATAATCAGGCATGTTTGTCTTCTAATGTGAGCTGTGTTTGTCTGTGGTTTGTCTATTCCCCTTTGAGATTGTTTTTATGATGTTGTTCACCTTTTTGTGATGAAACACCTGAGCCATGTTGCTCAGGAAGTGCTTGTTCACCAAACTGTGAAGTAAACATTCAAAAACATACAGGATAAAATATGAAGAGGCTCATGCAGGTGTTAAAGACTGAGTGTTAGTAGTACAGTGTGTTTAGTATGATAATTGGGAAAGAAAGCTCTAGGGTGTGAGGTCATTGGGTTTAGGCTTAGCTTTCTGAGATTGCAGGCAGGACTGCGTCAGATTCGAGGCAGACATCTGTTGGTCCTGCACAAACGGTCTGGATATTTAATCCCTCCAGTTGAGAGGGGGAAGGGGGGGAGCGAGCCCCTCACAGTGTGTGTGACAGGTGTCCTCCTGCCATTTATTGAGCACCTCAAGCAAAATTTCCCATTTGTCCAATTGTTGAGTGTGTATTTGTATCTGTAGTGGCTCTTTGTCTGTTTATTTTATTTGCGTTTATGCAGGTGTATTGTTGGTAAAGTCTGTGTCAGCTAGTTAGCAGCCGAACACGTTGAACGCAAAGTTCAAATGTATTGATCTGTTGTGATCTAATACTGCATTGTTGTGATACAGCCGTCACATGAGAGGGTGCAGTCTGTCTTTGTGTGTTTGTGTTTGCACATGCACAAAAGAGAGTGAAAGGACAGAGAAAACACTCACCGCGGATCCTTTTTGGCGCCATTTCCCAGCTGTCTTATTCAGTCGTGTGTACTCTAGTGTCACTGTAACATGTCCCTTGGGACACACTTGCATGCAGTTAGCGCTGTGCCGCCTGCAACAGAACGTAGGCTTGTTTTTGTGCATGTTGCTGTGTATGTGTATACGCTTGGGAGACTAAACTTAACCTTCACCATTCATGTCGCAACACTGCACTTTCCATTCTAGGAAGCTGAAAATCCAGCATCAAGTTTCCGGATTGCTGTAGTATGTACACATAGCAAGTCACTCATACTTCAAATTGTATTACTTTTTACTGTCAGAGTTTAAAAACATTATGTAGGATGACCATTCGATAGTAACTTGATGTGATTCATTATCTTCCTCAACCTGATCTAAACCCTTGTCATTATTGTGAAACACTTTTGCAGGGTGGTGTTATTCAAAGGAATCGTATATCTAAATATGAAAATGTGCTGAACCTTTTGTCATACTATATGACTTACTTGTAACCGTGTTACTGGCCGCTGTTCTTTGCCTCTTTGCATACCATGAAAGTTTAGTGACCAGAAGTTGTTTTTCTCCAACAAGGACATAAAGGTCTTTATTATTGTGTTTGAATTCCTCATCTGTTATATACATATATATCTGCCGATACCGAATACATACCGATAGTTTTGCTTTTTAACTTCTTGTTTCAAATTATTATGTTAGTGTTTTCCACAGATATGAAATATACTTGTGGTGGTAGCCGGTCAAAAAAGGCAATCATTACCCACCGACAAAAAATGGTCTACTATACATGTGACAAACAACAACTAATGTGTGACACTACACAATACTTTATTGAACCTTTATATTTATTTCACATTAAAATCCACTTCCCGTTGCCGCATTATTCAAATTATTTGAAAATAATGCATACCCAAGGTTGTAATGCGGCATTACGACCCTGGGTAAGCATTATTTTCGAATAATTCGACGGCCCATCGTCAATTATTCCTTACATGTATAGTATATTAATAATATACAGTGCAGGTCTATAGATTATAAATGTGACCAGTGTTATAATTATTTATGTAGATTTCCTCACTTTCTATTAGATAAAAGTGTAAAAAGCAGTAAAAGTGCCTCTCTTTATATTCCTCTCTTGACGATTATAAGAGCTTAATCCACTCAATATTTCAGATTCAAAAGTGTACTTGCTGTCCCGGTGACGGGTGACTTTACATTACAGCTTTGCGTTTTTTATATCTTGAGTTAGCTTGAGCTTTGGAATGGGCTTGACATTAGCATTGCTTTTTTGCTACCATCTCTGTACTCTCTGAGCAAACTTTTTAGATATAAAAAGATGGTTAATTAATAATAATTTTATAAAAAATGTGAGAAAAAAGTGCAGCGTGTGGTCATGACTTTCAAAACAAGAGCTAGTTGTTATCGCAATAGAAAGCGGAGGTGCGCTTGAGACTGCACATAAGCTTTAGCGCATTAGCGCTGACTGACTCTGATCATGGCCATTTTCCAATTGACTCAGGTTTTACCATAGACTGTAAAAAAAATGCACATAGTGTCCGTGACGTCACCCATTGGTTTCTGGAGATCGTTTTTGAAGCTTAAAGTAGGAGTTGCCTTCCGTCGCCATCTTGGCCGCACATCACTCGTTGATATCCGAACATGGGTAAAGAGGCGGGACGTGAGTGAAGCTGAGCTGTCTGGTTGCTGAAACCACGTCCGCCTAACTTGATTCTAGTGACTGCGGTCACCCCTCACTCAAGTGGCCACGCCCTTACTTATGCAGAACTTTAAAGCTTAATATAATTTAAACAGAGGAGTTACAAAAAAATTCACCCCCCTCACAGTTGTCATGAAGGGCAAACTTAGCTATTCGGACCAAAAACTATTTTTGTACCAGGCTGTAAACTTATTATTTTCTGCTGTAAAGTTGGCCATTTTAACATGGGGGGTATATGGGAGTTGACTCCCTTTTGGAGCCTGCCTCTAGTGGCCACTTGATGAATTGCAGTTAAAATCACTTCTGTATTGGCTTCATTCGAGAGATCGGAAGGTTGCCCCTCGGGTTTTACACACAATGACCCAGGACCCAAAGTAATTAAATTGGGACCGACCCGGACCCGACTGACCATATAAAATATAGACCTCTGTTAAGACCTCTAATGCATTCAACTCGACTCAAGTTCAAAAACATGAAAGGATACAGTGTGACAAATTTTTGACAAAGTGTTACAATCTGAAAGAGCACATACTTTGTTTGTAATTGAGAGAGAGAGAGAGAAAGAGACTAATAAGACCCTCTGGTATTTCCTTTTGTAGGAATCCTGAGCATCTGAATTATGACATTTATGACATTTAAAAGCATGTATGAACTGAGTAGGTTTACTTTAAAGAAACAAGGTGGCCAACAAGGTTGGTGTACACAAATACAGTAATGCAAACGTAAATGCTTTCGCACTTGCAAAACACAAGTTTTTGATCTGTGATAGTAACAAATCTCTGTAGTCAATGGGGTGAAAGTGTTACCTTTAATTCTCTGTGCCATTAAACCGGAAGCGATTTGTGAAATGCTTTCATATCTAGATGTGTTTGCAGTCACGTACTTGCTTATACTTGATTTTCTTAATATGCAAAAATCAAGTTTGGCCAGATGTAGTATAGATGTATTCTGTAGATCTCTCAATAGTGTTGCCTTGTTTCACTGGGTTTGTGCTTCCTTTTTTCGGTGACCCTACATGACCGTTTGAGCCGAGCTGTTTGTATTTCAGACACGCACACATGCATACGCTCTCCCAGAAGACCAAATGTCACCCTCCTCCTCCTGTTGTCCTCCGCGTAGCCCACGCTAATCAGTTGGGCTATAGTAGCAGAGGCCTCATGGAGAGCTGATGGTTTATGCAGCTCTTATAGCTTTGACGGGAGGAGCGACATGAGATTCTGCTTTAAAGACTCTGATCTGCAGTGTCAAACCTGTTTCATGCTTTGGATCGCACTTTTCTGCGGCACATATCTAACTATATGTGCCACATTAAATAGTAGATGACCTTGCTGTTGCCATGGAGATGGACCGAGCCATACGAGTGACAGATGGAGAGGGATACAGAAAGTAAAGGGAGTGGTCTGTCTTAGAGGATGCAACACCCCCCACCGTAGTACTGGGAAAGCCTATAGTACATAGTGGGCTAGTAGATGAGCATGTTCTACCTCCAAGCATAAATAAGCATAAACTGTGATTGGATGGCAGAGTGAGAAGTGACATTGACGAGCTGAACGTTTCCCCCAAAGTTAAAACATTTTTCAACTCTCTGTGCTCAGCACTGAGCATGGAAAAACCACTGAGTGCTGGCGCCCAGCGCGGACAAAACCCACCAGATGCTGGTGTTTTTGAAAAGTGCAGCGCTTCCAATGGAAACAATTGAAAACGTGCTGACTGCCGGAGTAAACGCTTTGGTGTGCATGCTCCCTTAAAATGGACTTAACGTCTGGATGGGCATTAAGTTTGGATGCTTTAAACAAAACCATGTAATCTGACCTGCCTTGAGGTGACCAGATTCTCATTGGCTCTGAAGAAGGTTAAAATAAAAATAAATTTAGACGTTAAACTACACAATCCAGTTAACTTAAAACTTTCTCTACCCAAGTTGATTCTCGTAGCTTGTTACAGGTATACAAAGATATAAGCTCAAACTGATTTGGCTCAGGTCAGCTATCAGGCATGCCAGAGAGAACAACTGGTTTAAGATGAACCCTGAAGTACACCAGAACTGTCAATCAGACTACTTCATACCCTCACAGTCTAGATCAATGATTCCTACTCCCCTCAGCTACCCTAAAGCTATCAAAGCCTGCCCGTCTTTTCTACCCGCGTCCAGTGCTGTGTCAGTCTCAGACTGGGCAGAATCGCCTCTTCCAGGTCAGCGCTTTTCACTTCATCAATGATGGAGATCGAAAGAAGGACTAGAGGACGGTGATCAGCAGAAAGAGACAGGAGGATAAAAGAAACAGAGATGGGGGAGAGAAAGAGAGGTCAGCCTGACAGACGAAGAGCTTGGGGATTTATGGCAGGCCAACTGAAGGACGGAAGAGAAGGACAATAGAAGAGAAAGAGGGCAGTGGTGGGGGGCTTATGGTAGGGAGGCTATGTCTTAAGCTTGCATTTCATTGAGGTCTTGTAAGTAATAGGAAAGGCTGTAAGCTCAGTTATCTAAAGTAGTATTCAAATGAAAATCCCTGAACCTAACATATGTACATACAGAAAGTGGCCAGTATGTACGTGTGTATGAAAGTGTCCATTTGTCTGCTAAAGAGAATTGTGGAAAGTGCTTTGAATGCATCACAGTGGTGTACATCCTAACCATTATGCTGTTAAGCATTTAGGCATATGTGTAAACCACAACATGACTGCTCTGAAATGAGCACGACAATGCACAACTTCCATTACGTAAGACAATACATTAACCTCACAATGACTGAGTTATTACATGATCCCAGCCTTTACACCATGTAAGCTTGAAATTAATTATTAGTTATTGGTCTTTAGACTTTGGTTTTGTCATTCGGGATAAATCTATGGAATGTTTCCACTCATTTTATTATTAGGTTCATTTGGTGTGCTTTGACATAAATGCCTAAAAGGGCCTTTGACATTGTAACTATAACTATAAAACGTCTTAAAAATCATTTTATTTTAAAGAGAATAGCGGAGTTCACACCACTATTCATACCAACTATAACGATAAAGATATAAGAAATTATATCGTTGGGATCACTAGCTGAGCGGGGTTTTTTTCAACTGACGAACAATAAACCAATGACAGGCAATCAAATCTACTTGAATGTGAAGTGCACACACATTTTAAAATGACGAGAAGCTGAGGTCCGTTACATAAAATTATTGTAGGTATCCAGCGCTGTTGCAGTGAAATTAAGTTCATAATGTCTTTATTCTACTACACTGACTATTACACCAAAAGGTAAGATGTTAGATTACGCAAATTAAATTGAAGGTAAAGGATTTGCGCGAGTACTGCGTTTCACTAGCGAATTAGCATACAGTTTTTGTTACTGTCTAGTGGTGTGGACGCTAATATAGTTATCGTTATAGTAAACGTTAGTTATCATTATAATGTAAGCAGCCCTTAAGCTAGAAGTATTTTTTAGCATTCTCAAGAGTCTGTGCACAGTGCGCGTGATGCATATCTTGTCATAAGAATTGTACGCGCAACACTGTATGCGCACAGTCGGATTTTTGTAAGCATGCATACTTTATATGCGTATGCACGTACAAAGTAGTATGTAGCCAAGGAGATGAATTGCATTTTGTCGCAGTGCCCATGCCTTCAATTCAGTGTACATGTACAAGTTAAATAAACGATGCTTTGCAAAGCTGTGTGTTCGACCGTGCATGTATGTTCACATATATGTAAAAACCAAACTATACTCTGTGCTTTGGGGTAAACTAAGCCCTAAACTTAAGTATGAGGATTGCGAATAGTAACGCTCGCCTTAACAAATGTCACTAATTGGACAAACCAACTTTTTGCGGTGATTAAGAGCAAGCTCGAGAGTTTCAATAATTGGAGGTCAATATAGCCTATTGAATAAGGGTCCTCAATAAATCGCCTGTGATCTCAAGAGGCCTTTTTAAAGGACTTTTCTGTGAATGGGGAAACAAGGCACAACAACGCTCGCTCTTGATTTACAGTGTGTAAAGTCTTTTGTCGTTATTTGGTCAGTGTGCCGTCCTGGTCTACCCCGTCTCTTCTCTTACTCAGCAACAAGTTCTCTTTAGTGTCATGTCACCAGAGCAGCGTGTCAACCCACGGCAAGCCAAGTTCCCTTACATTTACTGGGTGGCCTCTCCCTCACCCAGGAAAAAAGAGAAACCGAAATTGGGGGGAGGGCAAATGACATAGAAAAGAGAGAGAAAAGAGAAGGAGAGACCTCCAGCCACTTTGAAGCTTCTTTCTGGTTCCTGTGTCAGGCTTCTCCCCCGTGGGACAAAAGGCCATTATGTGAACCTCAGGCAGGGGGCTGTAGGGGGGTATTGTGGGACTGGAATGGTGGGCGGCAGGGCTAGATCCCCCATCTATTGATCTACTCGGTACATTCTGCCTTACCCCCTCCACCCCAACCAGGCTTACCAGCTGTCTGCTCTACGCCTCTCTCAACCTCTTTAGTAAGCCACAAAGACACACACAGCAGATCATATGGACTTGAGCATTAGCCTACTTACTGGACTTACTGACAATAGTGTTGAAACAACTTCACAAACGTATAGCCATGCGCAAGGATTTTTGAATGCATTTGCATGCATTGCTGACAGTCGGTTGGATGTTTAAGGTCATGCTTATGTGCGACACTTGTTGCAAAGGTGACGCCTGTACCGGTACATCAGCATGCTGTCTAAGTGGATGACCTACAATTTGTGGTGTGTGTGCATGCTTGTGTTTAAAGGTCACGTATTGCATATGTTGGTTTACTTTTCCAGTACAACTTGCATACGTGTATGTCACGATTGGGTAAGTTTTGGTTATAGGTCTTAGATTAAAGTAGTCCTTTTATTTAGGTATATGTTGGTGACTGTCACACCGATCATTTTTACAGAACTGTAAAAGTATTTGAAATGCCTTGTGGAGTGTATAAAAGCTTAAATAAAGATGATATTCCCAGTGGGTTGGCATTGTTGCCAATGTTTTGTGCAAAGCCACCCTTATGTGGATACAGAGATGCTTGGCAAAGCAATTGCAATTGCAGCAACCTGTACTCTTGCATGACTGTGGTGGAAGCAAGCCTCAGGTACCCAAGGGGGCGATAGAGTTACCTTCAGATGTCTGAGCCAATTAACCAAATGTACTAGCTATAAACACTCTTGACAAAGAATTTATGCTAATTCCCACCATATCTATGCTATAGACATGCTAAGAATGCTACGTATTACATTATGATTTGCATTTCAACATGCAACAATGTGCAAGCTTGTGCACACAGCAGGGTTTGAATACTTCTGATTCATTATATTTATACATTTTGCAGATGCTTTCATCCAAAACGACTTGCAACGCATTATAAGCTTTAAATTTGATCATACGTGTGTTTCCTGCATGACTTTTAGCGCTTTTAATGCAATGCTCTACCACTGAGCTATACAGGAACACAAACCTCTTTGGTTTATCGAACACTAATAAAAGTTTATTTGCTAGGGATGCTCCGATCGATCGGCCACAGATTGGTATCAGTGGATCATCGCATTAAATGACTTGATCGGTACGCGCTAGGGATGCTCCGATCGATCGTCCGATAGTGCTTGCTATGTTTCTCAATGAATTACGGTGAAATGCCGCTACATCCAAAAGCCAGAGGGCCCTCTCGTACAGAAACTCAATATGCGCTGCAGACAAAGAACAATACACACGCAGCTATGACACGCAGCCATAGGAAATGGCTTAAGGATATATTTATATAGCTGTTCTTCAAACTTTTTCAGGTATTTTCATGATAATAAAGAATATGTATAATAATTATGTTTGACAAGTGTTGCTTTTTCAAATGCACGTTATAATCGATTCAAACTAACAGTGATTTCAGATCGATAAGGACTTACTGAACAAAAGCCGTAGTACATGAAATAGCTGTGAATGAGATCGGCTGTCCGATTCAGAATAGTGATCGTCCACGTATTTTTAGTGGATATCGGCATTGATCGGAGCACCCCTAGTACTCGCTAAATTTGCCGATCACATGAACCGATCTTTCTGTTTACTTATGTCATCATAGGGCTCCTGAAAGCAATTGGAGACCATTTTTACGCAGTGCGAGCATTTTAACAACCTGTTGCTCATGTGCGAGCTGCAAATTTCTATGCCTTTACAGAGAGATATGTGTATTTTCTATGAGGACATGGTCCGGTCCTAACAGTGCGATGCGTTTTCACATCCCCATCAAACAGCGTAATGAGCGTATACAACACATATCTATTGCGGACATTGCACCTTCATGACGAAAGTTTATTATTTACATATGTTTTAAAGTTTTGACAATTTTATCTTTCATTTTACTTGCAGCTACTCTTGTCCGTGTACAGCCAATGCATGTGCACACAGACAGCCTGTCATCAGCGCACAAGTACAAAGCGATTTTTAAAGTTACAGTAACCTAATTCATCCCAATAAAATCACTCTCTGCTCTTCACTTAAGAACTGTTGTACTTTATACGAATGCGTACATTTAATTCATACACTGAAGACTGAAGCCACACAAACCTACCTTTAAAAATGTCAGGCACCTGCCTTCTGTCTTAATTTGATGTTTTATCTTCTGTGTTTGTTGTATTATTGTTTAGAATGGAAATGTTTATTGGGCATAACACTTGGCCTTGGTTTACTTGGGAGGGGAGGAATGTCAATGCCGTTTTTTATGAGGGTCGGTGCTGGATAGAAATGATCGTAATTCCTTCCTCTTTCTCACACATGTGCAAACACATTATCCAACGGGGGAGAAAGTTTGGATGTTGAATGCGGTTGGGGGTCCAGAAAGGGGTGGGAAGTCCACTCCTCTTGCTGTCCCTTTTGTCATCTCTGGTCATCAGTGTTATCTCCAACATCATGGAGGGCTTTCCTCTTCTCTAACAATCTTCTTGTTAACAATCAGGTCATATCACATCCTTACGAACTTAATTTTATTTGCAGGTGTTTCTGTAGTGGACTGTGCAGCGCTGAGCATCTGGGGATCTGACCAGCAGAAGGTGCTCCGTCATCTTTAGTATGATGGCCAACACGGTGAGTTCAAACATATGTGTCTATGTTTATAATGGGTGTAAAATGTGTGAAGATTAAGTTACAATATAATTAAAGGGATGGTTCTGGTTTTTGTGGTTGGTTACAGTTGAAGTGTCAACATGTTAAAACCATGTTGTTTCTGCTGTTTTCATCAAAACAAAAACAAAAGAAGTCTTTTGAAAGTGATGTCTTTTGATGCTAAAACCTTGCTCTTGTCTTGCTAATGTGACCTGACTCTGTGACATAATGATTTCCTGAAATAATTGAAACTTATTGCTAAGAAGAGAGTAGGGCTGGGCGGTATAGTGAGTTTTGTTAATATATCAGTATTTTTTTCAAGCGGGATACAGGATGAGATGATACCAGCGATCGGTATGGTCTGATACAGGGTGAGCTAACGATACGAAGGGCTACTTTTTATATTTTATACTCAAAACTTTTTTTAAATTGTTTTATCATTGTTTAAAATGTTAACATGCATAAAAAGCCAATCTAATATAAAAAATATGTTAAAAATAAATATTTAAATTGAGGCTTTTAATAGAATGTGGTTTGGCAGGCACCTTACATACTTCGTGTGGGCAACCTTGTTGGAGACCACTGGTCTGATGTCAACAGAAAATTGGCTAGAAATGTACACACGTTAGCTTTCCAATCAGCTCGTATGTTGTGCACCTGTATGTTTTCAAACAGGGAGGAAACCCCTGTCTTTGCATATAATTTTCATTTTAATATGACATTTCACACGAGACTTTGGCTTGGATGTAAACATTTATTTTTCTTTCGCAACTAATCATTTGCAGAATAAACTTTTTTTTTTATTTTTTTTATTACATTATGGGGCGGTTTCCCGGACAGAGATTAGACTAGTCCTAGATTTAAACACTTTTAAGAGTTCTCCAAACTGAAAACAACTTGCACTTACATATCTTAAAATACATCTGTGCCCTTTGTTTTACCTCAAAATGCACATAGGTAATGTTTTTAGTAAGGCATGTTTGTTCAAATATATTTCCTAATTAAACTAAGGCCTAGTCCTGGATTAAGCTAATCCTGGTCCGGGAAACCGCCCCCATATGTGTATTATTTTGTATAATAATTATGTTTATATGTATATATAAATACATGTGTATACACACACACACACACACACACACACACACACACACACACACACACACACACACACATGCATGTATAATTTTTTTTATCGCCCAGTCTTAGAAGAGAGAGTCTGCTTCTTTAATTATAATAATGATTTGGAGATACGACATATGATGACAGCTTATCATTGGTGTTTTTAAAAGCTTTAAATTTAATTAAAAAAATAAAGTTTTCCTGTGCAATATAATCTGTAGTTTCTTTGCATGTATGCATAGGAAAGCATGCTGGCTTTTTCTCATATGCCCACGTTTCTCAAACGTTTTTAAATGTTTCTGCCTCTGTGATGCCACGTTGATTAAATCATTGTGACATGCTCTGCGACCTCCGACCGTTCTGAATAGATGTCTCTGTAAACTCAACCGACATCTGTTTACTCATCCGTTTTAAGGCCTGTATACTATAGATTTTCACATAGTCTTTCGCTGGCTTATACCACAGATTTTAATGTAGCCTTCTGATAGAGAGTTTGCGTGATCGTTTTAACAAGAGGAAATACTTTCTGTGGAAGTACATTTGCTTGTGTATTTTGTACTAAATTTAGCAGCAGGAAAACAGTGTATGGAGCTTTCATCCTCAGGTTATGAAGTTATGACCTATCACAGCAGCAGCCGGCTCTGGTGATACTCTGCTGTGTTGAGATATTGTGCTATCAGCCTAGAGACAGACGTCTATCCCGCTACAGACTGTACAACCCTGTTATAGATACAATGATCTGATCCCTCTGGGACACATTACTGACGGTTCAGACCAAATGTGCATATTAAAGAGAGCATGGTAACATAACTGCAAATACACTCAAAACTTTTTTTAAAATACAATCTTGCTTTTCGGTATTTTAGTATGGCTTGAAATTTGGCCCTGAACATAAATTTGGATGCAAATCATTTAATATTTTGTGGTTAGGTTTGTTAATTGTTTTGTAAGTCATTTTAATTATAATACAATGGCCCCAAAAAGTTAGAAATGTATTGACTAAATGTCATTGCATTAGATTTTAAAAAGCCATTTGTCACGCTTTCCATTGCATGGTACGGCTCGGTATGGCTTAATTTTGGGGGGGGGGGTTCCATTAGGGTTGTCACGGTGAAGGAATTTCCTTGTGGTGATTTTGAGTGCTGTATGCAGTTTTACCACCTTTATTTATTAAAATTATTAAAGGAAAATTATTATTTAAATCCATAACCACGATGTGCGCTGTGATAAAACACAGGGTTTTACATGTCTCAGGGTTCCCACGGGTCCTTGAAATCCTTGAAAGTTTGTAAATCTGGGGGGGTAAAATTCAAGGCCCTGGGAAGTTTTTGAAAATATACATACATAGATACAGGTCATTGAAAGTGCTTGAATCTATAGTATGCAAGACATTTTCTGGAAAAAAAATGCATATTATTCCCTGTGTAGGATAATATCATAAAATGTCTAGCCTTTTAAGAACACGTGCTAAACTGTTTGCTTTAAATGCTTATATCTTCTGTATGCGAATGTTGATTCATACCAAAATGCTTTTTTGGATAGTTTTGTTTGACACATGAAAACGTCTCGGGTTGCGTATGTAACTGTTGTTCCCTGAGAAGAGAACGAGACGCTGGGTCTCTCTTGCTATACTTCCTTCGTCCCTTTAAAGCCGTCTTTAGCAATATTTCAGATAGCGATATACTTCCTGGCTCCCGCGTCACCCTGTCTTTGTCGTTATGCCTCTCCATTGGTTGAATTTGATATACACATTCAGACACACTTACCCCTGAAGGCGTCCCCAAAGTGTCACCGCAGTGACGCAGCACTCGTTCCCTCGAAAGGGAACTGTTACAATGTATCTTAAAGGTAACACGATGTAACCTTGCTCTCACTTGAAATGTGTCCCCACATTTAGTTATTGAATTTGAGGGTATTGGACCTGGAAAGTCCTTGAAAATGTAATTGAATTTGAAGTTAACTAAGGTGTGGGAACCCTGATGTCTTTTCCCTTATGGGAAAAAGATTAACACAAGCTATACTACAGCTATACAGTATTGTTCAAAATAATAGCAGTACAATGTGACTAACCAGAATAATCAAGGTTTTTAGTACATTTTTTTATTGCTACGTGGCAAACAAGTTACCAGTAGGTTCAGTAGATTCAAAGAAAACAAATGAGACCCAGCATTCATGATATGCACGCTCTTAAGGCTGTGCAATTGGGCAATTAGTTGAATTAGTTGAAAGGGGTGTGTTCAAAAAAATAGCAGTGTGGCATTCAATCACTGAGGTCATCAATTTTGTGAAGAAACAGGTGTGAATCAGGTGGCCCTATTGAAGGATGAACACTTGTGAACATGCATTTGAAAGCTGAGGAAAATGGGTCGTTCAAGTCATTGTTCAGAAGAACAGCGTACTTTGATTAAAAAGTTGATTGGAGAGGGGAAAACCTATAAAGAGGTGCAAAAAATGATAGGCTGTTGCTAAAATGATCTCCAATGCCTTAAAATGGAGAGCAAAACCAGAGAGACGTGGAAGAAAACGGAAGACAACCATCAAAATGGATAGAAGAATAACCAGAATGGCAAAGGCTCAGCCAATGATCACCTCCAGGATGATCAAAGACAGTCTGGAGTTACCTGTAAGTACTGTGACAGTTAGAAGACGTCTGTGCGAAGCTAATCTATTTTCAAGAATCCCCGCAAAGTCCCTCTGTTAAAAAAAAGGCATGTGCAGAAGAGGTTACAATTTGCCAAAGAACATATCAACTGGCCTAAAGAGAAATGGAGGAACATTTTGTGGACTGATGAGAGTAAAATTGTTTTTTTTGGGTCCAAGGGCCACAGGCAGTTTGTGAGACGACCCCCAAACTCTGAATTCAAGCCACAGTACCGGGTGAAGACAGTGAAGCATGGAGGTGCAAGCATCATGATATGGGCATGTTTCTCCTACTATGGTGTTGGGCCTATTTATCGCATACCAGGGATCATGGATCAGTTTGCATATGTTAAAATACTTGAAGAGGTCATGTTGCCCTATGCTGAAGAGGACATGCCCTTGAAATGGTTGTTTCAACAAGACAATGACCCAAAACACACTAGTAAACGGGCAAAGTCTTGGTTCCAAACCAACAAAATTAATGTTATGGAGTGGCCAGCCCAATCTCCAGACCTTAATCCAATTGAGAACTTGTGGGGTGATATCAAAAATGCTGTTTCTGAAGCAAAACCAAGAAATGTGAATGAATTGTGGAATGTTGTTAAAGAATCATGGAGTGGAATAACAGCTGAGAGGTGCCACAAGTTGGTTGACTCCATGCCACACAGATGTCAATCAGTTTTAAAAAACTGTGGTCATACAACTAAATATTAGTTTAGTGATTCACAGGATTGCTAAATCCCAGAAAAAATTTTTTTTTGTACAAAATAGTTTTGAGTTTGTACAGTCAAAGGTAGACACTGCTATTTTTTTGAACACACCCCCCTCAACCAATTGCCCAACTGCACAGCCCCAAGAGCGCGCACACCATGAATGCTGGGTCTTGTTTGTTTTCTGAGAATCTACTGAACCTACTGGTAACTTGTTTGCCACGTAGCAATAAAAAATATACTAAAAACCTTGATTATTCTGGTTAGTCACATTGTACTGCTATTATTTTGAACAATACTGTATATAATATTTTAGTGGATAAATGAACGTGTATCTATAAAGTATGAAAAAGAATGAATCATTATTTAGGCTAAATTAAGTTGAAGAGATCCTTTTCAGTCATTTAGATTTTGTCGTCATTTCAGAACAAGCTTAAATGCTATACATAACAACTTATTGATATTGGTTATATCCTGTGTGTTCCTGTGTTGAAAATATGTAGAAATATATGCGACACAGTACAGAACGAAAATGTTTAGCTTACGCGGAGCGATCAAAATGCCGTTATTGAAGCAGACTCTCCGTAATAACGTAGAGGACGTGCTAAAACAGTCAGTAGATGATCATCATGTTTATAAAGTTTCATGCAGATATTGTTGATTGAAAAACTTGTATATTTAAATGCCCAGGACAGGTGAAAGTCAATGTTTAGTCAGTTAAGCCACCGGCGTTACATTGGCTCGCTCATCCATGGTGTGGACACTGCAGATACACAAATATAAAACCTTTAAAGTTTTTTAGTTAATTTTGCTGATCAATCAGTTCTATTATGGCACTTTGTATTTGTGTTGATCAATTAAAGTAAATTAAAATTATTTTAAACTTTAAAACTGCATTTAGAGGCAGACGATGTCATTTCAGTTTCATTTGCTCAAAGCTTTTCATACATTCACTGTATGATTTAACGAAATATAAATAGCCTAGTATTACATTTTAAATTGAAAAATTTACGAAAAACAAATTACTCTCTTAACTCTTGCCAATTTCTTTGACCTTTATTTTATTTGTATGTTTAAAACAAGAAGTGCATAGCTTCATGAATTTAACGTGAACGCAACTTGCGCTTGTTGCGGTTGCTTGTCATCCATGCTGTTGGCTTGTCAGTCACGCGGTAATACAGGATTGCGGTTACCGCGACAGCCATTGTTTCCACTTTGTACAGTACGTAGTGTCTGGTACTTTTTTTGTACCATCTCGGTTGATGTTTCAAGCCGTACCGATACTCAGAGGCACATGCCCCCTTGGTTTTTTGTGCCAAATGAATTTTGCATGCAACCTCAAAATCAAAGAAGCGTCCATTAATCTGTTATTTGACTTTTAATCTGTTTAATATGCACAATATTATCAATTCTGTGCTGCCGTTTTTATAGTGTCTTGATCGTGTTACATGCTCACGAGCTCTTGGCTGCTGCATTTTGCTATCTGAGGAATTAAAACGTATAAGAAACGCTAACAACATTTCCAAACCCCAATACGGTAATGTGCAGTTTACCTTCGTCTTCTTGGTACAACGCCAAAGTTCGCGGAATCACACATGCTCACAAATGAGGTCAAATTTAATGCAAAAATCTGTTCCTCTAATAATTTTATCCACAATTTTTTGTGGCTATAGCTTATGTATTTTTTGTTGTTTATATACTTTATGAATTTAAAATTACATTAATTTTATAGGATAATGCAGTTGTTGTGCAAAATGCAATTAAACAAGTCATTTATTAAAACTTAAATAAATTAAACATGCTGTTTTATGTAAATATGATACCAATATGTCATTATTCTGATAGTATTTGACATGAAAGTTAGTCAACACTTTTATTTTGGAGGTTTTTGCATGAAGGCAGGGGTGCTCAAATTGTTAGTAATGTAGGTGCCAAGGAAAAGACTGAAAGCTCTATAATATTTCGTTTGATGTCTGTGTATGCACAAATTTCTGCAAGCTATGCACACTGTGCCCCCTTAAAAAAAATTGGTGCATGCCGATACTAAAACATGACATGTAAGGGGCG
Organism: Misgurnus anguillicaudatus; assembly: GCF_027580225.2. Taxonomy (NCBI): domain Eukaryota; kingdom Metazoa; phylum Chordata; class Actinopteri; order Cypriniformes; family Cobitidae; genus Misgurnus; species Misgurnus anguillicaudatus. The sequence continues at coordinate 4,793,121 of NC_073360.2, forward strand.
ATTCACATTTCGCATCTTTTGCGCGCTCAAGTTTGTTATTTCAAATGTAGGCACGCGGTATGCGTGTTCATAATGGAAGCGAGGCACTCGTTTTTTCCAGTCATGTTAGCACTGCATCGAGTTAAAAACATTCCAACTTTTCAGAATGTCGCAAACGCACCGCGGGTCACTTGCAGATCACTGCAAGAATCGTCACTTCTAGCGTCAATGCTAAATGCAATAAATGCATAGTGATGTTGTCTTCTGCACTTTGTTGTACGAGTTCTCAAACTCCCATGTAGCGATACGTTTATAATCCCACCCACTTTAAAGCGATGCTAACTGCAGTGGAAAGTTAACCATGCCAAAGTAAAGTGAGCCGAATCGTGCCATACCGAGTCATACCACGCAGTGGAACAAGTTTTTATACCCAATTCTGACAGTGTAGATGTGAAAGCCCTCATCTGTAGTTACTATGCTGGGAGACCTGTATTAGATTCTATTGACTTGACATGCATTAAAATTAGTTGGTGACCAGTTTCTTACAAGTGATCCATTTTAAGTGTGTCCAAGTACTTGTTTACAGTATGGTATAGTAAATGAAAGTGATTCTACTGATTCACTTTCTGTGAACTGAAACTTGATTCACTTTCCAAATCTCTTCCCCATTTCAGGTTGGCGCTGCAGCTCTGTGTGGAGATCTCAAGGTCTTTCTGAACCAAAACCTCACCAAAGGTAACCGAACATGTGTGTCATGCCTTAACATTAACCAGAAATAAATACATTCAGAAATTATTTGAGTTTAAAAGTCAGATTTTCTTACTCAGAATGACATACGCCATGATGTTTTTAGTTTTAGTAAGGTAGTAGTGAAGAAAATCCCAGGTAATTACTGGCAGGCAGTAAACTTTTATTGTCATTTAATGGCCATGTTCAAACTGAAAGTGTGCTGTTATGCCATTAAATAGTAAATGTTCAGGAAATAGTTTCTAATTGCACCATATCCTTGGATTGGTTCACGTATGGATCAGCCAGCATCATACATCTTATTAGCAAATTGCTTTCACCTGCCCCAGTTTAATACGTGAAGACTGAAATTTTGGTGTATCTTTAAGCTGCTTATTAATAAAGCTTTCGTGTCAAGCCAGTTGATCATTTGAATACATGTTAATTCACTGTTTAGCACCCATCATTCATATAACAGGTGAAATTTTAATCATGCATATATGCAGTTGTCCATTACAGCTCATGTGAGTGCTAATCCGGCTACCGGTTCACACTATTACAGTGTGGACATGTGTTCGGGCTGCTTCATTGTGCAGCTACACATCTATTCAGCTTTCCTACTCTCTGGGGCTTTCCACTGCTCTCAGATCAGGCCAGAGCAAGCGAGCGCCCATTCCCCGGTCATTCTCAGAGCGATCCCCCTTAGCAGTGGGAATTCGACCATCTGCGCGTGTGCTTAGAGACAGGGAATCCCGCTGCAGGCAGCAACACGCTTTCATTGAATGCGCCTACCGTGAGCGAGTTTCACACCCGGCATGGGTGAAAGTCCACGTGTGGATGGGTGGACTCCCTCTGCGCTCGCTCGGCAATGCCTGTCGAGCCTCTCAAGTTTCCACTGAATGGTAACAAAAGGGGTAGAGAGAGTGAGAGAGAGAGAGCGAGAGGGGGACAGCAGATCCCAGCCTGCTAGGCGGCTTTGAAATATGCTCTCCACTCCTCTTCAGGTAAATCCTGCATCTCTATTTTCTCTCGCTCTTTCTCTCTCCCCCTCCCTTTGCGCTTCATTGCATTCAAATATTGTGTAGGAGCAGCTGGTAAACCTGCATGTGTCTCTGGATGGCACGCGGAGGGAAATTCTCTCTCTCTCTCTCTCTCTCTCTCTCTCTCTCTCTCAGTCACTAAGGAAGTTCCTCTGTTCAGGGGGAGGGTTAGTTTGGGGGCGTCCCAGTCTCTTTCTGGGACTCGAACTTGGACTTTTCATCAGTAGGGAAATAGTTAAAGGTGAGAAGTATGGAAGTACTCGTTCTCCCACTTCGGAAACAAACAGGTACATTTGGAATTTGGAGGTTGACTTTGTGCATGTCTGGCAACTCTATATGTTTAATGAATTGATAGTTTTATTTCAGGAGGTTTGTATTTTTATTTCAAACGTGTTTGTCAGAGTGAGTACATGGGTGCAGTTGTTTGGTATCTGGAGATGTTTCTCAGGCACTGATGTGGTTTTGAGTTGTGTAGTGCTGGCGTCCATATGGGCCACCCCAGGAAGTTACAGTTTGTTTGTTTGTATGTATGTATGTCTGTCTTCTTTTGCTTGTTCCACAGAAGTCATGTCTTAACACTGTTATATATGTTTTTATATATGTCCATGCTGTATAGTATGTGTTTGTATGATTGTAATGTAAAACAAACATTTTGTGTGTGTGTGTGTGTGTGTGTGCCAGGCTGCTGCTCAGCTGTATTCTAATGTGGCTTTTCTCATTGTTGCTTTAAAGAGCATGCGGCACTGACACATTCTCACACAGAGGGCCTTCAGACACCACAGACCTGCTGCCGCAGATTATTCTGCTGTACATCTGCTCTGGATAGGTTTATAACACTAGCTACTGTGTTTTTATATCATAAAATGCATATATTATGATGCTTAGAAGTATTTTTAAACCCTAAACTTACCCTAGATTCAGTCACCCGTGTGAGTCCATGTCAGCATAGCCAGTCATATCAAAAACATATTGACCTGCTAATGTTCTCTGTTTGGGTCATTTTTAGTAACTTGGCCTGTTTCAGGTATGCATGGGTCCTTGACCACATTTTAATTGAGAGTCAAGCCCAAAGCCAATATTGTAATGTATTTGTCATTTTTAATGGTAGTTGGGGCATGATGTTTGTGTTAGTCGGTGGTCACACTATGTGTGGAGAGCATGAACGCAAATATAAACACGTTGTCGCGTAGACACGTTGTCGCATAGACGCGTTGTCGCGTTCTATTCATGTCGCGTAGACACGTTTGTCAACTTGTCGCATGGGCTAGTTGTCGCATGGGCTAGTTGTCGCATGGGCTCATTGTCGCATGGGCTCGTTGTCGCATGGTGTTGCATGGGCTAGCTGTTTTAATGGTTGTTACCATTGTTTTTAATGGTAGGGCTTGTTGTCGCATGGGCTAGTTGTCGCATGGGCTCGTTGTCGCATGCTGTTGCATGGGCTAGCTGTTTTTAATGGTAGTTGTCGCATGGGCTCGTTGTCTCATGGGCTTGTTGTCGCATGTGCTCGTTGTCGCATGCTGTTGCATGGGCTAGCTGTTTTTAATGGTAGTTGTCGCATGGGCTCTTGTCGCATGGGCTCTTGTCGCATGGGCTAGTTGTTTTAAATGGTAGTTGTCGCATGGGCTAGTTGTCGCATGGGCTCATTGTCGCATGTGCTCGTTGTCGCATGTTGTTGCATGGGCTAGCTGTTTTTAATGGTAGTTGTCGCATGGGCTCGTTGTCGCATGGGCTCGTTGTCGCATGTGCTCGTTGTCGCATGCTGTTGCATGGGCTAGCTGTTTTTAATGGTAGTTGTCGCATGGGCTCGTTGTCGCATGGGCTCGTTGTCGCATGGGCTAGTTGTTTTTAATGGTAGTTGCCGCATAATGTTTGTGTTAGCCGGTGGTCATACTATGTTGTGTTCTATTCTTTTGCACTGTAAATGAACATGTAATCGCTGGAGAGCACGGACGCAAGCATAGACACGTTGTCACGTAGACACATTGCCACATCACGTAGACACGTTGCCGCGTCACGTAGACACGTTGCCGCGTCGCATAGACTAGCTGTCGCGTGGGCTAGCTGTCGCGTGGGATTGCTGTAGCGTGAACTCTAAATTGAAAGGCAAACACATTTCACTAATCTAAATGTCACAGATTGACCTCTTTGCTGAGAATCCAACATGTTCAAGACTGTTCTTAAACTCGCTTAGTTCAAATGAATCCAAACTTAAATAAGCGGCTGCATGTCTATGGAAACAGCAAAGTTTTTTTTTTTTGAGTGTGTGTCTTTTAATCAAAACAAAAGCTATATGAGTGTGGCATGATATTGCATTGCCTATATTTGTTTCAGAATAGTTTTATACATATCCAGACTTAAAGTCTCTTAGGGCGCACTCACATTATCCAAACCAAACCAAACTATGCCCCAGCGCGATTGTCACCCCTCCCTACTCCCCCAGGTGCTCACACTGTACATTTTATTGATCCGAGTCCGGGCGCGCTTTCGTAATTAAGATGCGATTGTTTTGAAAAAAGCAGGAAGCAAAGTGCTCTCTTAACACTGGAACCCACTGTAATGATAAGTGTTTTTTATTCGAAATCGTTTGGTGCGCGATTACAGACAGCCTTTCACATGTCATAATATTGCTTAGTTGATCTGTCACATGTGCAGCTCGGACATTCACGTAACCCGGCTGCTCAAAACAAAATGTTTTTACGAAGGCAGATGAAGGTGAGTGGTCGCGCAACTGACATCTTCACCTTTTGAATCGCGCTCAGACTACAGCCTTCCGCGCCTGAGCCCAAGTGAACTGCGCTCCGGCCCACCTCTGCAATCCGGCCGCGGCGCGATTAACGAATCCGCGCCAGGGCGCGGAACAGAGCGATCACACTAGTCAAACAAACCAGGTTTTGGGTGTCAAACGCGCTGAGCGCGGTTTGGTTTGGATAGTGTGAGTGCGCCTTAATAACCACAGGACAGGCTGGTAAAGTCTGCTGTGATGCAGAGGTCTGGAAGTCTTTATTCATTTCAGGGCAGAGATGCATGTTTGTAAGTTAGCAGGCATGCACTGAGTGGGAGTTTTTGGCATGTGTCGTCTCATTCAGACAGTGCAGGGTGTGTTCACCCTCTTGCGTGAATGTGCGGTTGTACGTAATTGCAAGGCTCATTTGCATGACTTTGCATTTGATATGCCGCAATCTTTCAGTGATTTGCATCTACATTCAAAAGACACCACAGAATTCAAATTTTAGGATCCTTCCAACTATGCCTCACCCAAAGTTGCCACACTGTAACCTCTTCTTGTTCATATCCAAACAACAGTCACTTCTGTGGGGTTTATTTATGACTGAACTACACTGAAAACACTGTTATACACTGGCAGCTAAAGTATTTGTTTCAGACATGATGAGGAATGTAGAAATGTCATCGCTCTACACTCAAATATATATATTTTTATGTATGAGTTCGTCTTTTCTCAGTTGACACAGTGCCCTTCCTAGCAGGTGTAGATCTTTTATATTGATTATAAATTATTCCAAGAAACTGAAACTGTCCAAATTAATATTTCCATGAAGTCACATTAATCTCATTGTGTTTATGTTTTGCAGGCAACATTTCTCTGGTAACACCATCCAGCTACAGCCCAGCCTCCAAGATCACACTAGGAACGGTCAATTCCAATGTGGGAGCCCAGATGGTTAGTGTCACAGCAACACATAAGACTACTGTGTTTAAACATGCAAACAGGCACAAAACAGCAAATAACCTAGGGTTGGGCAGTTTAGCTAAACATATCTAATAGCACTAACGACTAAACCATAATATATTTATCACAATATTTGTGTTGAAATGAACGAAGTGATATAATTTAAAGCATTCCTCACACCTTTTTCAATAAGTAAGAAATAAAATAAAACATTAACATATTTATTTGATGACACAAATTAACTGTTGATGCCGTTTTGAAATGTTTTTTTGCCCCTTCATAAAAAAAAACGAATCGAAAGTGCATCATAATTATAAGATTATTTACAGTTGTTGTTTTTTATATCGTCAGCAGAATGAAATATATGGTATATATTTGAATATTAATTGCGAGTCCTAACTGTAGCAAAATATTACCAAAAAAAACTTTTTTGCACTAACTTGACCTCATAACTAGTACTGTATGTAACATTTCATTCTGCAGTTCACATTGTGGCCTGAAGAGGGCAGACATGTCCTTAAAGAACATTCTGCCTCAATAAAGCAAGTGCTTGTGTCTGCTGTACATGGACAATAGATGACAGATGGGGATAGAAAAATTAGATGTTTGTACAACTGCACTGATCGAGCAAAAGGAACAATACTAAAAAGATGAAAGCAAAGTTTTGTTTAGGAAATGAGAGGGACTTCAGAAGTTATTAGAAGGACCTTGAAGAATTGATATGTTGATGTTAAAAGACTGCTATCTCACTTTAGTAGACAACAATACGGTATGTACACTCCATAGATTGACTTTTTGAAGATATTGTGTAAACATCTGTTAACATTAATTGCAGGCTCCACTATGAGTTAGATGGCTGGGTATAAAGGGCAGTAGGAGTGTTTGGGAAACTTGTTTAAACTTGTCATTATTTGTACCTGTTGATTTAGTGTTTGCAAAATGACCCACTTTACCTTTAATATTTATAACGCTTGTTTAAAGGTGGAGCAGAAGGACTGGGCTTGAACAAATACGCTTGTGGTATAAAGAAGAACAGAACTGTGCTGTTTGCCAGCACTTCTGCTAATGAACTTATTTCGGCATGAGAGACCCCTGTTAAGACTCTTAATCGCTCATTAGAGAGAGCACAAACACATATTTCTGACTGAGTAGAAATCTCACAAATACACGCACACTTGTATCATTCACACTCAATGTTACCTGGATATGAGAGAAAAGTTGATATGGTCGGAGCCGGTGATATAGTGGGCAGTGCTCCTACATTTGGCGCAGACGTGCTTTCGGTGACCCGAGATCGATTTCCGGCTGGAGGTCACTTACCGGACCCGTACACCTCTCTCTACCCTGTACTTTCATGTCCTCTCCTCTCCTGTCAAATAATGCCTCCAAAAATAACTTAACACGTATAAACTTTTCTTTATTTTAAAAAAAATTAAAGGAATGAGAGAAAGAGGCTGTGATTGGAGCTTAGTGCGTACTGCTGTTTTGCAAATAGTATGTAAAACAATGTGCAACATATATCATAAATTCTGCTGACCATTATGTTTAATTCATCAAATTACTGGTTTCCAGTTATTTCTGATAATCTCTCATGCTCTCTTAAATTAAGAAATGTTATGTTATTATCCAGCGCCTTGTACATGGGCAATTAGGTTAAGCGCATTGCATTGTGGGATACAGTATTCTGTGCATACAGAACATGTACATAGTGTACTCAAAATGCATGATGCAGTAGTATGGCACTATGTCATTCCTGAAATAGCAAGATTTATCTCTTGAACTTCAGTGGGGATGGATGAGGACTGCCTTGCTTCTGTAGACGGCCCCGTTTGTTCTCCCTAGAGGTTGTAGCACACTAACATATTTGGAGAGATTCAGGTTAGCAGTGAGAAAGCAATGAATTACTGAAAGTTGTGAGGGAACAGGTGGAAATTCATGTTTTTAGAGAGAACCTTACAGCACTATAGACCGTTTCATCGGACGCAACGAACTTTACTTCTTGTTTCTGTTTGTTTAATGGTCTGACTAGAGGCTAAACTGAACTCTTAAACAAATACCTCATCGAAAATAACAAATGTTTTGGTTTCCTGGGTAATCTACGTATTGTTTATTTTGCTTGTTCTGGATACATTTCCGGAAACTTTCCATTGGGAACTTAATCTGGGGAAATATTCCAAATTGGAAACTTAACAGGAATTTATGGGAATTATTTGAAAATTTAGGGACATTTATATAAACTAAATATATATTAACTATATAACTACATTTATATATAACTATATTGTCTGTGCATGTTATGGAGGAATGCAAGTACATGCAGGGGGTGTGGTCTCAATGGCCCTTCAGTAAGCAGTGTGCTGTATGTATTTGCAGGGTAGAAATCGAACTGAAATTTCTTTAAAAAAAAAGATGTTTTTGAAACTACATTAAAATTCCCTGTTATAGGCAACTCTTAAATTTTTCTGTTTAATAATTCCATGAATCTCCATATATTCCCATTAATTTTCATGGAAAGTTTCCAGCCTTGAAAATTCCTGGAATTTTGCAAACCTACTAATAAGGACACAAGTTTTTAGGCACAACATATAGGAATTCTGTGAATTAAAATGCACAAGCCAGAAGCAATAATACCCCCCGCCCCCTGCGAAAAATGGAGAAGGGACGGCTCTACAAGAACAAATAATATTTATTGTATTTTAATTTTCGGGTGCACATTTATGAGGAAGAAACAATGTTAAGGACGTAACATTTTGCCATTTTGGACAAGACAATTTTGAAATTTGCACTTACTTAACTATTGAAAATAATAAAAAATTGCTTTAAAATCTTTAACAGAGACATTACATGGGTAACCACCAAATATTTACATCTAATATATCAGTATGGTTAAAAACTTTGGATAAACATTTTACTTTTTATTGTTGACATTTGCATGGAATTGCCCATATGTGTTATAGATGTTGGAAGTTTTGGAGACAACATGTAGGATTTCTGTGAATTAAAATGCACAAACCAGAAGCAATAATAACAAAACAAGAAATGCAGAAGGCACAGCTCTTCAAAAAACATATAATATAATATAATATAATATAATATAAAATTATTTTATTTTAATAATAAAATAATAAAAAATATATTTTATTAGAATTTTCATATGCAAATTTATGAGAAAGAAACAACATTATGGATGGGACAACTCTGAAAGCTGCACTTACACAACTATGGAATGAAATGCTTGAAAACCTAGACATCACATTGGTATTTAAGCCACCAAATATTGAAATATCAGTATGGTTAAACAATTTTGGTAAAACCTTTATTTATGATAAGGTTGACATTTGCATGGGATTGCTCAAATGCTGTGTGTTAAAAATCTTAGCATCAGACAGGAAACATCACTGCCTCCATTTTTATTATTATAAAAATAGTAAATACACGGCCATGAATAATTTATGGCAATATACTCTTTTTGCCCACGTGATTGTGTAGTATCCATCAGCATCTATATTAGCAGGTGATGGTGCTTTTAGTAGCATAAACTGGCTAAGAGCTTCCCACATCGACTGAAATCAATCAATCACAGTTTGTTTTGTTCTTAAAGGCTTTTTTATGAGTGGAGTTTTTAGAGATGATAATAATTGACCACCATGTTAAAATGAATTTCGCAAACAATACATCTTAAATGCAGTTCACAAATGTGTGTGCTTTTCTGCATGGTAAATGCTTGCTGGAATAAAGTATTTTCCTGTTATTGTGCAATATGCAGCCATATTTTTACAATTTTGCCTCAATAAAAGCAAATTAATTTTGTAGATGCATGCATTGAACTAACACACCATTAAACACCTTCAGGTGTAATTTGCATATCCTCTGTTCATCTTTTCTTCTGTCTTTATTGTAGATTTTAAGCACACCACAGAGAGTGCCTCATCCTGGAAATATCCTCATCAGTAGCCCGTTTACGCCTCACACGACACCAATTGCCATGGTTACACAACCACACCCTCCCGAGGGCAACGAGTGGACCCCGGGGTGAGCAATGCTAACACACTTCTCACTCCTTACAACACACATACTGTATTTTAATGTGCGCCCCCTACTGTTCGTTCTCTGACTATGACGTTTCTGCTTGGGTTGTAGAAAATCGAATACACTTTTTGTTATTTATAATAACACAAACATTTAATATGCTCAGTCAATCTTGTGCTTTGTAATATAAACTTTGTTATAAATAACACAGTTCCTTGATCTATTCACTACTGTATGTCATATAATAAGCATTGCACAACCTTTGTTTGCCTCAGTTTTTACATGGTATTAAAGGGGTCATCGCATGAAAATCTGACTTTTTTCATGTTTAAGTGCTATAATTGGGTCCCCAGTACTTTTATCAACCTAGAAAATGTGAAAAGATAAAAAATAGGTCATTCAGATTTTGCCTGTATTGTGACGTAGGTAGCGAGTCCAACCACGGCAATGCCATTTAGTGCAGAGAGAGAGCAAGAGAGAAAATAATTGACATCACAGTTGAGTTTCAATTTCAACAAACCACCATTATGGCGATCAATGTTTCCATTTCATCAGCTCATTTGCATTTAAGGGCACACATCTCAAAAACAACACATTTTCACAGATGTGTTTTAAAGCGTGCTGTTATTATGGTGCGCATCCACAACGTGAGTTAAAATTTCGGTCCAGTACATAACTTGTTTTGCATGTTGTGCAAATAGATCCATGTTGTATAATATATTTATGTAAGGTTGCGTGACTTCTTTGCTTTTAAATCATGGTACTAATCTCATATGCAGATCTATGCAGCGCAACGCAACGTTAAACACATCCCCAGTAAACCTTAACCCTAAATCGGTATCGGCAGGTCACACCAACAGAAAAATCCAGTCGGTGCATCTCTAATGTTAATACTTGCTGTTCTGCTTAATCTGGACAAATTATAATGTGTTTGTTTGCTGCTCTCTCTTTGTAGGAACAAGAAAAGGACACATGACTACATGGATTCCTATTACTCAGACAGGTGGGCATCATGTAAATCTTAATCTCGAATTTTGTCACTTTAAATAGTATGTAGTTTATTATAAAAATCATCAATAGTTCAAGAATCGATGTGCGATTAAAGCATTACTATGAAATGTTAATGTAGAATTTAAATGTGTGAAATATAAATGTATAGAGGTGTTAATGTATGACTGTGTGTGTGTGTGTGTTGCAGGGACGGACTGTGTTCGATTGATTCCTCATCAAGGTAAATGAGCAGATTTGGGGATACAGCGGGATCAATAGTCATACTCTTCTTAAAATGGGTTTTCCTGTGGGAAATGTGCATGTGTGTGTGTGTGTGCATGTGTGTGTGTGTTTGTGCGAGTGAACAAATGCTCATGTTTAAATCAGGATTTATGAGGCTCAGATGTTGTGCAGGACAGTAGTGGATCACAGCTGCACACCCAGCTGTTTCAGTGCCCTAATGAGTTTCTCGAGGGACACACCAATACAGACAACCTCTCCTTCACCTCGGTTTCATGTTAAGATTTTCTTATTAGTATTGATACAGAGAACACTGAGTGTGTTACTGTAGTATTTGTAGGTTTAGTTTTTTTAACAGTTTTTAGTGATTATAGTAACAACGTTTTTATCTTGCTGCGTTATATATTTAGACTTTTATATAGATTTATATTCAGATTTAGTTTTATTTATATAAAAAAAGCATGTTCATTGCAGTTTCAACGTTAGCATTTCAGTCATGCACCTGCATAGCTTAGTGGTAGAGCATTGCGTTAACATCGCAAAAGGTCATGGGGTCAAACACAGGGAACACTCATACTGATTAATGTCTATGCATAAATGTAAGGTGTAAATAAATACATTTTGCAAATGCACAATCATTAATATTGGTTAATATAGAGAAATTAAAGTTTAAAAGATTCATCAATTCTCCAACCCCTCTGTAGCAGGTAGGATGCAGGCAGGGTAAACCCGGTTAGATGGCCAGTCCATACTAATGATGGACTGTATATTGCAGTGGCCGATATTTATACATTTTTTAATTGTTGCATTAGGCAATAAATCTTTTCTTTTTCTTTTTTAAGCACTTAAGCCGTGTTAAACAAGCAAGTAACTTTAAGTTAAATCTACATTTTTTGTTCACTGGATATATTCTTGTTAGATAAACATTTCCTCTTCTACAAATGATCAGTTAACAATGAGAAATGTTATTTCACACGTCTTTTTTTAACATAATTTCATAAAACTTGTAATGTTAAGAGAACTCCACAATCTTTGTCTGTCAAAAAAGAGGCCACCTGGCAAAGCAAAGGTAACATCAAGTAAAACAAAGGCTACAGAGACCTCAACACACAAATCTCAATAATGGTGACAGTAATGAAATCTCATGAAGTGAAAAGATGAGCTCTTAACTTCAGCACAAAATAATAAACAACAATGATAACAAAAACAAACTGCAGTAGTGTAAATAAAGACAACAGACAGCAAAACAACACTCACATAACAGTAGCATTTAATGCTGCAATGCATGATGGGTAACATTTTTAAATCCAGAGATTTAAATAAGCTAAAATAAATTGACTCAACACAACATTTCCTGTTGAATGAGAGAAATCATGCAATTTGTGCATTAAACTAAAACACTTTAGTAATGGAGGACATTTTCAGGATTTAGGTTAAGTAATAGTTCACTCAAAATACAACATTTCTTACTTTCATTTTATTACAAGTATAAATGTATTTGTTCTGATGAACACGATGGAAGATATTTTGAGGATCATGAGCCCCATTCACTTCCATAGTAGGATAAAAGAATACTATGGAAGTGAATGGAGCTCATGATCGGTGGGGTAACAAACATTCCTTTAAAATATCTTCCTTCGTGTTCATTGGAACAAAGACATTTATATTTGTAACAACTTGAGAGTGAAACATAATGACAGGATTTTCATTTTTGGGTGAACTATCCCTTTACATGTATGTATTTTACATATACAGTTTCTTATCCACACTTGCTATTATTTATTCAATTAATATTAATGATGTAATGTTTCTTCTGGGTCTCCTCCTCTCACACTTCCTCTTTTGTACCTTGTTGCTTGCGTGTCTCCTGAGTCTGTCCTGTCTTTTGGTGCATTCTGGCAGATGTGTCTTTTGCTGCAAAAGGTCAGATGACTCTCCCTCCCCCTCCGTTACCTTTACATTTCCTCTTTTTCATCCTTCCATCTTTCCTTCCTTCCCCCCGTCTCAGTCTCTCTCTCCCTCTCAGTCTGTCTCTTTCTTTTTTATACTTCGACTGCATTTCTCTGGTGCTGAAGCAGTTTTCACAGGAAGCGAGCACGTCTCACCACTGTTGCTAAGCAGAAATCTTCATGTGTGCCTGTATTTTTACACGCATGCATTAAGCGCACGTCATACACATGTCACATACAGTATACACAGACAGCGGTCTGCACGTGTGTGTCGCTTCAGTACTTTTACTCAATCGGGGCAGATTTGGTGAGTTGGGGGTCTGGAACTAATTTGTACTGACGACCCCAATCACCCAACCGCTGTACCCTCCCCCTTTTCTTCCCATGTTCCCCCGCATCTCTCTACTTCATTGAGCAGCAGTTACATAATTCACCCCACAGTGCAGATGCTTTATTTATAGTAGGAGAAGGCGAGAGAGAATAGATGCAAGAATGAATTTTCCTACCGTTTGGGTACTTGGCGAGTACCTAAGCTATCCTTTTGTTTGAACCGACACCGCCGCACCCCCTGCGGCACACATAAGCATGCTTGTATGCGTGACATCAGATGTGCATCACCGTATGCTTAACCAATAGTGAGGTGTTCCTCCGAACGGCTGATGTTTTCTTCATGACCACTGGCTGATTATGTAACCTGCTGGCACCTGTAAGAGAATGGCAAACATTTCTATTCTCTTGCCAGTCGGTTTCCCTTCTTTGTTCTCATTCGTTGATGATGCTGTCATCAAGTTGTTTTAAACAAGCCCAAAGTGTTGAATCTCTCCATGTATTTAATCACAAATGATGCTTGTTGAGCATGCTGTTCTGCAGATCTTTTTTTATTTTGTTCAATAAAATCCCTAGCAACCACCCAGATCAACCTGGTAACAACCCTGGAATGCCCTAGAAATTTCTAGCAACCCCATTTAGGTTATTTTAGCAACCTTGTAGCAACACCCTGGTATCCTCCTGCATCACTCTTAGCAGCATGGCAGCAAGTTGAGCAAACTTTTTGCTGAAAATCTACTGTAGATGTTTTTGTCTTTTGATGTTTGTTGATGTTTTCACATTAACCTCAACCTTCCTTCTTCCTTTTTCCTGTCCTTCATTCCTATTGGTTAAAAAGATGAACTGGATGAATGAGGTTGTACCCATGCAACGCCATCACATATACTTTTTTTTATGCATGCACAAACACATGTGTGTGTACTTGTTTTCTCACTTCTGTCGTGAACATGATGCATCCTTGAACAAGCCGCTGTGACACAACCCTGAGCCAAAGACCCAGAAAAATGCAAATCGCACACATACGTAAAGTACCAGGAACACAAACATGCACACTTGTGCCCTGTTTCATTACAGATTATGTGGGTGTCTATGTGGAGAATGAGAGAGGCATACCTGAAACATAGGATGAAAAGTAACGTGACTGAACATCAAAGAAATTGTTCAGGCTTCTTTCAGATCAGTTTCTTTATTTTTAACTTGAGAAGTTGCTGAACAGATAGCAGCATTAAACGCAAAATGATCGTCATGCAACCAGATGCATCACAAGTCAATTTGTGTTTCACTTCTGTTTTATATTTGCCAGAATTTTTAATGTTGATTCTCAAGATTGTACAGAAATAATTCGATAATAATCAGCATACATTCAAATCAGTACTACAAATATTACCATGATATGTACGGCAAGTATGTTACAATTTTAAAAATGTAAAAAAGTAAATGCAAAATATGCATTGAAGTAGAATTTAGTTTTTAGAAAAAAATTCAGAAATATTTGTTTTAAGTAAATTTCACACATATGAAAAATTAAGTAAATCTACTTAACTAAGTTAAAAGAACAGTATGTAGGTTTGTGGCCAAAATTGGTACTGCAATCACAAAACTTGTGGCTAAAACTGGTAGTGCAGTCACACAACTGGTGGCCAATACACAACATGACAACATAAACATCAGTTGAGGGCTGCAACTCCACTGTTTAAATGACAATATCCTGGCCAGACCACTGTTGTCAGTGATATAAGTATTTGAAATGAAAATGATTTCTTAATGTCTACTGACATATCAGGGACATTTTCATAAGCCGTTTCATAAGAGGCTACAGCACAACTTCTCATCTTGCAATAGCTGTGTGACGCGCAACCTTACGTATTTGCGTAAGCACGTCGAAAGGTCAGGCATTACATATGTAAAACGCACACTTGAAGACCATTTTTTAACAATAAACTGACACAAAGACATTAATTACTATCATTCCACATACAACAACGTCTGAACGCTTCTCTTTCTCTACACTTGCAAACACTGGGGAGGTAGTTTCACATATTTAAAGCGTGACCTTTCGATGTGCTTACGCAATGCGTAAGCTAAGGTCACCCTGGCGCATCACACGGCTAGTGCAAGACAAGAAGTTGTGGTTTAAAGTATATATTTATTATTTTAGATAAGACCCTTATGCCTCGGTTGGGATTGTTAGACCCCTTTAGAGCTGCATTGAAAATGTAAACTGTTAAGGTCCAATAAAGTCCAATATATGGAGAAAAATCCTGGAATGTTTTCCTCAAAAAAACAATTTTCTTCTTGACTGAACAAAGAAAGACATCAACATTTTTTGTTGATGCATCTTTTTATAAAATAAAGTAATCCTTTAAGTTGAATTTACTCAATAATGTGTTTATTTAGAATTACTCACGTTTTTATGTTATTTTAACTAAAATTTTGGTTAAAAAACAAGAATTTAATTTATTTAATATAGTTTAGTCATTTTATTTTGTTAAATCTACTAGGGCACATAATCATTATTTTTTACAGTTTGCTTAGTTGCCATTAAAATAATACAACAAAGCAAAAGCAAAATACAAACTTCCTTTCTTTAATATTTAGGGTAAAACATGACCCAGGCAAATTGATTCAGTGTTTGTAAATGAAACATAGACACTGTGTCTCTGTTCTGACTCTCAATTTCTCTCTCTCTCTGTCTACAGTAAGAGAATGAAGAGAGCAGATAAGAATGGTAAAGGTCTGAGACACTTCTCTATGAAGGTATGCGAGAAGGTACAAAAGAAGGGCACCACATCATACAACGAAGTGGCCGATGAGCTGGTGGCCGAGTTCACCCATGCCAGCAGTCTGATGCCCGCTGACTCGGTGAGTGACTGTCAGATTTGGGACATTATTACAAGACAATTTTAGATTTGACATCATACACATTGCTTCTGCACAAATACATGCACATTAATGTTGCTTGTTAACAGCAGAATACAAATTGAAGAATTTACATTAACGTCACACATTGAAAGCTTTCCTAAATATTAATAAAAATAAATTAACCACAATATTACAGCATGTTTATGGAGAAATGTGCTTTCACAACCAGAAATTTCACGTTACTCATCAGTTAGTCTGTACCCAGCAAAATAAAAGCAGAGCTAGGCTGATAAATGTTAACAAAGCTCTCCAGATCCTCCCTGCAGTCTCTTGTGTTAATGTGAACTGTGATTTATCTATCTGTGCTTTATGAAGAGCCACAAGCACTTCCTGTAGCACTGCGCAATTTCCACTTCTCGCCTGGCCACATCCCAAAAACATGAGGAGAAACAGCAACCCCATGTTGGTCTCAGATAATATTGTTCTTGAAGCGCTCATTTAAATGTCATTAAAAAAGACTTTACAGAAGACGTAGGATGATCGGAGGTTAAACTAGACAGAAGAGTGCAGAAGGGATGATCACATGTGCGCTAGATGACATTTTATGTGTTTTTTTACATGCAGCAGGTGTACGACCAGAAGAACATTCGGAGACGTGTATATGATGCGCTCAACGTGTTGATGGCCATGAACATCATCTCTAAAGAAAAGAAGGAGATACGCTGGATTGGCCTGCCCACAAATTCAGCCCAAGAGTGCCGAAACCTAGAGGTGTGTGTGTTCGAGGAAACCTTTCCTAAAACAAATTACCATTGAGCACGTTTATATGCACATTAGAGCCCTGCAAGGGCCTGAAATCTAGGCCCTGACCCGGCCCTGGCCCGAGACGCTTATCAGAATTCTCAGCCCGAGTCCGAACTTTTTAATTCTCCCCATTAGGAATCTGTGTTCGCAGATATAGTCACTGCGTCGTGTGTGTTTTGAGTAGAAGTCTGTGCTGTCTGCTGTGAGGTTTTTATAAGGGAAGCACAAACGTTTTAATAGCCTATTTAATATGTAAAACTTGAATTTGAAATAAAACTTACTGTGGAGAAAATAATGAGATCTCTATCGTCTCTCTTGCTACGTGACGTGACAATTATTTATTATTTCAAATTCGTTTACAAGATAAATATATATATACATTGTGTTGTTAAACTGATGAAATTGTCTTGCTATATACGCTACATTCATTATGAAAAGCCTTTTCTTTTTACGCTTATACTGTAGACATGTAATATATGTATATTATATAAAACTCTATGGTCGTGACAGCACATTATCCATTATCTGTTGGTTCATGATGGTCTAGTTTAATTCAGGGTAATCCTTTAATAAAATGTATAATATAGTTATAAAATATTTTATTGTTTTTTAATATTCACAGCGCACATTCTCTCGGATCGTTTTAAAACATTTTAAATCATTCGGCAAAATTCCGCATAGATTTTGCAAAAGAAATACAAAGAAATAGCAAAAAATAACTCCTTACACAGCTTGTACAGCTGTAACTCTTGCAGCAATTAAAGCAGTTCAGTTTTGTTTTAAATTGCAAAATAGTTATATTTCTTTTTTATTTACATTTTAGAGCAGTTTTTGTTTGTTAAAGTTTTTTATGATAACCAACAAGTGGTTAGCAGCCGACAGCAAGTTGACGACATGTTTGATGAATTGAGCCTCTCAAATCAACACTTCACTTGCCTATAATAACAACTATATAAAATAAATATTTTCAGCATATCACAGTGTTAGTTTAAACGTTTATTATCAACAAACACTATTTTTAAAAAGCGAAGGCAGGTTTCTCTGCTGTTCGCAGTTGCAACGGGTGCAGAAATAAAAAAATAAAAAGGGCTATACAAAACGAAACGAAATAAACATGAAACAGAATAAACATGCATGCTACCTTATCTTACAACTTCGCTTTTGCATATACATTTTTTTAAATGTAAGGACTTACCACAGAACATTCATGTATCCATCCAACAGTTAAACTAAGAAAAAAAGTTGAAACATACACAAACAAGAAATAAAGACACACCCTTCTTACACGAAATTACTACAGGGAGAAGTCTTTTATAGATTATGTCTTGGATGCTGTTTGCATAGATTATGAGCAGTATCCAAGGTTTTAATCTAGTCCTCCATTTATATTTTTTCCTGGTGCGCTGAGGTCCTGCTGTTAAATACGCAACAGCTGCATTGTAAATGTGTGTCTGGCTGTGCGTAGCGGACTCATGCGATAGGTTAAAAGTCTTACTAAGTTTGTTTTGCAATCATCAATGTTTGTCAAAAGTTTCTTTTAATTAAATTGAAAAATATAAAACAAAATTAAATGGAGAAGCCTAAATAAGCCTGAGGTCTGGCCCACGTATCAGCTGTGATGTTAAAATTGGTCCGAAACCCGACCCGAAGGGCGTAAACAGGTCGGGCCCCGGCGGGCTCGGGCTGAAATGCAGGGCTCTAATGCACATTGTTTTTCTGATTAAGATCCTCGTTTCTGGTTAAGCACTTAATCAGAAAATGAGATTTACATGCTCCACAGCTTTAAGAATCATTTCTTATACATTATAATTAGCATATAAATGAAGTACATGCTTGACAGGTTTAGTTTGCACAGCGTCTTGTATCTTGTAGCACCCTAAAGTACTTTAACTTGGATATTGGCATACGGGTCATAGACAAAACATTTTTTAAATGGAAGTAATGTATTTTTTTGTCAGGAACAACGTTTTGTTTATAGAACACCATTTAAGTTCATTTTAATGATTTCTTTCAGAATATTTTTGATATCCCCATTCAAAAAATGTCAAGTGGTACAACCATCTATTTGCCAGATATGTGCTCCCTTAATGTGCTCCCTGTGTAATGCTGATTATTTTTAATTTGATAGTGGCATTTAAAATTTAAATCCTAAAAATAGTTTAATACAATAATAAGTGTAATACAACTTTACCATAAAACTAAAATTTGAGAACTATAATTTTAAGAGCAATAATTTTTAAAAGTGTACAATATCCATTATAGCTTAGACAACCTTAGCTTGCATTTTTTTTAAAGTAAAATTATTAACTTGATTTTTATTTCTTAGGGGCATTCGTTGCACCCTTTGACTTTCTGGTTGCACCACCTGACCTCTGCATACATT
Source organism: Misgurnus anguillicaudatus (assembly GCF_027580225.2). NCBI lineage: Eukaryota > Metazoa > Chordata > Actinopteri > Cypriniformes > Cobitidae > Misgurnus > Misgurnus anguillicaudatus. The sequence continues at coordinate 4,812,138 of NC_073360.2, forward strand.
TAAATTCAACAAACTGCTGGTATAAGCTTTTGCCTGTGATGTCAAATTCATAAATATACTTTTTAAATGCAATTAAATGCCTTTAATAAAATAGCCTTTTTTTTGTTTTACACTGGTTGTACCACCTGCCATAAAATTGTACTAGCCTACCCATTACATTAAAGTAGTTATTTTCTTCAATATTTGAGAGAAATCTACAAACTTCATTTAGCCATAAAGACCACCTGGGGTTCACTGAACGATGTGATATTATGTTTACTGTTTATACTAGTTAACCTCTTAATAAAAGGCCCATGAATGTGGTTGTACTTCACTGCAAAAAAATACTTTCTAACTTAGTATTTTTGTCTTGTTTTAAGTACAAATATCAAAAAATTCTTAAAGGTGCAGTGTGTAATTTTTAAAATGATCTTTTGACAGAAATGCAAAATAATATACAAAACTATATTATCAGAGGTGTATAAAGACCTTTCATAATGAGCCGTTATGTTTTTATTACCTTAGAACGAGACCTTTTTATATACATACACCGAGGGTCCCCTTACATAGAGGTCGGCATTTTGTGCTGGCATTTTTCTACAGAAGCCCTTAAAGGACAATTTTTTTACTAAGTTGTCTCCGACGATGGCATGTTTGTCCAGTGGCGGCTACCGTAGCTTCTCTATGTGTTTCAAAAGCAAGAGGTGAGCCGTGAACTAAGCCGTTGGTTGCAATTTGCAACCTCACTACTAGATGCCGCTAAAATTTACACACTGCACCTTTAAAATAAGATGCATTTTCTTTATAAACAAAATGACTTAAGAAAGTAAGTCTAGTTTTTAGACAAAAAATATCAAATTTAAATAAATTTATGCTTAAAACAAGCAAATAAATCTGGCAATGGGGTAAGAAAATTTTTCTTGAATTAAGTGTTTAAGAAAAAAGGTTTACAGTGTATTTTGTCTAAAATGCTGTAAAAAAATATGCAGTATGAAGTTAAAACAACTTGGTTTTGGATGTAAATTCAACCTACTATTTTAAGTTTTGACCTGTGTTGACATTACTTATAAAAAAACAAGTTGAAATTGGTGAACTGAATAAGTTAAGTTAAAATAACAAAATATCAGTTGATTTGACAAAAATGCTAAATTTTTTTACAGTGTAGACTTATTTTATAAGCTCATTTTGCTCATCAAAAATTTGCTTATCAAGATATTTGTACTGAAAACAAGACATGAATACTAAAGGGCTCGTTATAGTCGTGCGTAGGTCCTACGGCGTAGCAGCGACGGCGTAGGTTCCGCGTCGGTTTTTATTTATACTTTTGCGTCGTCGTCCGCGTCGACGTGCAAACACACGCGCGACCGCTGGTAGGCAGTATCCACGAGTGTAACCACAGAAGCAGCAGAAGTCGTCACAGAAGAAGAAGCTTAGCAAGTTAACCCACAAACGAAGAAGAAACAGCAACTTGTTGTATATAATTTGAGAAGACCAGCAATGATGAAAGTAAATAAACAGCGATTTTTGATGCAGTTTGAGTTAAATCACTCCTCAACTTGGCTTATCTTTGTTTTCACCGTCACAAACGGAAATACCTATGACGCAGTTTTTTTTACCTGAAGGGAGGGGTTCTGGTGGACCAATCACAGCGCTTGCGGTCCGCCTAGATCTGACGCGCTGTTAAACATTTTGTGAGGTGCGCGTCAGGCTACGCAGAGCTACGCACAGGCTACGGATAGGATCTACACACGACTATAAATCGCCCTTAAGTAAAAAAGTCTTTTTTTTGCAGTGTACCTTCAGTGTACCTTCACATTTAATTTAAGAACATCCAAATTGTTGGACAAAAAAATACTGATAGTTGTGAAATGTGTTTATAGAAAATGTTTCAAACATAAAATAATGCCAAAGTATCTTATTTTGAATTTTTATTAATTTAAACACCATTTTTGACATGTCTTAAACTGGTCATTTATACAGACAGTTGCCCTACCATTTCAAGTTTGAGATACCAAAAATGAGTACTTATTAAACAATACTGAAAATGTATTTAAAGAATTAAATGACACATAAATGTATCAAGTTATTTTATAGTACATAGTGCCCCCGGACACAAAAATATGCATGTCATGTCATTGACCCATATATAAATGAATATACCAAATAAGATCTTAACATGGCCCAAAATTGTACTGATACAGGAACATACCAGGCAGCTGTCTTATTCAGATTTCTATTAACTGGAATATTGTCTGACTGAGGTTTTGTTAAGAGATGTGCTTAAATAAAAGATGTGTAAAAAGTCATTCAGAAATGAGCAAAACCTAACTGACAAACCTATTTTCACTGTGCATGATTTTTTTCATCCGCAGTCTGTGTACATTCTGACATCAAGGTTGTCAAAATATAATGTAAATGCCTGTAACAGCATTCAAAAGTGGCGATCATTTAAAATGTTAATGGTGCTTTTCTGGTGCTTGGCCACCGGTGAAAATCATAAAAGCTTTACATTACTCCACTAGAACAATGACATTATGGGCCCTATTTTAACGATCTGAAACGCAAGTCCGAAGCGCAATGCGCAAGTGACTTTGTGGGCGGATCTTGGGCGCCTTTGCTATTTTCCTGGCGGGAGAAATAAGTCTTGCGCCGGGCGCAAATCAATAAGGGGTTGGTCTGAAGTAGGTTCATTATTCATAGGTGTGGTTTGGGCGTAACGTCAAATAAACCAATCAGAACGCTATCCAACATTCCCTTTAAACGCAAGGGCGCAAGTTCCATGGCGGGTTGCTATTATTATGACAGATTTGACAGGCGCACGCCAGGAGCTGTTCACAGCCGAGGAGACCCACGTTCTTGTAAGAGCAGTCAAAGACAGAGAAGTTGTTTTGTATGGGGATGGGAGAAACCCGCCCAAATCAGCGTCGGTTAAACAGGCGTGAGAGGAAATAGCCGCAATTGTCTCATCAGCTGCGCCAAGCACTACAATGATGTCAGGAGACCGGGGGATCCCAAGCTTGCCAGCATAAATCGGGCACACAGGAGGACATCGCTGCGTCCACCCTCACCGCTGAAAGGGTTTGGGGGCTTTGAAATCGGACACAAGAAACGCAAGCAAGGTCCAACCCCAAAGTACACTTACAAATCAAGTTCACATACATGAAGGTTTCTTATGAAAACATTTTAATTATTTTTTAGATAAAATAAACGTAATACAGCCACACAACAAACGTATGAAAATATTTTAATCGTTATTTGCATGATAAATGTTTAACGCTGCCACACAAAATAAATAAAAACTATCACCACAATGCTCACCACAATGATTTCCCTTATCTCATGTATTAATATTTTTTATTGTAACAATTTAACTGTTGCATCTGTGTAGATTAGATAAGCAATGCGCGTATTTTTTATTGTAACAATTTATGATTTGCAAAAATAACTGTTGCATCTGTGTAGATTAGATAAGTAATGCGCGTTGTGCACGCTATACATTATGGTCAAGCATGCGCCCTTAAAATAGCATAATGAACCACGCGCAACGCGCCACTGACTTTAGACTAGTTTTTTTTGGTTAGTAGCGCAATTGTTTTTTGAAACTGCAAAATAGCATAAGAGATGGTTGTGCCGGAGCACGCCTCCTTTTTTGCGCTGAACCGCCCAGGGAGCGCAAGTTCATTCCCTAGTTTGCCGACGTGCGTCTGTGGAGGGAAAAACCCGCTGTGCGCCGGTGCAAAATACGAAATGATACATGCGTCACTGACAAAGTTAATTGCGCTGGGTGCAAGATCGGGCCCTATTTGTTTGTTTGGACATTCATGGACATTTGTGCGGTTTAAGCACTAAAATTTAATACAGGTGGTATATGCAATGTACCCTCATCAGCTGTGTGTGTGTGAAGAGCCCTCTGACACCATCTGTTAGTGTCACATCTGTGGCAGACTTGACAGACAGCGGCAAAGGGTGAATGGAGGAGGATGATGGAGAGGAAGCCTACACACACACACACACACACACACACACACACACACACACACACGTAAACCTGTACACCTACATGCGATGATGTAAGCAATCTAAAGCTGTTTATCCATGCATAACGAAACTCTCACACATCTCTATAGATAGATCTCTATAGTTAACAGTTGTGTTGTGTGTATTATTAAATTGGACACTTCATTACTAATGTCTTCATTTTGGGTTTGTCTGTTCATCTTTCAGCTGGAAAAACAGAAGCGTTTGGAAAGAATTCGGCAGAAAAGGGCCCAGCTAGAGGAGCTAATATTACAGGTTTGTACCTGTTTGAATACTAAACCCCATTTACACAGCACTTTGGTCCTAAAAAATTTCTGTAAAATTGGCAATCCTGTAAATGTTCTGGGATTGCTTCAATAAAGAGGACCTAGTAACATTGCTATAACATTCACGAAAACATACTGCGTGAACGAGGCATGAATAATGTTGTAAGGGGCGTGCCGTAGTGCAGTGCATCAGCTAATAGAGTCATTAACCAGTAGCACTGTTATTTACCAAACTAGTTTTAGTTCACTATTGCATTCTAAGAATATAAGTAATGAGCAATAAACATCAGATGAGAGGAGGGATATTTACTGTGGCCAGCTGTGGAAAAGCAGCAATCTCCCAGTATTGATCCAGTTTCAAGGAAGCGAGACGTTTAAATGTCATCCATCTCTTGCAGTCTAGCACAGTCTGTTTGTGTCGACACGTCACTTTGTAAAGCATCCAGCCCTCGCTCTGTTGCATGTTAGCACATTAGGACTAAAAGTAACATTATAGACATGTAGAAGAGATGCATATAGTCGATGAAGTCAGATGTTTGGATAGATCAGATTCAGAAGAGGCCTTTGTATTGCTGAGATATCGATCAGCGAGTCGCGAGTGCTGCTAAATGAAACCCATCGGCTTGGTTCTAGTCGATGTCCAGCCCCTATATGCTATGATTACGCAGAGCTATTAAATTATCAACAGTGGTCTGATTTAACTTTGCTTGTGATGGGCCCTTAAGAGCTGTGATGTGTAAATAAAACTGCTTAAAGGTGTATACACATGGTGATTTGTGCATTTCTTGCCGTGGAGCAGCAGATCGCCTTTAAGAATCTGGTGCAGAGGAACCAGGCCAACGAAGCGTCGTCACATTCGGCTCCCCCTCAAGGATCTGTCATTCAGCTTCCCTTTATCATCCTCAACACAGACGTACGCACCGTCATCGACTGCTCCATCTCTAGTGATAAGTATGAGATTTCCCTCCACCTTCATTTTGTTTCCAGCCCTTTATCTGTCATATATCTTAAACCAACTAAAATGTTTAGTCAATCGACCCAACAATGCAATTAAAGCGGATGCTTTATCTGCCTTACAATTGAGGGAACAGTTGACATTTTGCCTTAAAAGACAACAGTAAGCAGAGTATGTTAAGCTACAAGTAGGAATATTATCCGGATCCTTTTGGTGGATATGTAGAGCACCAATTAGGGATGCATAGCGATTAATCTATAGCAGAATAAAAGTTTTTGTTTACATCATATATGTGTGTGAACTGTGTATAATAATTATGTATATATTAATATGCACACATGCATGTATAATTTTAAGAAAAATATATATTTATATATTAAGTATTTATATGTATATATAATATAAATTATTCATAAATATAAATGTATATACACATGTAAACATTTCTTAAATATATACATGCATGTGTGTGCATTTATCTATACAAAGTTATTATACACAGTTCACACATATATGATGTAAACAAAAACTTTTATTCTGCTATAGATTAATGGCGATTAATCATTATGCATCCCTAATAATAATAATAATAATCTCTTTTATTTTGCCATAGATTAATTGTGATTAATCGTTATACATCCCTAGTACCAATAATAGCATCTGTCCTAATTATTATTAACAGCTAAACTCCATTTATTTCTCCAAACAGGTGTGAATACCTCTTTAACTTTGACAACACATTTGAGATCCATGACGATGTTGAGATCCTGAAGCGAATGGGCATGTCTCTGGGGCTTGAGAACGGCACATGCTCTCCAGAGAACCTCAGTTTGGCCAAATCTCTAGTGCCCAAATCCCTGGAAGCTTATGTCCTTGGTGGGTACCTGGGAAACTCGTGACACACTATCTGTTTTGCTTTTTTTCTAATAATATTTGGTTCTTTTGTTTTTACAACATTCCTTTCACATGCTTTATCTTGTGTGAATCCTGGTATCCAATACCATTTCCCTTAAAGTCGTTATTGCATTTTTTTGTTTATCCTTAGCAACTTTAAAGGGATAGTCAAAATTCTGTAATAATTTATTCACATTTTTTTAATTTTTTGGTGAACTATCCCTTTAATCTGCACTTACACACCAAGCGACTAGCAACGGTGACTTACAGCGACACGAGTGACGAGGACTGTTAAGAACATGAACAAAATTGTTAGACTTTATGCAAATCATCATGAGTGACTTTTGCACGCGCCTGAGCTCACGTCATCCGTCTCATGTCAGTGGATGTTTACTTGTTATTAACTCTTTTCCCACCAGCATTTTTAAAAAAAGTTACCAACCAGAGCCAGCATTTTTTATGATTTCCAAAAAAGTTTAATGCCTTTCAGAAAATGTTCTTCTATTAATATATAAACATATAATATGAAAAGAACAGACCCTCTGCTTTCCAACAAAATAAACCGTTTCATCCTATCTTTATTTGTTCTCTTTTTGTCACCTCTCAAATATGGGTATTTTTTTTAAAATAATAATAACAGAGCCACAGACGCAACAACAAACCGCACTCGCACGGCGCAAGCCATTGAAATGAATGGGTTTTATAGCGCAGCGCACACCGCGTTCTAGCTTGAAAAAAGCCACTTTTTTCACGTCGTAATGCTGTTAACGGTCTATAGCCACACTTCACATTTAAGCTTACGTAATTAAAAACAACGCTAACTTACCTTTAAAATAGCTGAAGACGGCGTGTAAGAACATTAAACTTCCTTAAAACAGTGTCCTGTAGATTTGTAAATTCCACCTCAAACTCTAATCTCTGAGTTTGAGCCAGTCTGTGTTTGCATGAAGTCAGATGAAGCAGGCGGTGCTGGTTCGTTCTAAATGTTCTAATATCCATATTTTACACGATCCATAAAATGCCGCGAAAAAACACGTTGCTAGTATCAAGTCACAAATATGCTAAAGACGTAAGACGGGTGAGACGCGGCAATACATCCAATCAGAGAAACTGGTCTATTTTATTTAAAGAAAACGTATATCAACTATATTTTCCTCATTTGATTACATTACAAGTCATGGAACATTCAATGTTTAATTTATTTTAATTATTCTTGATATATATTAAAGTAATAAAAAACTTTGTAGGGGGGGCACAACAACCTGTTCGGGGGGGCCCTGCCCGCGAATGTACCCCCTTGACGCCGGCCCTGAATAATAATAATAATAACTTATTTTATATAGCGCCTTTAAAAGCAGCATCTCAAAGCGCTTAACATAAAAAGAGGAAATTAAAAGGAGCACATAACATTACAGGCATTAAAACTAAACATACAAAGGTAAAAGCCAATAAACAATTTTAGATTTTTTTTAATAATTGCATTAATTGCATAATTGCAATAAAGGATTTTTGTTAGAGATCAGATTGAGAGCAATGATCAAAACATACTCAGAGTTTTTACTGTTTTTGGATCAGTGGACGCTTTAGTGTTTTATAAGTTGGGATAATAGCAGAAATATGAATTGCCGTAAAATCTCAGGGAAGCATTTTCTCTTAAGCCCGGGATACACTGCACGATTATTTGGCTGTCCCAGAAGAAAGATTGTCAGCATGAAACAATTATGGTGATTTTTATGAGCATGGCTCTTAATCGGTGGTCCTATGTCGTACAGTGAGAGAGGTTCAAAGATGATTATGACGATTAATTGCCTGTTTATTGCTTTGACATTTAATTCTCATACATTTTTTTTGTTTATGAAATAATTTTCACATATTTTATCTGACAGTAAATATTTATACACATAACACATTTAAAAGCTCCCCCTTGTGTTTTTAGAGAGATGTGCAATCATTGCGGTGATCTGAAATCATCGCAATGAGGTCAAACAATTGCGATTCAGACGATTATTTAATCATTTTGACAGCCATACTTGCGTCCAAAGATAACCTACGATAGATTTCTCACAGTGTCAAAAATTCTGCATGATCAGCCCAGTGTTTGCTGCTACGACTTGCGTACCGGTATTTGTTTACTCCATATCGTACAGTGTGATCTTGTAGGATGGCAAAAATCCTGCCATGTATCCCAGGCTTAAATTGACGAGATAAAACGTCAATGGCGGAGAAAGAGTTAATACATCCAGAATTAGCAACGCTTTCTAAGAACCTCATTGAAGGGAATGGATGGCATACGACAAAGATGATTGTATCTGTGCATTTATTAGTAAAAAAATCACTTATTATTACATGGCTCTCTAAAGTTCTAGATTCTAATTGGCCAGTCGTGACATTTCAAGGTTCGTTCTTTTCAGGTAACTACCCCTCAAAACTAATAACACACGATAACCTGGATGCTGCCAATCATTTTGATAGGTACAGTTTAATGTTACACAAAAATTAAATATAAAAATGTCTTTTAATAACAAGCGACACTATATTTACAAATGATTAAACCAAATAATGTGTTGTGACATTAGTAAATGTGTTTTCCTTGCATAAGGTCTGCATTCATAATAAATGAGCAAATAAAATATTTCAAATCAATTTTTAATTTTCCTTACCTTATAGAGGTAAATATTACCAAATAAGCCCCTTCAGTGTGATACAAGACCCTGCTTTTTGTCTTCACTAGAAGAAAGAAACATTACTTCATTAGAGACATAGTTCAAGCATTACACTGTACTGTGGTTTCACCACTTCCATTGGCCCACCACATTTATGTCAATGAAACCATTACAATAAGACTGCCCAGCTAATGTGGATTACTATCAGGCATTTGCCTAGGAAGCCTTTGTTTTGTTTGTTTGTGCCACATTCCTGGCATTTAGCAGCCAAAGAAAAAGAACAAATTCAAGACAGGTGTCTATAGTTTAGAAACAATTGTATAAATAAATGTCAGACATTTTCTCAATTTTAACACCATTGAATGGTTTGGCAAAAGTTTAGTTTTTAAATTCCTACCTGGTCTTTGCAAGCGACAGCAATGCTTACATTTTGTGTTTCATTTAAAGCTCACGTAACACACGCTGTTTCTGCATTTCTGATGTTAATCTGGAGTACCTATAGAGTAGAGATATAGTATCCTTTATATCTCTGAAGAGTCATTAGTTTAATCAGATTTATAAAAGAAAGATTAGCTTTACCGATTCTTTCCGATAACGTATGAAAAAATGAAGAAGGAGGAGTTACTACCGCGGGAGGAGCGAGTACGAGTCATGCAACACTATACAACACTGGTTAACTTATGATTCATTACATGTTTGTGTCATTTATATAATATGCATGGGCCTATGCTATGTCCAACATAACACAGAAGTCTTACTTACCGCGTGCAACTCGTCATGACCCGGTTGGGAAAATCCAGCGCATCAAACACACACGCAAAACTCTGCTGCTACCCCGGATAATAAACTATATCCATTGTTTCCATAAGGCTGGATGTCTTCTCCTTACATCCAAAAACACACTTCTTCATTCGTGCCATTGTTGAGTTTTGAAATTAAACAAAGCTGTCACGTGATGTAAATGTTTGTAAGTTCTAACATCTCCCGCTGATTGACGTGTGGGGGGGGGGTTTCGGGGGGAAGTGCCCATATAAATAAGTGATACGTATAGAAATCCCTGAAACGTCAGCTGAATCCGCAATCGAAAAAAACTTTCCGAAACTTGTACGAACCCTGGCCAAGTGCATTAGGCACAGAAATACTCTGTAACATGTACAACTGTGTGTTTTTGACACTTTGTCTTCGTTTAGCATGAGGAAACAACTCTATAACTGTGTTAATAAGTCAGAATGCTTGAAATACCATTGAACCACCCCCCTTTAAAATATGTATGTGAACATTTTGTCATTCTCTCCCAACAGGAATGGCCAGAAACTCCAACAGAACACCTCTCAGCCACACAAGGTATGTTTACAACTAGCTCAAGTAGACCGCATAATATATAATAAAAGCTGGAATAATCCGTTCGTATCTTCTTTTGCAATATAAATACATGCAGGACTTGCTGAGTTAGGCAGATAGGGCAACCCTCACCTCGCAAATATCCATGACACTGCGTTGCTATAATTACCATCAGCTTTAGCATTTGGACTAACGTTTAGATAACCCCACGTCTCTCTTTCTCTCCACAGCACTGCCCCTTCACACACCTCAGAGTCTCGGGGTCAAACGCCCAGCTCCTTCAATGAGGAAGAGGACGACGACGATGAAGACGATGACAATCCCTCTTCCCCAGAGTGAGCGTCTGCGCTGCAGGACGTCAGCCATCGTTCTCTATGCTGGGACAGGATTCCCGAGCAGCACCGGGGAGGAATGCTACACAGGAAATAAGCTGCCACTCCTTGCTGTATTACAATATTTTTAACTTCCCTCACAATCTCTCACTTCCTCTTACCCAGTTTGGCACAAACTGAAGAAGACGTCGACTCTGGGGGAGACAGTTCACTGTGCTTTTTTATTCTGTTAGTTGATGCGTAAGCCGCAGGTCGGGCCGTAAAGGAGAGCAGATGAGCATATTTTTCCATGAAAGATCCTCAGTTTCATTTCCCTCATCTCAGTGTTCTTACTTTCTCCACTACTCATCCAGAGGACTTTCAACTTTCTCCCGAAAATGTATTTATTTTGGTCATTTTAAGACCAAACCAAGTTATCTTTCTTTGCTGTAGGGATTGGAAAAGCAGTGTCTTGGAAGGAATTGAAATTCTTATGGAAAAATCTTCATTTTTTTATAAGTGGATCCGATGTCATTTTGTTGTATTGCATAGTTGATTTACTGCAGTTGTTGAAGGACAGTATTGATGGTTGTTATCAGCTGTTCTGGGTTCATGTAGCTTGTTGCATGTTGCATCAAGCTATCTGAATATTGCATGTTAGGAGATTTTGGTAGTCTTTGTGTGAGTGTGATAAAAAACATTTTCAGAGTGGCCAAAACATGGGAAACTTCCCTCATCCACTCGGGTCACATTTTAAACTGACTTAAATCAACATAACAAATATGAATTTTGATTTGCAAGTGTAACTGTATGTACATGTATACATGTATAAACATATCATTTTGGTTACAAAAATTCGCCTTTACTTGTTTCTTTTTTTTATATACAACATTTTTAAAACTCTAAATGTTAACTCTTGTTACATGTATAATAAAATTATATCATACATGAATCAAGAAAACCTTCCACGTGAAACTGGGGATTTTTTTTGCATAAGGAGAGGTTGGTGTAACTAAGAACAGTTATTAATGTTAGTTAAACGGTATACAATTAAACTGAGATCCTCATTTTTATTTATACATTTTTCTTCCTTCTGTTCAAAGAAAATAAAGTTTTTTTTTTTTAATGGAAAGTACAAGAAATCAAGTGCAGCGTAGCTTAAAGTGTTACTTCACTCCAAAATTACAATTTTATCATATATCACTTACACTTGTGTTATTCCAAAACCCATTCAATTCCTTCAGTCCTTCAATTGTCTTCAAAACACATTTTTAGATATTTTTGATAAAAACCACGAGGCTTGTGACTGTCCCTTGTGACTGCAGTTTAATTTTCACAATTCTTTTGCCAAAAAAGGTCCATGTACCATCAATAGTTCAATAGTAATATTAAGCAACATGATTTTATTCAACAATTTATTCTCCTCTTGGTCGTTCAGCACGCGTTTAAGAGCAGACCACGGCGCATGCTGTTGACGTCACCTGCTGACGTACTTGCCAACTTTGTATTTTTTTCTCTTTTTTTATTTAAACCATTATGCAAACATTGTAAACAATACTTAAACAGCCCATATAAGTACTGCCATATTGTTGTATAAAATCGTTTGTTTTGTTTTCTTTGCACACAAAAGTGTTCTCGTTGCTTCATAATATTATTATTGAACTATTGATGGCACGTGGACCTTTTTGCCGATGTAAAAGTATTTTCATCAATATCAGCAGGGGTGTAATTTCCACTAGGGACAGGGGGTACCCCCCACTTTTTTAAAATCCCATTTGTGCCCCCCTACTTTCAAAGTTGTTTGTCATGTAACAGCATGTCGTCATGAGGGAGCGGGCCGTGCCGCACAAGCCCTGAAAAGTGAAGCCAAGTTGAAAAGTGTATGGTGCATTCCTTTGCGGCCCCCCAAATAAAATTTGTGACAAAAAACTGTTCTAAACTCAACATTTTACTAAAACACCTATTAAATTATACAAAAAAGTAGTGCTTTTGGTTAGTAGCCTTATTTTTTTATGTTTAATTACACAGAATTCATGATAAATTAATGTATTTTATAAAATGTCATAAAACTGGGCCCCCCCTGGCACCAACTGGCGGCCCCCCCGGAGGAGTTAGCTACACTCTGTTTGTTTGAAAACAGCTCAAACATCAACAAAAAGCCACACAGATTCGCTTAGAGCGCCTTTAATGCTATAAAAACAGTGGTGTCACGTCATGATCGACAGCTGTGATATCGTGTGAAATGCGCATTCTGCGAGAGCAAGGGTGGGGCCTTGCTTTCACGGCTTTACTTCCTGCTCACTACTGCGCAGGACTGGTCCCGAAATTGCTACTGCGCAGACTCAAGACCCAAGATGTCAGCGTCGTATCGGGACACTGGCGGCTTCACTTTTTACCGAGGGAAGAGAGAGAACGGGCGTCATCAGTCTTTTTTACAGTCTATAAGCGGGACTGAGAGTCTGCCTTAACTTACGTACCTTAGGCACCTATTGGCCTTCTTACAAGATGTAATTTAAGTCTAAGATGTGTCTGTGAAGTTTCAGCTCAAAACACCCCACATTTTTATAGGATGTCCAACTGTCTCTATTTGAGTGGGAGCAAAAACGGTCTGTACCTTTAAATGCAAATGAGCTACAGCTCCTCACTTCCTTACAAACAGACTGTGTGCGCTTTTAGTTAAAATAGACCTGATTAATACAGTCTGAGACAATAGTATCTAATGGACAGAGTACAACTCGCTAAGAGTGGAAACTATGGTAATGCAGGACTGTAAAGTGGGTGGGGCTTTATCAATGTGACCTCACTAATTAGCCTGCTTCGGTTTAATGGGGATTAAAAAACGAGCAAAGCTCGTATGGTTTTTATCGTAGGGTTATTGTGTTCACACACTGACAATTCACATTATGTCCAAACACCTTGTAAAAGTGGGTTTTGCATAATACATGCCCTTTAACTCAATTATGTTCTGGATTTTTATCGCATGTATTACATACGTTTAGTCCCCCGTATGTAAATGCAAGAAAGGGGATTCAAATCGGTGTGTCACCCCCACACTTCTCAAACCAAAGTTACACCCTTGGCCTTGAATTTCAGGATGTGTAAAGTTGCGTTTTATAGCTATATATACAATTTATAAATTGGACATTTTATAGTTGTGCTGTTTCATGCAAACTCATTTAGAGTTATGACTTCCCTGGTGAAAAAAACTATAAAACCATTACAGAAAATTCTAATGGTTTATTGGGAATTTTATTGGTTCTAATGGAATATGGCCCAAAACACAATACAGTGTATTGTTTTTTGTTGGTCCCTAATGGTATGTATTGGTTTTATGTACTGGTTCTAATGGAATATTGCCCAAAACACACTACAGTGTAGTGGTTTTAATGGTAAAAGCTAATGGTTCCTACTGGTATTTTAATGGAAATCATTAGAATTTTCTGTAATGGTTTTGTTTTTTTCAGCAGGGTTATTCAGTTCTGTAGCCTACATATTTTTGCATGCATATATTACTAACATGTAAAAGAGATTTTATTTTTTTATATAGCATTTCATAATGAATCAGTAAACGGGTTTCTGTTGTAAATGAACGCAACTAGTTCGACAGCATGTCCCGCTATAGGCGGAAATGCAGCTCAGTAGCTTTATGTATTCAACACTAGGCACGTGCCTATAGTAATCGATTTAATAAAAATAAAAATAAAACAGTAAAATGAGCTTCAGTCTCTCTTTTATTAACACATTTGCGAGTTATACAAACTACGAGTGTTTTTGGTGTATCTTCTTGTGTAAATTATGTCTAACTCTCATCATTTAGATGAGGCTCTTGGAAATTGTTCTGCCGCCGCACTGCGCATGCGCGTCAAACGCCGCTAGTGAACAGCCAGCCAGACCGCCGGACGACTGCTGCAGTCTAGAGTAGCGTGGACGGACCGCACACTTCATTTACTTCCCAACGCAAAGGTATCAACGCTTCTTTGATTCGTCTCTACCCATCGTCCTCAAACTGGTTTATACATCCCTTTCAAAGCATGGCCAACAAAGAGGAGAAAGCTGACGAGAAAAAGACGACTTGGAAAGATACGATCTACAACCCGCGGACAGGGGAATTCATCGGGCGCACCGCGAGTAGTTGGGGTAAGTCGTCGTTATTAAGTCCCCGTAGTAACCAATGCTTATAATCCTCCAAAATATATTAAACTATAACACGTGTGTGTGGCAATTCAATAAATGCCAACAGATCTGCAGCGTTTCACTGAATTCATGCAATAACGGTCCTGGTTATTTTAATGCTCTGTTGCATTACCAAATGGTTTATCGTAGACATGTAACCTGAGGTAAAAGCCAAATAACGGCACTCGCTTTCATGTCTATGTAGTGTCGATTATAATGTGGCATTATGTGCAATTCAGCGTGCGTATTAAACATTGCGTGTTCTCTCAGTATCTGTGTCAAGCAAGTCATTTAAATGGTTCTGGCAATATTTAATAAGGGCATTACCAAATTTACCTCTAAAAGCACCCGGCGATCGATCGTATTTAATGTCCTTCTTTGAAGAAATGTGCAGTCAGCTTAACCGAACCTGCTTTAAAATGCTTTTAGACGATATTTATTGATATGTGGCTCAATATATTAACAAGTCTGCGTCTGATTCCTCTTCATACTGCAGTGGTCATTTGTGAGATGAGGGGAAATCATTACCGTCATTACGATTCTGAATCTTAACAGATCTTGAATGCAATGGGATTTTAGCGATTAGTCGCACTTATCGTACAGTTGTACACGAGGCTTTGGGTCTATGAATAGCTGTTCATGTATATCGCCTTGCTATCTCACGACAGGCCACTCACATTCAATGAGAATTGATGCGTGGCGGTATTTAATTTGTGCGTTAAATGAAATAAGCGATTCGCGTCGGTTTGTTTGAACGCTCGATAAATCACCGCTTATGCAGTCTGCACCTGCGGTGTTTGATTCATTATCATTTCAAATATTCCTCGCTAATGAACACAACGACAGATACCGCGGTAAATGCTTGTTGGAAATGTTGTTACATTAAAATGAGTCGCGGCGGTAAAAGTGTCAATGCACCCGTTCTTTGAGAATGCTTCAGCTGTCAATCATTCTCGGCCTCGGTGACGTAGCATCCGCATTCATTGGATATGCAAATGAGCATTGCTTTGGTGGATGAGAGGAAATTTCCACATCCCTTGACACAATCGGTTCATGATGGTGGTGATGGGATGAGGAGGTTGTAAAAAAGATGCATGAGTAATGTCTTCGGAGCACTTGAAAGTATTACACTATTTGAATGTCTTAAATATTTAGGTCTTATAAAGATATATCTTTATAATAGTGTCCATAATTATTAATGGGGGTTGGGAGCAATTTCTTAAAAACCCAGTTGCTTGGTAACCAGCTTTGCATGGAACTATTTCCTAGCATGTCGGTCATACGATCGGCCCGGCCATGTTCATAATGCTAAACTCTGCGGTTCCTCTTCTTCATCGGGATGGGTGTTCCTTGATGCATGAGCTCGACGCCTCCACTCCCCTCCTTTCTGTCTTCCTCCCTTTCCTCTCAAGGTCAAACC
Organism: Misgurnus anguillicaudatus; assembly: GCF_027580225.2. Classification (NCBI taxonomy): domain Eukaryota; kingdom Metazoa; phylum Chordata; class Actinopteri; order Cypriniformes; family Cobitidae; genus Misgurnus; species Misgurnus anguillicaudatus. Next base: position 4,828,178 of record NC_073360.2, read on the forward strand.
GGATCTTCGCAGGCTCCTGTAGCTAGAGGCCTTCTGAAAGCTGATGTGAAATTCAAATATAACAATCTGTATTATGACACAATGTACATGCATGCTAATTTATAGTTGCGCTTGTGTTTAATTTACAAAATAAGAGTCCAGTTATTGTGTTAACCTGTGTTTGTTCCTCTCTAGGCCTGTGTTTTTATGTGTCATGCACTGCCTGTAGTAGTGGTTGATCAATATCTAAATATTAATTATTATTATTATTATTATTATTATTATTAATATACTGTTTATTTACTTCTGTTAATAAGCAAATTGGACAAGGTTGTATGCATAAGGACATTTCTTGATGGCGTGTTTAAAAATAGTTTACTGTGTGATGATGTAGCAATTCGTGAAGTAAAGAAATGGAAATGGAGTTTGAGGCTTTTAGTCTGCGTATGTTAGCTTTGAGACTGTATGCTAATAAAATGTATCAAATTAACTTCTAGCAGTTATTGAGATTTAACATTTACAGTCTGTCAAAACAGACTAAATGTATTGACGACTCGTCTTGCGTATATAGGCCCATAGATGTTTTTGTCCTAAAATGGGAGCGCATCGCAATTTCTCCTGTCTCCGTCTAGCAATAACAGTTAGCAAATGATTCAAGGCTGTGACGTTCTGTAAACCAAAGGTTATTAGCTTTTAAAGGGGTCATATTATGAGATTTTTCTAAAGATGTAAAATAAGTCTTTGGTGTCCACAGAGTGCGTATGTGAAGTTTTAGCTTAAAATAGATAATTTATTATAACATGCAAAAATGTGTCATTTTTGGGTGTGTCCTTTAAAATGCAAATGAGCTGATGAAATGCAAAAACTGATCTCCAGGATGGTGGTTTGTTGAAATTGAACCTTAATTTTGCTGTAATTTTTTTTCTCTTTCTTTCTCACTGCACTAAATGACTGTGGTTGAATAGTGCAGATTAAGGGTGGTATTATTGTAATTGGACTTGCTGTCTACGTCACCAAACAGGCGAAATCTGAATCACCTAATTTTTTTTACATGCTTGCAGAGAATCGTTTCCCAAAACAAAGTTACTGGGTGAAAGTTACTCACATTGGCTATGTTTAAATGCACAAAATTTTGTCAATCCGATTGAATTTAATACGATTGAAAGTTAAGACAATACAGTTTAAATGTTCGTTTACAAATTATAAAGAATCCGAACAGAAAATCTGCGAAAGTGCACAGCCAGGGTTGCCAGATTTGCGTATCAAAACCATCTAAATGGACATTTAAAACTTGCCCAAAAGCATCCCAATGACTATTCACAGCCCAAATACCAAAAACTAATGAATGAAATACTTTCATCTTTAACCCACAGAAAAAACAACAACTGGTGGAAACAGTTTAAACAGTAGCCCAAATCTAAACTCGACAAAAAAGCAGAGGACTTGGCAACGCCTCGCTGCGGACAGCATCTCTCGTCGAGTTCAGGCTTTATCTCTGGATTAAAGTCAAAGCGGAGTTGGAGAAAGTTGTTCTTAAGTAGTTTTCAGATATAGGGAATGAAAACACACTTTTCAAAAGGCACAATGCTATTTTATTGCTTAAAGTAGCCTAATGATGTAAAAGTACATACAAACGTGGCAGAATGTACAGCGCGTGACCCCATTAACGTTACCTTATTAATGCGTGATGCGATTGCCTTGCTGTTGCGTGTGACGAGAATCATGTGATATAAGAGGTTAAAATAAGACGTGAACCTGAGCACAAATGTTCTGCGCATGAGCACAATGTATTTTTTCATACGATTGAGAAAATACTACAATTCACGCGTTTACATGCATACTTTTCTCCTGCTGATCGGATCACAAATCGGAGTACACCACCGTTCGTCCTCAATCGTATTGATTAAGGTGTTTACATGAAGGCTTTTCAATACGATTGAGCCATCAATACAATTACAAACTGATTATTTGTTTGCATGTAAACGTATCTATTGTCTAGGTTGATAGAAGTACTGGGGACCCAATTATAGCAATTGAACATGAAAAAAGTCAGATTTTCATGCTATGACCCCTTTAAGTAAAGAGAGGATGAGCCTTTCCTCATGTGTATATGAAGCCATTTCACGGGTTCTTCAGTCATCTGAAATGTATCTGCATCATGCATCCAAACCTGTGACCTGGTAATTGAAAAAAGTACACACAAGAGAATTCGTCATTGCTTCTGGTCTGCTCTTACATTTCCCTAGAGAACGATGAGGAGAAACAGAGTGATGGAGGAAGGATGGGTTGTGAAGAGATAAAAGGATCAGGCTCGAGTTAAACGACAGATCCGGCTCTTCGAAACATCTGCACCCTGATGCATGTCCGTATGGATTAGCACAGATTAACGCTTCTCAATCTAGTGTTGATTTTAGCAGGATTAGCGATCAGGCTAATCTGTCTCGGCTTCTCACGCAGTTGCACTGAATCTGTGATGGGATAGAGGGCTCTGAGTCGAGCTTCTCAAACAGCTTGTAGGATCCCAGGACATATTTACCATGGCCAGTTTAAACTGATGAAAAGGAGCGTTGTTTTTCAGATAGGAGACCGGCTATGTGGCACAGTGGCAGTGATGAATTTATATGAGCGACAATGACCTATTTTCTGTGTTTCATCAATGAATTTTCCTGCTCCTGTTTGTCCTTTTAACAGAGCCTGGAAATGTGATTAAAGCATGAGTTAAACAAGTTTGGCTTGTAACTGAGGTACAGCTGAGTTGCTTTTCATTCACATAAAGTGGTATAAGGTGCTATGGGAAAGCCATTTTCCAAATTCTTGAAATAGTTCACAGTAAACTGATAATTCTGACGCAGTCTCACCCTTATGCATTCTAAACCTATATGCTTAAGTTGCTTTCATGCTGTTTGAATTTTTAAAATTCTCTTCTGACTTACATTTTTTTCATACATAGCTCATAGTTACCATGGCTGTCAAGATGATTGATTTTGATCAAGACAAGATTAACAAGCGCAATAAAAGTGTCATGTCTTACACTTTTCATTGGCTTACAGATGGTAAATGGACTGCAATTATATAGCGCTTTTTACAGACCAATGGCCGTCCAAAGCGCAAAGTTTTTGCCTCACATTCACCCATTCACCCACACATTCATACAGTGATGGCGGTGTCAGCCATGCAAGGCGCCATCCAGCTCGTTGGGAGTGGCTGGGATTAGGTGTCTTGCTCAAGGACACCTCGACACTTGGTCAGATGGAGCCGGGAATTGAACCACCAACCTTCCGATTTTTAGACAACCTACATGAACCACTGATCCACTGCCGCCTTAAGATGCTGTCACTTTGTTATTGTATGTAAAAGAGCTTCATGAAAATTCTGTACAATTCTCATGTTTGTTGTACAGAAAAAATCCATTCAGATTCTAAAGGAAATAGTGGATTTTAATTATCTTTGAGTGAACTATTCCTAATACATGGTGATGGACCCTCTTCCCAGTGACTGGCTTGGATCCATTTTGTCCTCCATGGTGAACAACGGGTGGGAATTGGCATCTTGCCTCATTTAATCGGATAATGTTCGAAACCCATTAGAGAAATCTTGTAGAGTAATTTTTTAAGCTTTCTGGCTTAGGCCTGTGACACACTGGACGATTCTTGGGAGACCACAGACATGAGGACAGTTTGAAGAGATTTTTCAGGCGACATGCCTGATAATAACGTTTTTACAGTGACACGAGATCTCACGGAAACACGAGATCAAACATGACTTGAGGAATAAAAACAAATGTTCGATATTTCTTGCATGACACATACATACGTGACGCATTAATACTCATCTTTCATGTCATGTTTGTGGGTGTCGTCTTTCAGCTATAAAAGCATGCAACATCCGGTTGATGCTTGTTCGTTTTCTTTGGCTTTTGTGGCTGTGCTGTTGGAGGCAGCCCGATCAAGAGATGGAATTTGGTATTGTGGATCCTCTGAAGCAATTATGAGACACAAAAAAATCACAATGACACCACACACCAAAGGATGTGCTTTTTTTTTTTTTACAAAAAATCAGTTGTGACAAGCCAGCAAAACGGGCCAAGCCCTCCTCCGATCGCCGGTCCAGAATCTTCACGGCCATTTGTAGCTCAATGACAATGCAACATTTTGGAAGAACTACATTTGCTGAACTCCTGTTGTCTTTTCCATAGACTCAATAATTGTACCTGAGCTATACTAAGAGGTCAGAAAATCAGAGATTTAAGATGGGATTTTATTGACAGGGGCCAATAAGCAATCACCTCTTGGATCATAGCATCAACATACTCAAGTGATGCACTAAGAAACAACACCCTGGCAACAACTCGCCCTACAAAATTCATGCGAATACATTTCAGATCTTCTAATGAGGGCAGAGAAAGTGTATCTGATGGTGCTAGCACGAGCGTGTGAATGAATTAGCACCAGCCTGAGGGAATCGGTCTCTTTGTGTTTGGCCTGGAGGAGGGATTCTGGCAGTTAGGAAATTCATACTGGGAGACTCAGCTGTTCTCGGGCACTTCTTCCTCACACCATCACTTGTGTTCATCCTCTCTCCCCCCATATCGACTTGTGTATGTAAACATTTATTACACTTTGTAGAAAATGTCAAGATATTTGTCATACATCATTATTTATTGCTATTTAGCCCTAAGGGATTGCAATGTATCTGTACTATACACTAAACATAAAGGCTGCATCCGGAACTGCTTACTTCCATACTATATAGTAGGGGAAGCAAGTAGTTTGCCTGAATTCATAGTATTCAAAAAACAGTAGGCGAAAGGTACCTTTACTCGCCAATGAGACCCACGGGAGAGGAGATATACAATGAAGAAGACAACAGAGGGGCGTTGTTTCATAAAAAATGCTAGAAAACAGTAATGCAACTCAATTCAAATGCATATATATATATATATACACCAGCAGCGGTAGAGGCGTCAAGCGCGAGTGATTGCAATGTTAAGTCAATGTGAAGACCCGTTGACCTGCGCCTGGAGGTCTCGCGGCACGAATTAGTCATTTAGCGAGGCGCGGTAGACACGAATCCGCCTCATTCGCGCATCTAGTTCACGCGAATGGCGCGAATTGAGCATCTGGGGTGGTGCGTGCGAATGCTGTTTTTTGTGCATTTTGTGTTTGACGCGAATTTGCGGCCGACACTCGAGTTGAAAAATTTTAACTTTGGCGGAATTTTGCGCCACATTAACCAATCAGGAGCCTGCTTGCTGCTGTGGCGGTAGCCCCGCCCGTACTCACTCATTCAACATGAAGGAATGCTTGATATTGTCCGTAAGCAGTCACCCGGAGCTATACGACACGCGTTCTTATTTCTATAGAGGCAGGAATAAAAAGGACCTCGCTTGGAAGAGTGTCAGTGAGAACGTCGGGCAACCTGGTAAGTTGTAAATACACATTTCACTTTTGAGTCACGTGACGTTTATCGACCCACGCCATTTATTTTCCCCCTATGGTAAGGTTACCAAATACAAATTGGTAACTCTTTCGATAAATGCACAATCAACGTCAGTCATCTTGCAAACAGACAACCGCATAGCACTTGCCCCTCCCACAAGAAGCGGATTTTGCCTCTGACGCGCGTCAAATGCTTGCTTTTTCCGCGCGTGTACTTCGCTCTAGACGTACAAATGCATTCAAATTGTTCAAGTGGCAAACTAGGCGCGGTAAACGTGATTTTGACGCCTCAAACGTGGTTGGTGTAAACGCAGCATTATGATGAAATGTGTCACGTAATGTATATCAACATGGCGGGTGTAGTATGTCTGAATTCATTCATAAGACTCAAAGACTCACAATATTGTAATATCGCATACAGGCATATATCAATGTATTATATTACAGTTTTATAACAGTTTTGTTATAACAAATCTCATTGAATGAGGGGCTGAAAAATGATTGCAACAGCACTGTGCTGCCTTACTTTTGTTGTATTGTATTACCCCACCGTGGTAAAACGATACAATGATAAAATGATACGACAGTAGTCCCATACGCAAGGGTTTTTGGGCTTTGTCTTTTAACCTGTTGTATAAAACAATGTCATACTTGCATAAATGCATGTCAGCATGCCAAGATTTTAAGCTGAATTACAGATGCCACTTTGCCGATTTTTCACTACTTTTTATGTAAGTGGAGAACCTAAAACCCCCTTAACCATGCTAAAGTCTGCCATTGTTTGGGTAAATAAGTAGTCTATCAACTCATTGGCTAAACCAGTAGTTGACATGTCGGGGTGCTCAGACAAACAGAGCAGTGTTTGAAAGCATCACAGAGTCGCAGTGTTTACAACCTTCAAGTCAGCCTATGAATGGCTCGGTTATAGCCTCAGATTACACTGAGATGAGCGGTGTTTTCGTAGATGGGGTTTTTTACCAAAAAATTGCGTATTAGCTTAAATTGAAGTTAATTGTAACATAAATGACAAATAATATTGTTCATCATTAGCCTAACTGTATGTGATCTTGTGGATATATAGACTTGTTGCATTACACTAAATTGAGTGATGTGCAGTCATAGGTGTGTATTATAGCTTTTCATGGGAATGTGATGCTTTTTGAGATTTGTAATGGATTGTTTTTGTACGAACAGACCAATACCTGATGCTCACACAGTTCTGATTAAGTTTAGTTAAAGGTCATCTGAGAATATCAAATGCAGTAGTAACATTGAATGCATACTTAATGTTCAGCACCTCTGAGATATTGGGTTAAATGTGCATAAGGTTTCTAATTAGTTAAGTCTGATCAAATGTTTAAATGTTGTCCGAGGCATACTGTTGAGTCATTGAAAGTGATTAAATAATGTTTTCACAGGTAGTAATTTAAAAGAAGAATCGTGTGCTTCCCTATTCAACTATTTTTTGTCTTTACACAAAAAGCTTTACATTTGAATAAAGCCGACACAAAATCAAGCATTTATGTCGCCGAAATCCTGTGGGTACTGTAAAATACCATATTAAAGGCAGCACTTCTGTCTTTACAATTAGTTGTGCTTGTTTATGTGAACTCTTGTAGTTAAAGTTCTAGTATGTAGCTCAGGAGTATCAACTTGCAGAAAAACAGATGGGAGGTTCTCTCACATTGTAAGCCACGGTACGGTACCCTAAATTACCCCCACAACACCACCAGACTGGACCCTAGTGTGACTCCACACATCCTCACCCCCAACTCCTGCACAGAAGTATTTTTAACCCAGCGTAAATGAACAGCGCAGTGAAGTATCTGCTACTTAAGTGGGTTAGATTTCTCAACAGCTGAGAGAAGCCCAAGAGACTTTCCTTCTGGAGTTTTATTGTCTTGGGCCTTTTATTGTGTAAAAGGGTTTTAAAGGGGAAATTACTGTTAAACTGGCTTAATGCAGTTTATACAGTGTACTTCTGCAGAATTACTCGAGTTTTAAATGATCAATGAAATTAAAAAGAAAAGCACCACCAGCAATACCAACAGTGCTGAATTAAATTGCAAAAATCATTTTGTATTCATTCTTACTGCTGCTTTTGCCGAGAGTTGCAAAGGGGCGGAACGTTTTCTGGAAGATTCCATTGGAACCTAATCTGGGGAATTTTGGAAAAAGTCCAAAATGGAAACCTAAAGGCAATTTATGGGAATTATTTGGAAACTTAGGCAAAATTAATATAGATTAAGCCATATACATACATAAATAAACATTTTGTTGCATGCAAGGTAATAGAAATTTTTAAAATGACGTTTAAAAAGAAAAGAAAAAATACCCCAAACGTTTAAAAGGTTTTAAAAGTGTGTATTGTTACAAAAGATTTTTATTTTAAATAAATTGTTCTTTGCTATAATAGATCTGTTTTTCTTTTACTTTTTATACATCAAAAGTCCTGATACTTGCACTCATCAAGCCTGGATTATTTGATCAGAAATCATTCTAGTAAGCAGTGTGCTCAGTGCATGTGATTTTTGCAAGATTTCCTTGTTAAATGCAACTTTGAGATTTTTTTTAAACTCCTAGTTTATTCTGATTAATTCCCATGGAAAGTTTTCAGCCATGAAAATTCACAGAATGGCCCTGTCCCAAATGGCACACTCCGAACTTGTGGACTTCCTCTAGAGTCCACACTTTGTTGACATCATCTAGTGCAGACCTTGGGGACCCATGACACCAGTCGTATTGTGGGACATACTCGAGCTTCACGTCAGACATAGAAAGAGAAGTTGCTCATTACTGTGAACTCCTCCCATCCGTTATCTAATTGCTCTTTCCCAAGGTCTTCTGGGTTGGTAAAGTGTGTGAAACCGCATCAATGGTGCAAAGGGGGCGCTGATAAGGACACTTCAGAGCGTAAAGATATGTACAGATGGGACACCCTACAGACTCGTAGACTAAGCGAGCATGCGCAATTTAAGGCCACGAGACTGAAAGTCCACATGAAGTGTGCCATTTGGGAGAGGACCAATTTTGCAACTCTACTTCTGCCGCAACCCCTTTGACCAAACAAACCCCTTGCCCCTCGAAACCGAGTGAAGGGGAAGGGGTAAGACAGATCGTTCGTCTAAAAAATGAGACACCACTCGATTACCGTTTGCGTCACCTTCCCTTGCCGCTAACTGGCTGCTACGTAAACAGTAGGGGTGTAACGGTACGTGTATTCGAACCGGACCGTTTCGGTTCAGGGCTTTCGGCACGGTGCACACGTGCACCGAAAGGCCGAATGCATTTTGTGTGCGCCTGTGCGGAACATAATACGTGCGTTTCCGCACGAACATATTAAGTGGCGGAAGTCTCCTCGTTCAGCGCAAGTCTTCTGTCAAACATATAACATAATTCGGCCCGCAGAAAGATTTTTATTTACTTAATTGTATATCCGTTTGATTATTGATGTAAACGTTTACGTGTCGTATCTAAAAGCGCATGTTAAACGCATGTCAACGCGCTGCTTTGTTCTTTCAAAAGTGAGTGAGAGGTTGCGCGTCTTTCGTTGCTACGCATTCATGAGACGTGCTTTCTGTGACAGCGAGAATAAGGAATGCGTGATCAGATTTTTCATCTGCACCTCACGTCAATCATATTGTCACAATGCGATCAGCTGGTCGGGACACGGAAGAGCTGTAACCCGGGGTTACTCAGCTGTTACTCAGCTGCGGAGGGGTTCGTTAGTAAAGTCACAGGCAGCTTACATTGACAACACAAGCAAAGAATAGGAGAAACGTGCAAAAGATCATGGCTATGCATGCAACTCACTAATCTCAAAATGAGTGTATAATAAGTATATCATCATGTTGCTTGCTATGCAGTTACACATAGAGCAGTAATATTATTTTTATACAGAGATGGTACATAGCCAATTCAATACTGTGAGGTAAACAATCCAAATAAATCAAAACAGAAAATTTTTGGTGGCAAAAATGTAGGCTAATTGTTCATAAATGTATTCAGGAATTGAATTTGTTAGTTCAAGGTTTTAGTAGAAAAAGTTTAAGAGAAGGTTAAGAAAAGAGTTACCTTCTGTTATAAAATAATGTAAAAAAGAACTTTGCAGTAGTATTTTATTTATTATTTTTTCATTTTATATATATTTTATCTGTTATATTTTAATAAAGTGTTTAAAAAAGTGTAAACAAATTGTAAAAAAAAGTTTAAAGTAATAAACAACCTGCAGTTTAATGTTTGCATTTTTCCCTTACTGTACCGAAAATGAACCGAACCGTGGCTTCAAAACCGGGGTTCGCACCGAACCGTGATTTTTGCGTACCGTTACACCCCTAGTAAACAGATACGCGTTGACACAAACTAAGAAGATGCCGTCGTCTCAGGTAGTGGTATCGATTGCCTGAGCTGAGCTCAACAAATAGTGCATAACTTAGCTGCTAGCTAGCACCTTAACTAGCGATTCAAAACAAAAACATTACAATTAAAACCGCTTGAATATTTTATTAAAAGTATCATAAAACATGAGTGTCATAATATAATCTCAATTAAACTGCTGAAAATAACGTTACTTTCATTTGTGCGACTTCTTGACAGTTAGATGTTCAGCCATAAAAAATCTTGATACCGGCTCTTCTGAGAAATTCCTACATTAATGTTTACCCCTCTCTTTCAAGTTTGGTCCTTATCACACTTCGTTTCAAGGGCTATGTATCCCTACGCCTTGGCCCTAGCCCTTGATCAAACTGAGAATTGAGACGCCACTTCACCTCACATGAACGCGCAAAACCGAGGGGTAGGGTAAGGGGAAGAGGTAAGACAGAGAAATGAGACGCACCCTAAAGCTGATAGGTTGATCCAGTAGATGTGTGGGCACTGAAACAACTCGATGTGGATGAGGTAAAACTTTTAATGGGCCAGTAAGGAAATATTAAAAATGTCCTTATAATGGCCACCATTGCATCTATAAATTCATCATGATGCTCTAGAATAGAGTCATCATAAGGGGATTTAGGCCCTCAAAGTCCGGACCTCAACCCAATTGAGCAAGTTTGAGGCGAGTTGGAAAATAAACTGCACTTGTACATTCAAAGGAAACCTTTTGGCTTGAGTTGCAGAGGGGATGAGATAACACTACTGATAAAGATCTGAGAAAATATATTGACAATATGCCAGAGATATGTGCTGCCATTGCTGCAAAAGGTGGACATGCCAAATATTAAAGTTAAAAGTGAATAAAAACAGTACGACTGACTTCATCTGATATTTGTTGTGCTCAGAGCAACTATCATTATGAAATCATATTTTGGAGGCAAAAAGGTCAGTATTTTCAGATCTGTCAAATAATTTTAGCCACTGCTGTAAAATGTATTGTGTAGTTGAACACACATCAGTTGTTTGTAGAGTGTTGTTGGTATTGACCCAGTGAGATCAGAAACACAATTTAAGAGCCATTAGCAAGAGCAAAGATGGAGCGAGAGAGATGATGAGTGGCTTTCTGACAGTGATGGCTGGCTACTTATCACAGCAATGATAATCCTATCTCACTTACTGAGTACAGAGTAGGATCTCTTTGTAAGTATTTTCCAATTGCCCAGTAGCGTCCTCAGAAGTGGACGGGGTATTTCCCTCACAGGGTATTTTTTGCCAACTCATGGGAGTATCGAATTTGTGAGGAATGCTTGTGTTTGGTCTGAAGGGAACTTAAAATGTAGCCATTGGTAAATGGGTACAACCTACAGTCAAATTTTTGATGCAACAACAAATGTGGAGAAATATCGTTTCTCTTGAGTATTTGCACCTCTGCTCATCGGCAGGTTTCAAGCTCAATATCAGTCTAAATGACATCAGACCCTGACAATCACTAGAAATGTAAATGTGTCCTGGTTTCAAATCAATTAAATCCTCAGAGACTATGTGTCGTCTGTTGAATAATGAGCAGAAAATGAAACCTGTTGGTTTGCGTGTGCAAATTAATTTGCTGACAAATCAGATTGCAACATGTCTGGTTGCCATGACGATAACTTCACATCCTTCACATCTGCTGCTCTTCACGTCCTCTCAATCTCAATTCAGAGATTAAGAGATGGTCACTGTAAGTGTCCATTCTTCAATTAGTTTTGGTTTTAAAAATCTATTTTAAGAATTGTTACTGCAGGACTATTTAAAGCAAAGAGCATGTAAAAAATGCTCATAGTTGCTTAGCTACAAAAGACGGCACGGGAGCTTGACCTTGGGCTGCGTTTACATGCGTTTTAGGCTGCATTTTTCCCCCAAATGTGACCAAAGGCTGTCAAGTCTTGAATATACAAACCATTATAAAAGTATACAACAAGTCATCTGAAGAACAGACCAAATGGAAGTAATTATTGGCAGAAAAACCATAACTTTTATATCTTATAAAAACATTAGGGTGTGCCGTATCGGATTGGATGAAAAATATGAGATACAGAAGTACTTAATAGCATTTGTCTTTGACAAATGAGACGCTTCAATGAATCAATGTTGGTCTTTTACTTATTTCAAGCAACAGTATAGCTTCAGTGAATGTGAAATAAAGCGCCTAGCAGCATGTTTTGTCCAATATTTTTATTATTAAGTTTATAAATTACTTTAGATTACATGTCATTTTCATACATGACAATTTCTCCAACAGATATTCATGATTATTGTTCATTTGCATGTCTTCATGACTGATTCAGCAGGAGAATATTATGACAGCGAACAGAAATACAAAGTGTGTGTGTGTACCTGGTAATTATCACGTTGTGGGGACCAATTGCCCCCACAAAGATAGGAATACCCGTGTTTTTGTGACCTAAATGTCCCCATGAGAAAACAAGCTTATAAATCAAACTAAATTATGTTTCTTAAAAATGTGAAGTAGTAGAAGGGTTTCTGTGATGGTTGGGGTTAGGGAATGGGGTAGGTAAGGGGAATAAAATATACAGTTTATACAGTATAAAATTAATTACGTCTATGGAATGTCCCCACAAAACATGGAAACCAGAATGTGTGTGTGTGTGTGTGTGTGTGTGTGTGTGTGTTCATCTCCTCAGGCCAGTGCTGTGCCATCACTAAAGTGTCCTCCCCCAGATATTATTTATAGTTAAAGTCTACCTCAGAGACATCATAGCAAAGAAGAAATGCTTCTAAAATAAACCAACCCCACTCCACCATACTCTCTCAATGGATCTCTCACGCTCTTACACACAGAACATTTTATTTTTACCGTGTTTTTATGTTTCTTTGCTGCTATTTATATTCCTCTCTCTCCACCCTATAAGTGCCAATAGTATTGTTGTGAGATTGAATGTGTAATGGGAAAAGAATGGTATTCCCGGAGTTGCATTAGAGACTACATTATCAATAATATGGTATGAATAATGATAGTCATTCAGCACAATGATGAACTATATATCAATGTCCATGTTGTTGCTGTCTTATCCCATCACAATACTGTCATGTATCGTGTTTAATGTTTTTTCTTTTCCATTTCTTTTTCTATTCCCAAACCCTTATTGACGAGTTTTGTTGTCCCCTACAATTTTAATGATACCTTGCTATACAATGACATTTTCTGACGTACTGCGATATTGTCATCTGTTACCACCATGGTACATTGAGTTGCAAAATTCTGGGAATTTTAGAAACTTTCCATGGGAATATATGGAAATTGTGGCACACAGATGAAGATAAGTCAGGTGTCAAGGAAGCTTATGTTTGTATGTGATACAGTTTGTATAAATTACAAAAAAAGTACGAATTATTTTGTTTAATTCCTTAAGTTTACAACTCGGAATATTACCAAAATTCCCATGCTTTGCAACCCTAGTGGTACCGCTACAGTAGCTTTCATTTGTTTTTATAAACTCCATCTCTGATACACAGCAGATCGAATCTTTCCTAATAAAAAGGAATAGTGATAGTTCACCCAAAAATGAAAACTACCCCATGGTTTACTACCCCCCCCCCCCCAATCTGTCCTCGATGTATACGGTTATATTTTTTCAGACAAAAACAATCGGAGTTATATTATAAAAATGTCCTGGATCTTCTAAGCTTTATAATGGTAGTAAATGGTGCTTCTGATATGAAGCCCAAAACAGTCTATCCATCCTTTACAGAAGTAAACCACATGGCTCTTGGGGGTTAATTAAGGCCTTCTAAGGGTAATCAATACGATTTTGTAAGAAAAATATTAGGGATGAGCAGATAAATCGGCTGATGATGCTTGCTATGCGTCTCAATGTATTACAGTGAAATGCCGCTACATCCAAAAGACAGAGGGCGCTCTCGTGTAGAAACTCAATATGTGCTGCAGAAGAAGAACCATTACACACGCGTCTACAGGAAAAAGCTGTACATAATATCGGTTGTGCTATTCAGAATTGTTATCGGACCGGTATTACAAGTACCGCCATTACAAGTACCGCCATTTATCACCCCCCAAATCAATATTTAAAACCTTACAATCTCAAATAAATAGCTTCCGGTAATGACGCGCGCGTTCACGAGAGCATGCTTTTTCATCATATTCTCATTATTATATTAATGGAGATTTTGTCTCACAAATGTTCCACCTAATTTGTCATAAATGGAGTGCAAGACCTAGGGAAACATTTCATGTCCTTGGGAACATTTTGGATAATTGAAAACCCATTGAGCCAAAACATTTAAATATCTATGTGTACTGCAAAGAATAGTTTACCAGCCCTGTTTTTATTTCAATTATTATCATTTAGCTGTTACATTCTTCATTTCATTATTCACCTCAACCTCGATTTCCAGGTATACTTTTTCCCCATGTGTGTGTAAGTGTGGTTTATAATGTCAAGGCTATTTGACAGCACAAAATTATACAACATTTCGATCACAAACGTATTTGTCTTTTCCTTTGCTGCGTCTGAAATCGGTACTGTGACAGTTAGTACTGAATTAGATGAAGTACTTACTGCTTTATTGTTAAAAAAAAAGTATATTCTGTATAGTATGTGTAGGTGCAGTATATACATTTAGGACATACTGCATCGCCATGTTTTCATTGTCATGACCCATTTGAAAATCTGGCTGGAAGTAGTAGGTCATCCAGGTTCTTTTTACCTGCTGTTGTGAATACTATGAATTTGAACACACAGTAATATGCTTATTTTCGCGTACTATATAGTAGGTGTGGGCGATAAATCGCCTGCGTTTCTCATGCGCATCTCATCAGTTAAGCCGGTTTCATAAGTCGTTAATCACCATCACCTGCTTTCAAATGGAGCAGCATTTACTACACAGAGCCGTATTTCACTGAGCAGCTAGGCAAAAACCGCATTCATAATCGTGGACAAGTCGCATCCGATAATGTATGCGATTTTGCCGAGCTTCTCAGTGAAGTACGGCTGTGTGTCATTGTAATTTAACTTCATAGCTACAATTAGGGCTGTGCAATTAATTGTTTTTATTTTCAATTTTTGATTCAAACAATTACAAAAACAAGATAATTGAGGTAAAACAATTAATAATTAAAATATAAATTGCATGCCGCTGGACCGATGTGTTTGTAAGGCACATCTAAAGCACAACTGCTTTGACATGTGTAGACTATTGTAATACTTGCTCAATAAAAAATTTAAATAAATGCATGTTTTCATACAAATGACCCCCCCCCCCCCAATAATCGTGATTTTGCCCATAACCGAGCAGCCGGAATGGCAATATTGTGCAAATGTGACCACAATAGAGATGATGCACTAGAATTACATTTTTCTTTCTCTCTTTCTTTCTACAGGTCTTATTTTCCTCTTTTATCTGGTCTTCTATGGATTCCTGGCTGGAATGTTCACCCTCACCATGTGGGTGATGCTTCAGACTCTGGATGATTACACTCCCAAATACAGGGACCGAGTGGCTAATCCAGGTAAACAATCCCAAGTCCATTAGAGGAAGGGTTTACTGGGCTTTCACAAAGGAGAAAATTTATACACTCTTATTGTTAGGGGACTTAAAAATTGAAGAAATGCAATTGAAATGTGTGTGATGTTGCACTTTTCAGTTTTTAAAATAAAGTAATTTTGAAAAAAAAAAAATTAAATGCTGCAAACTCGAAGGCTCCTGATATACAATACATGTGACCCTGTCTGTGAAACCCAAATAAAGTCCTTTTTTTTGGTCATTTTTTACAGAAAGTCATTCGATATAAATTAAAGAACATTTGGGGAAAATATCACTTGGTATCTTTGAAATGTATCAAATCTTTGACAAGAAAATCATGTTTTTGAGAAATTCCAATGTAAAGATAAGCGTTTATGTAAAACTGCAACACAGTTGAAGCATAATCTTCTAATAATTAAGTGCAGTGTCAATAAGTTCATTTGACTTCAGTATTTTTCATATAAGTGTTATAAATAAACACTTGAGTATTGTTTCTTGATAGCTTAGTTTTTAATCTATAATTTACAGCAATAAACACAAATTGCATGTTCTTGTCATTTTTAATTTCATGATGACTACTTTGATGCTTTAAATGTCAAAATTTTATTATTCGACTTTATCCAGGTTTTCACAGGCCGGGTCACATATATCAGTGCTTAAAGCTATGTTGTCCTTTAGGTCTCCTCATTGGGTTGCCATGTTGACATCACATGATGAGTCTTGTCTTGCAGTTTGACCACATTCATAAACACAGACGTCAGGGAAACTCGCCTCAGGCGCTGGTATTTTACAGAGAATGCCCACATATAATTCTTACTGATAAAACCAGAGAGAGAAAACAGTGAGGTTGATGCATATGCGTCGGTAGGAATACCATGATACGGCATGATTACCAAATTGCTATGCCCTTATATTAAACTGCTACACTTAGTGGGTGTGTTTCCCAAAAAAAGTTCTAGGATTCTTTAAGGTAAACTTATAGAATCGGATGTGATTCTTCCGGATTAATCCGGAATTTAAGCTTTTCCGACCTGAAAATGAGGCTTTCGTGAATCATGCAAATCCAATTTCTTTGTGTGTGTGTGTGGGGGGGGGGGGGGGTTGCAAGGCAAAGTAGTCTATTTATTTGTCACAATGGAACTTCATTCAAAGCAGAGCTCACCAAAGAGCTTGCAGACGGATCTCCGGCGTGTGGTCAGGGCTCCAGACTGCCCCCAAATGGTGGCATTTTGCCCCTAAAATTTGAGAGTGTGCCACTGAATTTTACATCCAGTCGCACATGTGCAACCAGTAAATTTGACCTTTTTTTCCAAAAGTGCACAATAAAATGTGACACTGAATTTGAAACGGCACATTGTACTTTCTGCATCTATCCTTGAAGTATTTATTAGTAATACAGTGGAAATTAGTAGAAATGTGAATATTTGGTTAGCATGTTGATTTACGGTGTGTGCCCCTAAATTTTCTGGTTGCGCCCCTAAAATTTTCAGTTGGGGGCCACTGTGCTCCTTTTGAAAAAAGTTAGTCTGGAGCCCTGTGTGGTGTTGGCTGCGAAAAAAAAATAATGCGTTCGCCGACAAATAGTATGAGAGGAACACATCTTTCTCTCTCAAACAAACTAGCCAATCAAAAGTAGATTGGGGAGGGTTCTTTGAGGTGTGGCTGAGATTCAGCTGCAGATGCCGCGCAGAAGTCATAACAAGTTAACGTTGTCAGCAGGATGAAGAGTAAGTATATGAAGCAGACGACCTAATTGATAAGGGACTTAAATCAGTGGTGCTGGGCATGAATAGAAGGAATAGGCAGAGACGGGCAGCATTTTAAATTTAAGAGAACCAGCCAGGTGTTTGCTGATTTTACAAAACTGTCCGTTTCAAATCAGGCTATGCCAGTAATGTAAATATCAGATTTCTCGTCGAGGTGAAATGCTGTCTCGCAATATCAATATAAAGTTGCGTTTGTGTCAAAACGTTTGCTTGCGTTATATTATTCTGTAATCACATACATTAACGCACGCAAATACGTGAATCAGATCCAACGTCATCCTGACGAACACACGCATGCGTTTGCTCCTCTTAATGGTTTGTGAATCTGGCAGTAACACTGCCGATTACAAAATAATATAATGACAAACACACACATTTGTGGATCTGGCTGTGAAACGCGTAGCTTTTGATTTTTAGATGCTTTGCCAAAAGAACTAACGTTATGCAAAGACAAATGCACTTGACTGCCTTTCCAGAAAGTCACAACATTTGAATTAAGTAACTTTAATCTTACAATTAGAATTTAATCTTTAAATTCTGCGTTCAAAGGTTTGTAATCAATAATTAATCTGTATTAAATGCCCCCACTAATTATTCTATAAACATTAAACATGTTTTGACCAATGGCGAATGTCATTTATCAAGTTGTGTATGTGGCTTGTGTGCCGCCTTATTATTACAATATGCAACCAAAGGGCACAAATTTGTTTACAAGAACATAAAAATCCTCATAGATGTAGTCACTTATTTTTACTCTCAAAATGCACCACATTGATGTATTTACCTTTTTAAAAGTTCAGTCTGATGCAGTGGCAAGGCTACATAATGGTCAGGGTGGCACTTGCCCCTTTGAATTATTTGAAATTATTCCATGGTCTGTTTAAATACTCGATTCTGATTGGCTGGAAGGTGTGCATTAAAACTGTTTAATGCACAGGTAGTTCTAGTCAGTTTAATTACAGTTAGAAATAATCTGCTACTATAAACATTGGTAACCATAAAAACACAGTTACACTTGCAGAGAGAGCGAGCGAGACATAAGTGCGTCTCTCTTTAAAGTGCGCAGGTTTTATTTCAGCACTACTTAAGTTAAGGCTCTCTGCTACGCGTCGGGTGGTTCTTCGCCTCTGCGTCGTGCATTGGAGCCCTTTGGTGCATGGCTAGCCGTGGATTATCCCTTACATAATGCATACCCGCAGTGCATTATCACCTTAGGTGTGCATTATTTTCTAATTATTCAACGGCTCATCATCAATTATTCTTTACATAACTTTAAAAGCAGAACACATTTTTATCTGTTCTATATTTACCTTCATTTAACACTTTTAAAGTTTTTAATACTCTAATCAACAGGGGCATGGACAAATATGGATGCTTTATGCAAATGTACCATATTTTCCGGACTATAAGTCGCATCAGTCAAAAATGCGTTTTGAATAGGAAAAAACATATTTAAGTCGCACTGAATTTTTTTACAAAATCTAAGCCGAAGAACAGACATTTAATCTGGAAAGGCAAGTTATTCAACTAAACAATAGCAGACAGAACAGCAGGCTGAATAAATGTCTGTACATGTTAAAGTTACATTATTTACACGATACACAATAGCGTACAGGACATACTGGGAGGCTGAATAGGCTAAATTAACACGACAAGCGAAATCAAGTTTAAAAAAGTCTTGAAGTCATTCCGCATCAATGAATCCATTAAATAACATAAATACAGGAGCAGCATAGAGCGGACTCTCAAGGCTGTAGACGGTAATGTTGTCTCTTGGTTCATATGAATTAATTTTAACATATAAGTCGCACCTGATTAGTAGTTTCAGTACCCCCCCCCCAAACTATGAAAAAACTGTGACTTATAGTCCGGAAAATACTTTGTTTATTATTGGTGAAAGAGTCAGCAAAGTTCATAAAAAAAAAAATCCAGTTTAAAAGGTTGTTAAATCACGGCATCCATAGCTTATCCATCCATGGGTCATTTAAATTCTCAGCACAATTCTCTATAATATCTAATATTAAATATTGCCCAGCTCTGCTACCAACCGATTAATTAGTTATCGACCCCCTTTTCCACCTTAGTTACGGACATCTGCAAAATCTACTATTGACCTCAACTCTGAGGATCCATTAAGCGGATGTGATTTATTCAGCGCTATTTTTAACGTTACCTCTGTTGCGATCCGAACGCAGCACCCAGTCTCTAGCAGTGTTACACATCATCCATTAACCTCCTACACACACACACACACACACACACACACACACACACACACACACACATACAGTCACACTTATCTGCCCACACACTCGTGTAGAGTACTCGCACTGAGAGTGCTCCAATTCTGTCCTTTAGTGCTGGAACCCCGGGAATATGAGACACTCTCTCTCGCTCTCTCTCGCTCTCTCTCTCTCGCTCTATCTCTCTCTCTCTCTCTCTCTCTCTCTCTCTCGCTCTCTCTCTCTCTCTCTCTCTCTCTCTACCATTCATCCTTCCCCAAGTGTCAATTTATTCCTCCCACTCCCCCCTCCTCTAGATCCTTAGTAACAAAATGTTCTCAGTACAGACACAGTTGGACATCATTTTAGACAAGTTGCGGTCCAATTATTAGAGATTTGAATGTTCCAAGCTTGTAAATGTGAAGGCAGGTATTAATGAGCACATTGGCACATTACTTTTCTTGACACAAAGGTTTTCTAATCTTATGATGACGCCCATTAAACGCTCAAACGTTGCCAAGACAACTGCAAAAGAGCATCTGTGTAAATCATCAGTCATTTTTACATTATCTTTGCACAGGTTCCAGCCTATCTGCCATTGATCACTGATCCTCCAACTCATGCGCTGACGTGTCAGACTGATCAAATAAACAGAGCAATGTTTGAAAGTACCACACTTGGCAAATTAAAGGAATATTTCACTTTCATAAAACTATTTAGTTTAAAATTGCTCTAAACGAACCCACCTGAGGCATTAGGGTCTTATATGCAAAACAATTGTCATTTTCACCAAGAAAAATATAAATATGTACTTTTAAACCACAACTTCTTACAATTAGCATCCCACATACAACAACATCAGAACGGACCTCTTTCTCCACACTTTTAAACATTGGAGTGGTAGCTTCGCATACGTCATGCATGACCTTTCGACATAATTATGTAATAGGGTAATACAGGTCACAATGGCGCCTCACACGGATGGTGCAAGTCGAGAAGTTGTGGTTTAAAGGTGTTAATAATAGTATTATAAAAAGTAATATATTCCTTTTAAGTATTTCAACAATAAACAAACAACGCAGCTTGATGATATGTAAAAGGAGCTAGGAGTGATGGCAGTTATAGACCTTTTGTGAATAGATGCAATGTGGTGGCAGAAAAATAGTTCAAATGAATTAGACATGAGTGAAATGAACAATATAACTCACTAGAAAATGTCTTGAGTGTCAGAATAGGAATGCCAAAAAAAGATAGCCTTCGTTTATATATTATACCATCATCCAAGACACCATTTGAACATAAATGTAGGTGTTTATGATTGCAATAAGCCCTCAACCGGACAGACTGGAGTGATGAAATAATCTGCAAAATTTTTAATAATAGAAAAGAATATAATTAGAGAAGAAGTCCGGTGTTCTGTCGAAGTCTGTTCCCTCTATATGTTTTCATCACATTACATTTATCATTTATTTAGAAAGATTTAAGATTTGAATGAGTTCATAATATCAATAATATTACCATTCATTAAATATTTCATAATTTTTCTGTTTTCTATTACTTCTTTTTACCTTCTATCTTAGCCTATGTCTTCTTCCTGTTTGTTCTAAATTATGATGTTTGCATACTTGATAAATATATAAACACACACACACACACGATGTAAAGTCTTATTAATATATAAACAGGCCTATACAAATTAATTTGTATGTAAACATAATAATCTTAGAACAAACTCGTAGGCTATAAATATAAGGAAGAAATTGAAACAGGAAAATGATGAAATATTTAATAAAAGGTATTATATAAAATACATAATAGTATTGCTCTTATATGTCCTTTAGCGATTCAGACTGTAAAAATAATTGATTTACCAATAAAGAACAATACATATACATTACATACACGCACACATATCAGTAGCCAAGCCATTTAAACTTTTAATTTATTAAAAATAAACGTAACTTGGTGAAAACGTTATAAGAAACATTACACTTAAGAGAAATATAGTGGAAACAGACTTCGACAGAACACTGGATCCATAAAAATCCTGGTTTAATCACTTTCACTTTCTGCCACCAGTTGGGCTCCCGCTCCGCCCACAAAAAACGTCATCTATGTTTGCAAACACGCAAAAAGGCTGAAACAGTTCACTCCTTCACTATTCCTTATATAGAAAATGACATTTGAGTCCACTTTATGGTGAAGAAGTAATTTTATTTACTTATTATAAGAAGTCATTTATGAATTATATCGCATTAAAAGCCGAAACCAAAGATAACACGGACATCATACTGTTGACAGACATTGTTGAAAACATTTAGGATAATGCAAGTACATGAGTTGTGCTAGTAGCATTTGTATATTTTAATTTTAAGTCTTACATATTGTGCCATTTAAGAGCATTTTCCATACATTCTAGATCAGGGGTCTTCAACTAAAATTGGTGGAGGTCCAGTAAATGAACCCTCCGCACCAGCCGAGGTCCGGACATGTACTGCACGTAAAAACATAAATTGACAGCTTTCGCCAGACTAAAAAAATGAGTGTAAATATTTGTTTTACTAAACAAAATATAGTGCTATCAAGTATATTGAATAACGTTTCTTCATATGTATAAGCAGTAATCCTTCACAAAATGGATTTCATGTTAATGCTGTTCTGTTACTGTATGTCCTTTCAGTTGCTTAGTACAAAAATATCTAAATTTATCCAGTAACAATGTCTGACAAAAATATGAAGGGAACAGTGCAAAATGCATTCATCTCTAAATCTGCAAAACACACATTCATTTCCACATAACAATTTAAAAGGAAAACTAAAGTGCTCTTTTCTGCTAAACTGAGATTTACAATCACAAACAATGAATACAAACCTCTCTGGCTTAATCAAATCATATCTCATGTTACTTTCATTCTCATTTATTGTCTGTACTTAACTAAATGTAATGTTGGACAGTCTCCTCTGTGCTTCAAGTTGCACTGGTAAAATATCATCATCAATATCAGTCCGAAACACAAACAGGCAAAACTAAACTGCCAGTGTTGGAAAAATGAAAAAGTGCAGGAAAACATTTCTCTCTTAATTTGTACTGTTCCTTCAAGTCTATACAAATGTAAATAAGCTCAAATGAAAAATAAATAAAATAGACTGAACTAAGTTGAACTTAAAGACGAAAGCATAAAGTCCTAGTTAAAAAAAAAACAATGTTTATTGATCATTCTTGACATGTTTTTACTTTTGATAATGTTAAGTGTTGAGAATGCTGACTCGCAACTATACGTTGAGCCAAAAATGCAGCATCACGCACTCCTTTGCTATTACCCCATCTGTAAAGGGCTTGCTTTCCTAAAATCCACTGTATTTTCAGTGAACACACATTGATGACTCGTCATAACTCGTGTGGGTCGCTCATACTGGGTTTTTAGTTCATTTATTTTTTGCACCCTTACCTCGGACCTAAGGGTAAGTTTCTTCAAAGTGTCTGTTTAGTTTCGTAATAGTGTTTAATGTCCCCACTTTTGACAACCGCAACAGACTCGCGAGCAGATGAGGCTCTCTGCTTTCTTCCATGCACACCTGTCTGTGACTGTTCGCGATGCCACCGCTGCGCCGCACTCGAAACCTGTGTCGTTGTAGGACCCATATAGCGCTACTGGGCTGACCATATATGTGCCTGATATAAATTTGATTTTAAAATAACGTTAAATAGTGTTTGCTATTTATGTAGTTTATTGTGTTAAAAGTCTTTGCGGTCCGGATGGACACATCTCGCGGTCCGGATTCGGACCGGAGTCCGGCAGTTGGGGACCCCTGTTCTAGATCATGAACATCATTTACTGTCAAACAGGAAGTGCTTTATTTTGTCATGTGTTACAGATGAGTAAAAGCTCTTCATATCTTCTAGGTTAAAATGGTCACCTCAAATAGACGTCTTGGTGATGTTTGTGCGTTTTTTGAGCAACATCATTAGATCTGTGTTATGTATATCTGCATTGGTTTTGTATCCGCAGGTCTGATGATTAGGCCAAGATACATGGATATTTCATTCAACCGCTCCATTCCCCAGCAATACAACAAGTATGTGTCGCACATGGAGTCTTTCCTGCGGCGTGAGTACCATTACTCTTACTCTTTCTTTTTCACTTCTAGCGGTACAGATGATTAATGACACTGAACCATATTGAACCATGAAGGTCAGGTTGATCTTGCAGATCTTTTGTTTTATTCTGCTTTATTATAACCAAACCAATATCACATCCCCTAAAATCAAGACCTGTTCAAACTCCCAACATTTTTTGCATTAGGTCACTGCTGGTCATCTACAGTAACCATTAATGACACGAGTGAACATAAAACTAAGTTTAAAACCCAGTTTATATATTTTATATGTCACTCTGATTTCATTGGAAAAGAATATATGAGAATGTCTTATGCCACCAGCCAAATGTGTCTTAAACTTCCTGTATCAATAGGAAACACACAGGATAGAAGTTTCATGAGATTTATTTTTCTCATCACTCATCATCTTCATTCTCTCTCTTGTGTGTCTTCAGCGTACAATGACTCTCTGCAGGTGGCGAATAAAAACTGTACTCTGGGTGAGTACTACGAGCAAGATAATGATGAGGAGAAGAAGGTGTGCCCGTTCATGAGGAGTCAGCTGCAACAGTGCTCTGGATTGGGTGATGCTACTTTTGGTTACTCAGAGGGACAGCCATGCATCTTGGTCAAGATGAATCGAGTGAGTTTTTATCTGTCTGTCTGTCTGTCCGTCTCTGTCTTTTTTAAATGTCCGTATGTCTGTCTATCCATCCAGCTATCTCTCTATATGCCCATCCGTCTGTTTGTCTATCTGCCCGTCCATCCATCCCTTATCCATCTATCCACGCTTTATCCATCCACTCTTTATCTTTCCATCCATCCACCCTTTATCCATCCATTCAATCTTTATCTATCATCCATCCATCCACCCTTCATCCATCCACCCATCCATCCATCCATCCGCCCACCCATCCATCCATCCATCCATCCATCCATCCACCTTTCATCTATCCACCCATCCATCCATCATCCATTCTTCATCCATCCATCCATCTGTCTGTCTATCTGCCCAACCAACCATTTTTCATCTATCATCTATCCTTCATCCATTTATCTATACAGCCATCTGTCTATCCCTCTTTCTGTCTGTCTATCTATCCATCCATCCGCCTATCCATCTATCTGTCTGTCTGTCTGTCTGTCTGCCTGCCTGCCTGCCTGCCTGTCTGTCTATCTGCCCGTCCATCCATCCATTCTTTATCTATCCATCAATCTGCCTATCCGCCTATCTGTCCGTCTGTCTGTCTGCCTGCCTGCTTGTCTGTCTATCTGCCTATCCATCCATCCATTCTTTATCTATCCATCCATTCTTTATCTATCCATCAATCTGCCTATCCACCTATCTGTCCCTTTGTCTGTCTGTCTGTCTGTCTGTCTGTCTGTCTGTCTATCTGTCATCCATCCACCCTTCATCCATCCACCCTTCACCCATCCACCCTTCCTTCATCCATCTGTCTGTCTATCTGCCTAACCACCCATCCTTTAATTATCCATCTATCCTTCATCCATTTATCCTTACAGCCATCTGTCTGTTTATCCATATAGCCATCTGTCTATCCCTCTTTCTGTCTATCTATCCATCCATCTGCCTATCCATCTATTTGTCTGTCTACCTATCTGTCCATCTATCTATCTGCCTGTCTGCCTGCCTGTCTGCCTGCCTGTCTGCATGCCTGTCTGCCTGCCTGTCTGTCTGTCTGTCTATCTGCCCGTCCATCCATCCATTCTTTATCTATCCATCCATCTGCCTATCCACCTATCTGTCCGTCTGTCTGTCTGTCTGTCTGCCTGCCTGTGTCTGTGTCTGTCTGTCTATCTGCCCATCCATCCTTTATCCATCCATACATCCTTCATCCATCCTTCATCCACACATTCATCCTTCATCCACCCATACATCATCCATCTGTGTGTCTATCCATCCAGCCGTCTGTCTGTCTATCTGCCAATCCATCATCTATTTATCTGTTTATCCATCTTTGTCTATCTTTCTTTTCATCTGCCCATCCATCTATTTGTCTGTCTACCTATCTGTCCATTCATCCATTTATCTGTCTGTCTGTGTCTATCTGCCTGTCCATCCATTCATCCATCTGTTTGTCTATTTTCCTATACAACAGCCAGCCATCTGACTATTTATCTGTCTATCCATCTGTCTTTCTGTCAATCTATCCATCCGCCTATCCATCTATCTGTCTTTCTACCTATCTGTCCGTCTGTCTGTGTCTGTCTGTCTATCTGCCTGTCTATTTGCCTATCCATTGATCCATCTATCTTTGTTTACTCATCCATCCGTCCATTCAATCTTTAGCCACCCTTCATCCGCAGTGATTGACAAAACACCTGAACAGTTTGACATAAAGACTGTGACCCTAAACCGGTCGCACTGCAAATCGCGCAGTAAATAGAAACCTTTAATGGTTTTTAGAGAGAGCTTGAACACAAATGAACACAGGGCCATTTAAAAACTGCTACCTTTTGGAATCGAGTTGAAATGGTCTTGGATGTTAGAACCGCACTCCACTCTTGCTTAGTGCTGGGCGATAATTCGATAACGATAATTTTACAGATATAAACTTTTTCGATAAAACGATAAGGACAGTTCTATAAGTGATCGATAATGTTTACGCACTGTGCGTAATGTTGCGCAAGCACTTCCGGATGCGGCACGCGCTCTTGGTTTACAATCAGAGTGTCATTTAGACTTGAAGGAGTGGAGGATGAGGCAAGTTATTCATTTATCAGTAGAGCCCTATGATTTTCGCAATGCGGATAACGCGGACGGAATCACGGAATCCAAATGCGCGGAAACAGTTTCTTGTGTGTAATGTTGCACGCGCAAACAGGGTTCATCAAACACAGCAGACACAATAGACGGGTTGCACGGCGACGTCACTAACTGGTTGCGCGCGCAACCGAGGGGCAGAAAGAAGAGACGTGCATTGTGTTGTATGCTAGTAGCGGTGTCTGTAATTCAAAATGCCAAGGAACTGTTGCGTGGAAAATAGTACCAACAGAGTCAGTGCTGGGTGCCTGATGTTAACATACCAGTAGATGCGACTAATACGTTACTAGCATTATAATTATAACATTATAATTCATACATGTATCACAGTAACACTGCAAAAATAAAGACAGAAAAACAGATACAACTAAAATCAAGTCTTATTTATATACAAACAATAAAGAACGCTTCAATAATTAAGGTTGTTGCAGTAGCGGATCAGCTCACCAATCGGGCTTTCTGCCTCTTGGTTGCGCGCGCACCCTGCAATGTTTGTAAACTTGCAACCCCTCTATTGGCACAGACACAGTATACTGTACGTTCTTTCAGCGTCCGCCTTCCGCACGCCCACATTCGCACAGCTTTAAAAGTATATTAACAGGACATTCACTTATTCAGGAAACTGAGGAAAAACAGCAGATCCACCACAGCAGTGAATGAAATGTATGCGTATGTGCGCTCCCACAGCAACGTCACACTCTTGACATCCATTTATCAGCGTGTATAGCTCGTATATGTATAACACACGCATGATCACTGAACTAAGTTTTCTTTTTTGTTTAAGTGAACATAAACAGCTGGATATTACTCAGTATATTGGGTCTTAAAGTGACAGTAGCCTGCTGCTTTCTGTGTCAGAAATGTGTTGATTTCATAACAAATATATTTACATTTAATACAGATGCCTGAACATTAAAACAAGATTTTAGTATTTGTTTTTGTCATGTTCTGACTAAAAAGTAGCTTAAAACCATTATTAACTGTCTGGTTTGTACAATTTTCATTCAGGACTAATAATCTGCCTTTAAATGTGACAGGAATAAAGATTTGTTATTTATCATGATAATTATCGATATCGACTGATATGGAAAACATTTTCTCGATAATTTTTTGGGTCATATCGCCCAGCCCTACTCTTGCTTATAGAGTCCCGACCCGCACCTACAATGCAAATGACATGATGATATTATTACACCCGTTACATCAAATATTATGCGCTTCACCCGCGGGTACCCCAAACCTGCTGTTCTGTCTGAAAACAGATGAAACCGTCTAACCGCTGCCTTAAGTTTAATATTACCAAAGTCCGTCTCTTCCCACAGGATTAATGTAAGTTTTCTTCCAAACAGATTTAACTATTAATGTCTTGCAGTCCCATGTAAGTAGTATTTAGCCTACCTTTTGTTTTTGGACAAAAATCTTATAATTTATTGTGAAACGATCTGAATGTGTCGATCTGATGCACAGAAGATTGATAGCCTATATTTTGAATAACTAATGGCCTGAAAACTTGATCACATGAGTACAGTAATTCCAAAAGAATGTTAAAAAAACCAGAGTAATATGTTAAATTAAAAGTTTAATGTCTCTTACAGTATATAAATTAAAAGAACATCTTACGCGTGATGACCCTGCTCCTTAAATTACCCTAAATTAATGGTCATACAGACAAAAGTAAAACAACATTCGAAACTGCAAATGGTGTACTTTTATTTGTGTACACCCACAAAAACATTGTGCTTATTTAAAATGATTAAAAAAACATGCTTTCCGCTGCTTTGGTTTTGAAATGCGTCACAAAAAAGAACAAACTTATATAGGCTAGGTTACTTTTGAATTCTTTTGTTAACCTGCTAATTATTTAAGTGAAACATATTTCGCGTAAGCTTATTTGTTTTATAATTTATTTCATCAAACAGAGACGTAATCATGTTCTGTGGATTTAAAGCTATTCGCTGATGAAATTAAACCCTTTGGGGAAATTATGATATTATAGGAGATTTATTTATAAATGAGTGAACAACGCGAATCAAGGAAGGAATTATTTCTCTATTTAAGACAATTTGGTAGCTTTATTTTGGCGGGAATGTTTTTTGGCTTGGTGGCACGCCACGGCAGAATGCATGTAGCGGAAATACTGCATCCATTGATCCGTCTATCCATCTACCTGTCTGTCTGTCCATTTATCCATCATTCATCCATCTATCTGTCTGTCTGTCTATGTCTATCTGTCTACTAGGGCTGCATAATGATTGATCGCGACTAATTGTTTGCATAATAAAAGTTTTTATTTACATCATATATGTGTGTGTGTGTGTGTGTGTGTGTGTGTATAATATAAATTATATATACATCTAAAAATGTATATACACATATAAATACTTCTTAAATATCTACATGCATGTGTATTTATTTATACAAAATTATTATACACAGGACACACACATATATTATGTAAACAAAAACTTTTATACTGCAAACGATTAGTTGCGATTAATCGTTATCCAGCCCTACTGTCTACCTATCTATCTATCTGTCCACCTGTCTATCCATCTTGAATTAGTTGTTGTATGAGTGTTTCATTACAAGACGCATAAAAACCAATGAGATTCAAGGTTACTGATTTTCTAGTCTGAGGGCGAGTGAATTTGAATATTCGGATGAACGATGACCTCCAACAGGCATCGGAGAAATGACAGTAACATAAAACACACCACCCCTTTAAAGATTGAGGTCAGGCTAGTTCACAAAGTTTGGATTCAATGAATTTTAAATGATGCGGTTCACTCAGGGATCAATGTTGTGAAATTATTCTTTATCTTAGGATGTTTGTTCAGTCTGTATGTTTCTTGTCACTCGCAGGTTATTGGACTGAGACCTCGAGGAGATCCACGCATCAGCTGTGCTGCCAAGGTAACACATTCAACACTACAGCACTTTATTGTGTATGTGGTTAAGTGTGAGCTAGCATGAGTATGACGTGCTTGTGTAAGTCAAAGTTTATGGGCGCTAGTGTGTATCCATTTTGCATTTTTACACACCTGTTTGTATCTGGTCTTTCTCCACGCTGCCTATAGGGTCAGCAGTTTCAATGGTGGGTAAGATGTGGGGCCCAGCCTCCCGATTGTGTCCCCAGGGTCCTTGCCCCGGGCCTTTTTCATAATTTTGCTGCCTCTTTCCTGTACTGCTTTGTCTCTGGTGCTTTAATCTGCCCTCATTCTAGATATAATGTATACCTTCAAACCTCAGCTATAGGGAGTACAAGGCTCAGTGTATGTAGAGGAACCACCGTGATCCCCGTTTACATCTGATATTAACATCTGTCTCAGGTGATCTGATCACAAGTCATTGGCCGAGACAAATTACCCCAGTTTTAGAATATATCACCAATATGTGAATCCTGTTTTTGTGTGTAATAGTTTTTTTATTGCATGCTGTGATGTAAAGAATACTTTAATATGTTTAATTAAAAACATGCATGCACTATATGCTTTTTGAACAAACATTACATGGAAAATTGTCAAAATATCACAAATGTGCACATTGCAATGGTTTGCAATAACAAAATTATGTTTTAGATGAATGCAAATAGACTGCACTGCAAGAGATGACTTTCGTAGTATTTTTGTCTTGTTTTCAGTACAAATATCTAAAAATTCTTTACAAAAATGCATTTTCTTGATGAGCAGGTGACCTGGGAAAGTGGGTCTGGTTTTTAGACAAAACATATCAGGTTTGGGTACATTTGTGCTTAAAACAAGCAAAAAAACAAGTAATTTTTTCTTGAATTTACTTAATACAAGAAAAACGTAACAAAAAATGTCTTATTCCATTGGCATATTTTTTGCTTGTTTTAAGCACAAATCTGCTTAAATTTTATATGTTTTGTCTAAAAACTAGACTTATTTTTTTAGGTCATTTGCTCATCAAGAAAATACATTTTGATTAATGTTTAGATATTTCTACTGAAAACAAAACAAAAATATAAAGTCATTTTTTGCAGTGAGGTTGTTTCAAAAATATATATTTTTTTTCTTGCTGCTACTTGTAAGTACTAACTTGGCAAATCCAGAAACTAGTGTATTGTATCTTTCTCTTAAGGGTGTCCATTGTTGTTTATCATGCCTTAGCATAAATTCGGGTTTACACTTTACACTATAAATGTGATGTCACCACCTCTGAAAGGTGTCTTGTTCGGATCACAAAATGCATTTGATCACATGTACACCTGTATTTAGCCCTGTCAACTTGTGTTCACTTCACCTGAGACCTTCTCACATGTACAGTAAATGAGGCCTAATATCTATCGCTAGTGCTGAACTGTCACGCACAGACGGGTGAAATGTTATATTACCAATCAAATTCATGGTGGTTCAGGTATATTTTGTTCTCTTGTAAAACATTGAGTTTCTGAGGTCAAAAAGATAAGAATTCACATCTACAGAGACTAAACCAATATCAGGGACAGATTGTGCAATGGTTTGTTTTCGTTGAAGTAGTTGCGTGCTGCACATGTGAGGTGTTCATAACAGACCTGGCCCATTTATCCAATGTCCCATTCAAACTTATGTTATTATTTCGCCACGTCTTCCTACGTGACTCTTCAGAGACCGCTCAGCCATGTGTGACCCTTGA
Organism: Misgurnus anguillicaudatus; assembly: GCF_027580225.2. Classification (NCBI taxonomy): domain Eukaryota; kingdom Metazoa; phylum Chordata; class Actinopteri; order Cypriniformes; family Cobitidae; genus Misgurnus; species Misgurnus anguillicaudatus. The sequence goes on from NC_073360.2 coordinate 4,859,019, forward strand.
AGGTATACAGCGGACACAAGACAGTGTGCTCTTTGCTTTCAAATCGTGCAGATGGTTCTCGCTCTTTCAATTTTTCCATTTCTTACTAAACAAACCTCCACTAATCTAGATCCTGCAGTGCTTCAGTGGCGACTTTCACTATATTTTCTGTGACATGTGGTTCTTAACGTATATGGTACAAACCGTCATAATGAATGTCATAATTTGACATATTCGGTTTAATTCAAACAGAATGGATTTCTTTAAGTTGTTCCTCGCATCATCTTGACATAAATTGTCACCTTAAAGATAAACAAATTTACTTTGCCATAAACTTTCTTACATAAATGAAGGTCTTGAAGTTGCGTTAGCTCCTGTAAAAGTTTGTGATGTGCTTAACGTTTTAGCCCTTTATTGATTTTCTTATGGCACATACCCAAACAATCTGTTACACAAGAATTTGTAAGACAAATTCCTGACATTTTGTTATTGGGTGCATGTTCACAAATGATAACTAAATAGGATATACAGCGTTAAAGTTGCAATCCGTAACTTCAACCATATCGCACATTTTAGAGTGGCCTTTTATTGTGGCCAGCCTAAGGCACGCCTGTGTAATAATCATGCTGTTTTCAATTCAGCATCTTGATATGGCAGACCTGTGAGGTGGATGAATTATCTCGACAAAGTAGAAGTGCTCACTAACACAGATTTAGACAGATTTGTGAACAATATTTGAGAGAAATTGGCCTTGTGTGTACATAGAAAAAGTCTTAAATGAGTTCAGCTCATGAAAAATAGGGGCAAAAACAAAAATTTTCGTATATAATTTTGTTCAGTGTATATAACACTCTGCTAACAGTTTTTGGAGATTTTAATGTGAAAAATCTCTTAAATTTTATGAAAAGGTCTGCGTGTGTGAAATCGCCGAAAGAAGCACTGCACTTTTTTTCAAGCTTCTGTGCTGATGCTTTTTATTTTGATTATTAAATCATACATTAAGTTTTTAGGCTGTCTTCTCTAAACAACTGACTTATAAACTGCTTCCTTTTTATTGGACTACAAGCATGCAAAACGTTGACCTGTACCTGGACACGCAACCATTTTCAAAGCTTACAGCAAGTCATCTCATTTTGGTTCACTTAATTAAAGATGAACCATTTATTGAATGCACACTAGGATCTAAACCTTGCAACTGTTCCAGGATCAGTGGAAACAGTTTGATGCTTCATGCTTTTGCTGGATATATATGACTGCAGTGAGTAGGGCTGCACGATTCGGAGAAAAAATCTAATTGCGATTTTTCTGATCAAAATTGCGATTCGCGATTTAAAGTGCGATTCATTAGTATAAAATAAAAGAGCTACATCCAGGTTTGTTGTGGTGGTTTTAATAGCACCAAAAAAAGATGCTGTGCTACTGTTTATTTAAAACCTCTTAAACATTAAGTTGTCTGCAGGACTTTGCTCTTCTGCAAGCACATTAAAGTACATTAAAATACAATTTAACAAAAATTTATTGAAAGTTTTATTTAAAATAACATATAGGCCAATGTATTTTGGCTGTCACAACAACAATGCTTCTGACAAGCAAATGTTTAGTTTTTCTTTTAATCATAAGACTATACTCATCTTGTTTTACTTTTCAGGCATCTGTAATAAATGTAAATATATTAGTTATTAGAATCTATGATTTAACATAAGCAAAAAATACAAATAAAAGACTGCACAGTTAACACTTTTGGGCATTTTGGGTGCCTTAACATACTCGAAAACTCTTGAAATTTGGCACAGACGTTAGAGTCGTCCGTCATTGCGAACAGACAAAGGCTGGAACACGGGCGTTGCACGGGGGCTCTGTAGCGCCCCCTGTAATGCAAAAACAAACAGTAGTGCGCAGATCGGGCAAACATGTACGCACATTTACGAAAGTTGGTACACATATAGATCTCATCGACCCGAACAACTTTCGCCCTCTAACATTTTAGCTCCGCCCAACAGGAAGTCCGCCATTTTGGATTGTTTAAAAAATGCATGCGGTGAACTTTTGAATACTCCTCCTAGGGGATTCAAGCAAATGACACCAAACGTGGTGATCATGATGTCAAGACATTGGACTTGCTAAATTGCGAAGGGATTTTTGATATCTCGAACGGTGTTGCAATGGCGAAGCGGCAAAGTCATATCAAAATCAGAGAAACAGAAAGTGTCTAATATCTAAGGCAAAAAATGTCTTATAGTGATGACACGCGGGGTGTTTGTTCGTCTGAAGATTCCGATCGCATCGATGTGCCTATTGTGAGTCTCGGGTATAGCGCCACCACCAGGCGCCAGGAAGTGTTGCAGTCACAAAGGTTGATTTTTTTGACAGTTCCATGTGATGTTCTTTTAAATACTCCTCCTAGAATGTTTATGCGATTGACACCAAAAGTGGTCAACATGATGCCAAGACATAGTAGATGATAAATTGCGAATGGATTGTTGATATCTCGAACGTTGTTCTCATGACAACGCGTCAAACTTTACTTTCATTTTAAAAGCATATTTAAGCCCTTCAGTTCCATGCAGTGAACTTTTAAATACTCCTTCTAGGATATTCATGCGATTGACACCAAACGTGGTCAACATGATGCTGAGACATTGGAGATGATAAAATGCGAAGGGATTTTTGACATCTTGAACGCTGTTGCCATGGCAACGCATCAAAGTTTACTATTATTTCAGAAATATTTAAGCCTCTTGGCATGCTTAGATTAACTACAAATTTGGCACACACATCAGAGTTGTCAACTGTTAAGTGTTGACAAACAGGTCAGACATAGGTGTGCCTCTTAAGTCGCTCACTAGCGCCCCCGTTTGTCCAAAATGTGGGGTTTCTTTTACCTACAGTCCCCAATTGGGTCAGTAACAACATAAATAGTCCACCAATATTTACCCACTTGATGCACTTGCCCACCGTGCATCGTTTTCTCGGAGGCACCGTGTAGCGGTAAAAATACGTGCGAGGGCCCGCCATCGCTGCTTGCAGCTATATTTTTTTCTTGAATTTACTTAATACAAGAAAAACTTAACAAAAAATGTCTTATTCCCCTGGCAGATTTTTTTGCTTGTTTTAAGCACAAATTCGCTTAATTTGATATGTTTTGTCTAAAAACTAGACTTATTTTTGGGTCATTTGCACATCAAGAAAATGCATTTTGATTTAATGTTTGGATATTTCTACTGAAAACAAAACAAAAATATAAAGTCATTTTTTGCAGTGAGGTTGTTTCAAAAATATAATTTTTTTTCTTTCTACTACTTGTAAGTTTTAACTTGGCAAATCTAGAAACTAGTGTATTGTATCTTTCTCTTAAGGGTGTCCATTGTTGTTTATCATGCCTAAGCATAAATTCGGGTTTACACTTTACACTATAAATGTGATGTCACCACCTCTGAAAGGTGTCTTGTTTGGATCACAAAATGCATTTGATCACATGTACACCTGTATTTAGCCCTGTCAACTTGTGTTCACTTCACCTGAGACCTTCTCACATGTACAGTAAATGAGGCCTAATATCTATCGCTAGTGCTGAACTGTCACGCACAGACGGGTGAAATGTTATATTACCAATCAAATTCATGGTGGTTCAGGTATATTTTGTTCTCTTGTAAAACATTGAGTTTCTGAGGTCAAAAAGATAAGAATTCACATCTACAGAGACTAAACCAATATCAGGGACAGATTGTGCAATGGTTTGTTTTCGTTGAAGTAGTTGCGTGCTGCACATGTGAGGTGTTCATAACAGACCTGGCCCATTTATCCAATGTCCTATTCAAACTTATGTTATTATTTCGCCACGTCTTCCTACGTGACTCTTCAGAGACCGCTCAGCCATGTGTGACCCTTGAAGGTATACAGCGGACACAAGAAAGTGTGCTCTTTGCTTTCAAATCGTGCAGATGGTCCTCGCTCTTTCAATTTTTCCATTTCTTACTAAACAAACCTCCACTAATCTAGATCCTGCAGTGCTTCAGTGGCGACTTTCACTATATTTTCTGTGACTGTAGACATGTGGTTCTTAACGTATATGGTACAAACCGTCATAATGAGTGTCATAATTTGACATATTCGGTTTAATTCAAACAGAATGGATTTCTTTAAGTTGTTCCTCGCATCATCTTGACATAAATTGTCACCTTAAAGATAAACAAATTTACTTTGCCATAAACTTTCTTACATAAATGAAGGTCTTGAAGTTGCATTAGCTCCTTTAAAAGTTTGTGATGTGCTTAACGTTTTAGCCCTTTATTGATTTTCTTATGGCACATACCCAAACAATCTATTACACAATTAAGACAAATTCCTGTCATTTTGTCATTGGGTGCATGTTCACAAATGATGACTAAGTAGGATATACAGCGTTAAAGTTGCAATCCGTAACCATATCGCACATTTTAGAGTGGCCTTTTATTGTGGCCAGCCTAAGGCACGCCTGTGTAATAATCATGCTGTTTTCAATTCAGCATCTTGATATGGCAGACCTGTGAGGTGGATGAATTATCTCGACAAAGTAGAAGTGCTCACTAACACAGATTTAGACAGATTTGTGAACAATATTTGAGAGAAATTGACCTTGTGTGTACATAGAAAAAGTCTTAAATGAGTTCAGCTCATGAAAAATAGGGGCAAAAACAAAAATTTTGCGTATATAATTTTGTTCAGTGTATATAACACTCTGCTAACAGTTTTTGGAGATTTTACTGTGAAAAATCACTTAAATTTTATGAAAAAGTCTGCGTGTGTGAAATCGCCGAAAGAAGCACTGCACTTTTTTTCAAGCTTCTGTGCTGATGCTTTTTAATTTGATTATTAAATCATACATTAAGTTTTTAGGATATCTTCTCTAAACGACTGACTTATAAACTGCTTCCTTTTTATTAGACTACAAGCATGCAAAACGTTGACCTGTACCTGGACACACAACCATTTTCAAAGCTTACAGCAAGTCATCTCATTTTGGTTCACTTAATTAAAGATGAACCATTTATTGAATGCACACTAGGATCTAAACCTTGCAACTGTTCCAGGATCAGTGGAAACAGTTTGATGCTTCATGCTTTTGCTGGATATATATGACTGCAGTGAGTAGGGCTGCACGATTCGGAGAAAAAATCTAATTGCGATTTTTCTGATCAAAATTGCGATTCGCGATTTAAAGTGCGATTCATTAGTATAAAATAAAAGAGCTACATCCAGGTTTGTTGTGGTGGTTTTAATAGCACCAAAAAAAGATGCTGTGCTACTGTTTATTTAAAACCTCTTAAACATTAAGTTGTCTGCAGGACTTTGCTCTTCTGCAAGCACATTAAAGTACATTAAAATACAATTTAACAAAAATTTATTGAAAGTTTTATTTAAAATAACATATAGGCCAATGTATTTTGGCTGTCACAACAACAATGCTTCTGACAAGCAAATGTTTAGTTTTTCTTTTAATCATAAGACTATACTCATCTTGTTTTACTTTTCAGGCATCTGTAATAAATGTAAATATATTAGTTATTAGAATCTATGATTTAACATAAGCAAAAAATACAAATAAAAGACTGCACAGTCCTCACTGTACGATTTTAAATGTGGAGCTGCAGAAGCTTGTTCAGTTGAGAGTAAGGAGTGATTTTAATTTTTGGTGTGTAATAAACATTTCTAACACAGAAAGCACCAGGTTACTGTCACTTTAAGACACAAGACAGCTTTAAAACTGCTCTGCTTCAATATACTGATAAACATCCAGCTGTTTATGTTCACTTAGACAAGAAAGAAAACTTAAGTTTAGTGATCACGCGTGTGCTGACTGCTCTCTGTGTGCGCGCTTCATGAACCCTCATGCCTGTAAATATTCAAAGCGGTGCAGATGTGCGCGTGCAAGAAAGTATAATGTACCTCTTTCGTCTGCTGTGTTCCGGGCTTTAATGAAACCTGCTTATAGTCTGATGAGGCGCTTGTCATTGTTTGCGATGCATGACGAGAAACGGACTTATATACACCTTTCTTTAAGTCCAACATTACACAAAAGGGAAATGTTTTCGTGCATTTCTGTCCTTTCATTTACCGGTTAATGAGTTATAATGGGTTTTTAAAATGACTGAATCCAAAATCTGTCAACTTCATGACATTCCGCGTTGTGCAATTAATTCCATTTGTATGCATTTCGCGATTCTGTCCGTGTTTTCCGCATCGCGGAAATCATATGGCCGTACACTTTGTTGAGGAGTTGAACTGCTGCTCGCGCTCATGTTTTCCAAATGGTGTTATCTGACGTGTAGCAACTCAGTGTTAATGCACTCTATTGGTTTAAACTGCATCAAACGTAAAATGCGCATGAAGCGAACTGTCAAAAACTGCGTACTAGATGATTGTTATATTTGATAGTTTTGAATCGAAATAATCGCAGCTGTTGCGATTGGAAAATCGCATCCATTCACATCGCGATTTCGGTTTAAAAACGATTAATCGTGCAGCCCTAGCAGTGAGCAAAAAGTTATACTGGCGATGATGAAGAGAGATTTCTTGAATGCAAACCAGTTCTCTTCTGTTGGGTATGGGATGTATGAAGAGTGTCTGAAGCACATTCTTATTTGTCTTTGTGAGCAGGAGCTGTTGCTATTGGCAACAGTATGACATGTATTGTTCATACACAGTGCATCAATATGATCTCACCTTTTGTCATCATCTCTATCTCTTGATACAGAGAGAGAATCCTCTGCAGATGCTCTATTATCCCTCAGAGGGCAAACTCGACAAGAGTTACTTCCCATATTATGGCAAAAAGGCACACGTGAGTACAACACACACGATTTGTATTGCATTTTATTGTATGCACTTTGTTTTAAACCAGTGGTTTTTAAACTTTGTCAGCCGAACCCCCTTGACCTAAATTATTTACTTGAAGTACCCCCTGAGATTTTAAATAATATTTCAAAAATGTTATAGCACATTTGCATATTTAATTAAAATATATATAGGTGTGTGCGTGCGTGTGTGTGTGTGTGTGTGTGTTTTTTTAACACTTTGCCGCCATTGACAAGTTAACTCGTCGATTAAGAGTAAACGCTTCCCTGCCAATGACGAGTATTTTCAGCTTTCCACAATACTGCTATTATCCACCAGGTGGCACTCTTCCGCAACTTCTAAAACAAGGAAGTATCGGCCTAGGGCAAACAGCTCGATGTCCACATAAGTTTTGAGGATCGCTTATCAAAAGTCCTTTATAAAAATGGAATTATCTCAGCTTTTTGCTCAAAATTTGTTGTCCTTGAAGAAACCTGCCCATATTTGAGAGGTGATAAAAGAGAACTAATAAAGGGAGGATGAAACCTTTTTTTTAAGGCAGAGGGTCTGTTCTTTCATTTGATATATTGTATGTTTATATAGTTAAAGAACAACATTTTCTGAAAGCCATAAAACGTTTGTGAAAATCATGAAAAATGCTGGCACTGGCTGGAAACTTAAAAAAAGCAGTGACTGGAAAAGAGTTAAATTAATCCATAATTAACTTAAAAACTTACTTTAATTGGTAACACCTAAACAATTTTTTGTCAAGTTAAATTTTGTTGAAGTGAAAAAATTAAATTGATAGCTTTATATATTTTTTTTTTTTGGGGGGTTACCAATTTAAGTATTTTTTAAAGTAGATCCAACTTTCATTTTTTACAGTGTATTACCAGTTATTAGACTTTTCTATTCTTGGTACATTAAAAACGTATCAGTCTATTTTGCACAAGCTCTCAGTTTTCTGATATTAGGTAGAGTTGTCATGTAATGGTCACATGACCTTCAGATTAAACAAAATATATATTATAAAACGGCCTGTTCTGGTTCTTCATTCTGATCGCGTTCTAAGTAAGGGATAATGTAGAGGCAGCCGGTAGTTATCGGGAAATAAGCCCCGACAGTGTGATCAGGACCCGACGCGAAGCTACTTGCCACATAAGAAAAAAAACTGGACATGAATATGAATTTGAAACATTTTATTGGCATATTTGTTTTAAATTAACATTTTTATCCTTTCGCAAAACTTTGCACAGATGCATAAAATGATCATAATACCTTATTAAGATCTGCTGCTTCATACTTGTCGCCATCTTTTCTCTTTTAGTCAGTCTTTGAGAAGTTTTAATGCCCATTCTGTATTTTTTTGTGTGTTGGCTTCGTAGCTGTCATGCTCTATTTTGTCAAGTTCAGTCTCAGTAAGCTGTCTGTGTCTTGTCGTGGTTGTCGAGTGTTTGTCTCAAGATGGCGCCAAACAGACAGTAATCTTTATTGATCTTTATTGGCGCGGAGCGATTTTACTTGTGCAAGTAGTACCGGCTATGCGTTATTACTTTGGAGCGGTTATTATTTGAAAAGAACGAACCTGCAAATGTCTCAACTGACCAATCAGAATCAAGCATTCCAGAGAGCCGTGTAATAAGCCGTGATAAAATACCCGGTAAACCCAAGGTTCAGACCGCTTTACATATGTATCACTGCGCCACTGTTGCTGCGTACTGATTTATGAAAATTCATATTTTTAATTTGTCTACAATTGCACAATTAATGGCGATAAATATCGTTGAGTCATCTCATCAATAAAGAGAAAATGTTCCCTGAGGAGTTTCTATCTCAAATGCATATTTCTGCTATCCACTGGGTGGCGATCTTACCAAACTTAAACACTGACACATTCACTCAACACTAAAAACAGCGTGCTTCATCAGGCTCTAAATCTGATCTCTTACAAAAGTTCTTCACAAAAATGGAATTATCGCCGCTTTTAGCTGAAAAATTTGAGAGGTGATAAGAAAACAAATGAAGGTAGGATGAAACCTTTTTGTTGTTGTTTGAAAGCGGATGGTCTGTTCTTTTTCTGTAAGGCATTAAACTAAAACTGGGTGGCAACTTAAAAAAAAAAAACGCTGACGGGGAAAAAGTTAAGCATGCTTACAAACATATTTGATCATCACTTCAACAGTTGCATGATATAAATGTTAATGTATATGTTAGATGAATGTTGATTTATAACATAAACACCTTAGTCTTAAATCATATTTTCATCGTGTCTTTGCTGCGTCTGTGTTGGTTGTGACCTGCGCTCTGTTTCAGTTACACTTGATTCTGAGGAACTACTTTGTTTGGCGGAAGAGTAATATTTATATTTAATTTTTATAATTACAACTTATTTGTGTTTTATTTTATGAAATCCTGCTATGCATATGAAGTAACGTTTTATAAACGCAATAAGCCCTGCGAAGCAGCTTCTTGGGGCTTATTGGTTTGTTAGTAAGTGTTTTATTAAGATGTTTTAATTAAAAAAAAATGTATTAACTGTTTTTATTTACATTTTTCATCAACTCACAAACAGGCAAAACTACAGTATATGGATTTGTAATATTGGTCTTAACTCTTTCCCCGCCATTAACGAGTTAAACGCTTCCCTGCCAATGATGAGTTTTTATGGCAATCCATATTTCCGCTATTATGCTCCAGGTGGCGCCTTTACCCAACTTATAAAAAACTGAAGCATACACGGATCAAAAAGATCTGAATCTGATCTCAAACCAAAGTCATTTATAAAAATGCAATAATCTCAGCTTTTTTAAATGATCTTAAATTAGCCCAACTTAACTCATAATTTTGTATTTTTGATGAAACCTACCCATATTTGAGAGCTGATAAAAAGAGAGCAAATGAAGATAAAATTAAAGGTTTTTTAATCATTTTTAAAGATGTCCAAATTAAGTCCTTTGCAACATTTTTATACAAAGATAAATGATTTTTTTAATGTATTCACAGTAGGACATTTACATGACTATGATTTTTGTAATTTAAAAACAATATATTTCACCCATATAATGCATTGGTGGCTATTGCTACAAATATACCCATGCGAGTTATGACTCTGGTTCAGGGTCATGTATTATCGGTGACCACAGTATCATCTACTGTAGTATAATCATTTTGAAAGATTGACAATATGTGAAATAATGAGATGAGGAGCATCAACGTTTAAATTCACACTGATTTTAATATTTATTACTGACTAAGATCCTGTCAAAGATATTAATAATTGAAGCATGTGTCCCGATTATTGGTTTTGAACTTAAGTTACAGTATTAGTAGTCTCATGTCTTGTCATTTTTTAACTATTTCTACGTTCTCTCTTTGCAGCCAAACTACCTCCAGCCTGTTGTAGCTGTGAAACTGATGCTACAGTCTGATGAAGACTTCAATACTGAGCTCACCATCGAGTGTAAGATCGAGGGCACGGACCTTCGGAACAACGACGAACGCGACAAGTTTTTGGGCCGCGTCACCTTCCGGGTGATCGTGTCCAAGTAGACGTGATCGTTCGCCGGAGACACGATGTCAGTTCCTCTCGTTCAAACCCCGTCCTTTTTCATCATGTTTACCTCTCACCGCCCCGTACCCAATCACATACAGCTCAGCCTTTACGCGTCAAACGCTAATCCGAGGTTCATCCTGGATTGTCATGAAGTTTGATGCATACAAACGCTTATTTGTCCTGTGCTATGGGTGGGGGTCAGTGTTGAAATAGTGTGTGCGTGTGTGTGTGAAGATTAACCAAGGTTTTAGTTGTCGTTTTTTGTCGCAGTATGTCAATGTCCCCCCACCCGTTTATCCCAAAGCGCCTCGCTCACCCACCGAAAATAAAATTTGAAAAAAATATCGATTCTGAACCGCCTTCTTTCCTTAAGAGAGAACTGAGTTTCATCGTGTAGTAAGTATAGGGACCTGTAAATAGATGCATTAGCTCCTCATGTCTGCTCCCTCCCATAGTAGTACAGCCTGCCGTCTGTGTGTATGTGTGTGTGCGTGTGCGTGCGTGTGACGTGAAGCCTCTATGTACATATTTAATGGATTTAAACACTCATTCTCTGTCATTCATTGCTCTCACTGCGTCTGACTGCTGTAAGAAATCAAGAGTATGAAATTATATAATAGCTGTAATTTAAATTTATTGAGAAATGAAAATATAAAGAGGAGGGAGGGGGAAAAGGGAAAACGCCAAAAACATCTATATCGAACCTTGTTTGAAACCCGTCCACCATCTGAGGGAAGTGATTTTTTTTAAACCTCTGCAGAAACTGTTATTTGTGCAGACGCCTTATGCTCTGTATGAGTTTAAAGATCAAGAAATAAAAGTGATTTTAAACAAAGCTTGGTTTGGTCTATGGGCTGGTTTTTTCCTCTCTTTGTAAAATTGTGAAAATACTACAAGACATTTGCAATTTGTTAAGTTAATATTTTACTCAGGCAATTACTATTTAAAGGTGTTTTTCATAAGTACAGTCTGCTTAGTAAACAAATTGAAAATGAAAATATCATTTCTCAGATAATGTATTTATTACCAATATATTGAATTTGTTTATTTTTCTTAAACGCCTGATGATGAAGTCCAGAAAAATGTCATCTATACTCGTCATGTTGTCTATTTGGAGAAATATGCATGCATTATGGATGTGACAAAAAAGGACAGGTTTTTGGGAGACAACATACTTTGTAAAAATTCTGCAAATTTAAATGCACAAACCAAAAGCAATACCCGCCCCCCCCCCCCCAAAAAAAATGGAGAAGAGACGGCTCTTCAAGAACAAATTGTATATATTATGGCTGTCAAAAGATTAATCGTGATTAATCACATACACTGTAAAAAGTAATAACTAGATCTAACTAAAAGTAACAGTTAGTTAACTAGTAGTACTTGTGTTACTTAGTTAGATTATCCTACTTGTCTTGGTACAGGTAACTTATTTATGGCTTGCTACAAGTAACCTGTACTCATTTTAATTAGGTTTTAGGAAGCTCATGTTCTTAGTAAAACTGACCTAATCATATGCGAGTCCTCAGAAAATAAATCTAAATGTCTAATCAGTGATTAACTTTACATAAACTGACTTTTTCAATGAAGAAGACAACATTAACTGTTATTAACATTAACAATGTCACTTTTACAGCTTATACACAAGCAGCTCTCTTCTGAGCGAAGGTAACTCGTAGAAAAAAAATTCTTCTAAACCTCAAACATAAATGAACATTAGACACTAACAAGTTGTTCTTTTTAGTTAAAAACTCATGAACAGGATTTAATTTTAAAATGTACTCTCCAAATGCAAAGCATGCTGGGAACTACAAGTCCATTGCCTACACTCAAAAAAATGATTCATTGGATAAACTCAAAATTGTGGGCAGGATTTCCATCCAATATGAATGTGTACCCCTAACTCATAAAAAATTGCTTTACACAATTAAAATAAATTGAGTTAGTCCAACTCAATTTAAATTAAATGGCAATACTCAATTAGTTGCCTCAACTCAAGTTAGTTTAGTCTGAATAACTCAATTTAGCGTAGTTTGAATAACTCAATGTAGTGTAGTCTGAATAACTCAATTCTGTTATTTTATACAAAACGTTTTTGTATCATACTAATTAGCATAAGCACATGTTAGCATGCTAATAATGATAACATATGATACTTTGGATGAGCACGTGAGAAGAGATTGATCTCCAAACAGACATTAACACAGTTAGTGCTCATTTAGAGAAATACATCACATCCACAACCTAACCACAAGCGACACTCTTCTGCACGATGGTAACCAAACAATTTGAAAAAATATAACACAAACGTTTCTAAATCAATAAGATAAATGGACATTAAACACTATTAGGTCTTTCTCTTTACCTAAAAATGCATAAAATAACACTTAATTAAAAAAATTACTGTCCAAAAGCAGTTGCATGCAAAGCATGCTGGGAAATTATTTTTCCAGAACCCAAACTCAAACTAATTGTGTTAACGCAATTAAAAAGAAATCAATAAATTATAGTACATATTCATTTTGTGTTAGACTAATTAAATATATATATACTTTTTGCTCCTAATGAGGTATTTTACATTAATTGAACACAATTTTAATGTGTCATTTCTAAGAAGGGCTTGAATCATTTTTTTTTGAGTGTAGTTAGTTGTGTTTAATAAAATCGTTTATGTAGTCAACACATAATTAAGTTGCTTTCCTTCTTAGAAATGTAAATGGATTATCCACGATAAGATTTTTATTTTTGTGTTATTTTAACTCATATTTTGATAAAAAAAAAAATATATATATATATATATATATAATATATTAATACAGTTTACTCATTTTATTTTTGTTAAGTCTACTAAGGCACAGAAACACTTTTTACAGTGTACAAAATACTGTGTAATTATTTTGTATATATATAAATACACAGAATTTTATTTTGTATGCAATTAATCGCAATTAATGTTTTGACAGCCCTAATAAATATAAAAACCTTGCATGTTTGGAGAGATCAGAATGGTTAAAAACTTTGTTTTTCATGGTAAGGTTGACATTTGCTTGGAATTTCAATAAATATACAAAGAAAAGTAGTTTTTAAATATGAAACACTATTTTTAAAAACTGGTGTAATGTTGCAGCATCAAAATCAATATTCTGTCTTAGACCAGCAAAAGTGTTAAGCCACCGTGCCACCATAGTGATAATGTGTAATTATTTATCAGTCTCATTATTGGAATAAAACCAGAAAATACAGTAAATATGTATGTAGTATTAAAAACAGACTTAAATGATAAGTTAAAGTGTGAAGTATTTAGTGTGACCTCGTCTTACACTTGAGCAATAGCAGGCAGCTGCAGGATCTCTTAAACCTAAATAAAATTAAATCCTCATTTCTTATTCGAATCGAATGACTTCATTACTTCAGACATTATCAAAAATCTCAAGATGTGTTTCGTGCCAGAAGAAGACATTTTGTTTATATATATTTCCTGTTCTTTCTGTTTGTAGTGATGCATTTTCATTAAAACTTTGCTAAAACAACAGAGCTGGTGGTGGTGGCCAAAGACTTTTGCACAGTACTGTTTATGTTTATAATATACCGGACACTTTATTAGGTGTGCCTTGCTAGTATCGAGTTGGACCCCTTTTTGCCTTCAATACTGATTTAAAGGGGTCATATTATGAGACTTTTTGTAGGATGTAAAATAAATCTTTGACAGGGATTATCTTAAGACAGGACTAGGCCTTTAATTAGGAAATAACTAGTTTTAACAAACATTACTTACTAAAATCATTACTTGTGTGCATTTTGAGGCAAAACAAATGACACTGATGTATTTTAAGATATGTCAGTGCAAGTTGTTTTCAGTTTGGACAGCTCATTGACATTTATTTTAGTCTATTATTAGTCTAATCCCTGTCAGGGAAACCGCCCCAAATTCATGTAAAAGAAACTAGTTTAAGATTATTTGTGCCTTTTTGACATGGTGCATTTCTTTTTCTAATGTTTACACCTCAGTTTTGCAATTTCTATAGCATTTTGTCTTTCTCACAGACATTTAATAATGAGTTTTCAATATCAGTTAAACCCATTTAACATGTAAAAGAAAACGTGCATAATAATTCTGCACAGCTGAATTTAACACACATGATTATATGCAAAAAATGAATGGAAGTTGTTAAGATTGATGTGGATTGGAATTGGTCAAATGTGTCTCGGAAAAAAAATGTGATGCATTTCTAATAATTAAAGGGACAGTTCACCCAAAAACATTGCTGTACAGTAAACCTGTATGAATTTCTCTTTTTTCTGATGAACACAAATGAAGATATTTTAATAAATGATGGTGAAGCACACAGACTAAAAAAGCAGCATGAAGTTAAAACAACTGGGATTTGAAAGTCAATTCAACCTACTATTTTAAGTTTTGACTTTAAAAAGTTGACATCATAAGTTAAACAATTTCAACTTGTTTAAGTTAAAGAAACATAAAAATATATGTTGATTTTACAAAAATACTGCTTTTTTACTTCCATAGTAGGAAAATAAATATTATGGAAGTATTTTGATAAATGATGATAAGCACACAACTGATGGTATCCATTGAATTCCATGTATATTTGCTTTTCCTACTATGGAAGTCAAAATGGTTACAATCAGCTGTGCTTACCATCATTTATCAAATTATCTTCTTTTGTGATGATCAGAAAAATAAATTCATACGACATGTGTTTCCCAACCAGGGGGCCTCAAGATGACTTAAAATTATTCAAAATTGGACAAAACGAGCATTAAAATAAGCTATAACAAGCAAAAAGCAAGATATTTCTTATTTTTGGCCATTTTAGTAGCAAATATACATCAATGTCTACAATGTCTAGTCATTCCAAGCTCTCATTAATTTTATTTGGAAAAAAATTGTAAGTGTGGGGGGGGTCTTCAAATATTGTTGTGGGCAACCAAGGGGCCTTTAAGTAAAAAAGGTTGGGAACCACTGTCAGGTTTATAACAACATGAGGATGAGAAAATGATCATTTTTGGGTGAACTATCCCTTTAAGCATGCGCTGTATGCTTGATATGAACATGTTATCATGCTGCTCTCTTGTGGTTCTAGTAGGAACGACAGTAACTTTATCATATCCGGTCTATTTTCAGATCAGAACAGGGGCGTAGCCACGAGGGGGCCTGGGTGGGCCTTGGCCCCCTCATTTACATATCCGCCCCCTCAGATTTCCAATTGCTTAAAATAAAATAAGAAAATGTTGATTTCTTAGTCTGATTGATAGATTGACCAATCAAAATGCTGCACTGTAAAATGCAGCTGTTTTCAAACTAGATTGGATTAGCTTATTTCATGTGTTGTTGTGCGTAACTTATGCTGTCATCTTCGCATGAGAGTTCATTAATATTCAGTGACAATGGTAGCTGGCGCGCAAAGGCGCGTTAAGCCGTTTTATTTATAGGTTTTAAGCTATTGCCCCCTCATTTTAAGATGGGACCCCCCAAAAATAAAATTCTAGCTACGCCCCTGGATCAGAAGTTCTCAAAAGTTCCAAAACCAAAAACAATCACCGATGAAAAATCTCAGCTGAAATTTAAATAACACTAAAATATCCTGGAAATAGACTGTGATTCACAGCAAGTTCACTGCAAAAAATGACTTTCTTTCTTACTATTTTTGAGCTTTTACATGCTTTATACTTCATGCTTCTATGCATCTATAATGGTTTTGTGTCCTGACCTACATTTCTGAAATAACCAACAACAACCCTTTCTACAAGGTGCAAACAACCAACATGTGACTCCTGCTGTGTGATAAAGCTCAAAGAAAATTTCATTTATCATCACAAGAGTTTGTTTCTGAAGTCTTTCCTTTCAGGACTGTTATCACATCCTCCTGATAACAGATGCATTAAAGTCTTCATGGGGTCAAGCGTGTAAGCAGAGGTTGAAAGTGGTGTCCTGACACATCGAGTGTGTTGATAAACAGGCTTTTACACAGAAAGTGACCTTTGTTAAATGATCTGAGGTCTGCTATGAGGTCACCATTAATAAGCAAGACGTATTTAAAATCATTATGTGAAGTTTTACAACGTGCCCAAAGTAAGTTTATCCTAAAGGTGAATTTGATCTGGGTTGATTTGGAGTAGGATTTAATGGTTTTCTATTGGTTCTTGTCTCTCAGATAACATCCTACAAGTAGAAGCCAACACAGATACTAATATAGTTTCCATTGAAACAAATATATTAAAAGCATTAGTAAAATGAAAATATGCTAATTTACTCACCCCTGGCCATACAACATTTTTTTTAGCTGAGGAATCATGGACTTTGGTGATTTATAAAATAAAAGTCCACATGTGTCATCTCTTTGAAAGTGAGAAAGCAGATACATGATACATTGCATCATTAAACAACACTATTAGAATGAATTAGATTTGTTTAGAGCTGAAGAAGTGAAGATCCATCCATATCTCCTCCATGCAGACCCAGACTGAACATATGATCCATCTGCTGGCCAAGATCCTGTCGGCTGAGACTCACTGAATGTTCTTCTGAGCGATGAAAACCATCTGGAGTTTATTGCTGTGGGTGATGATGGGGATTGTTGTCATATTTTATACTACAGTCACTGAATGTTTCTCAGGGTTGGTTAATTTTTTAACATCAGTGTCTGTATGGACCGTTGCTAATCCAAATCTTGTGTACCAGAAAGGTTTTTATCATTTATATCACCAAGAAAATAATTCATTGATTAGCATTTAGTTACTATGACACCTGTAGGTGGAATCAGCTTCCAGATGTGCTTCAACAGTGAACACTTTTAAGATTAAAAACACATCTGTTTACTTCTGCATTTACTGAATGAGCACTGTTAGGTTTAGTCACTTTTATCTGTTTTTTAACACAACTGTTTTAATTAAAAATCATATTTATTTTCTTTTAATTGCTATTTTTAATTCTCATGTTTTTTGTTGTCTTTCTTTTAAATGTTGTGATTTTAAAAGTCTCTCATTTTTATAGGTTTTTGTCTTAGACACTTTTGTGACAATAAGGGAAAGTCAAATACAGGGCAACCAGACCAATTTTTCTTATACCAAAGTTAAATCAGATAATTACTTAATGCATTATATTATAAATTAGTTTAGTTTTACAATTTATTTAATGTACACGTTGTCCAAAACCTTTAGACACTTAAGCAAAACTACAGTATATAAGAGATTGCATTATGTAATGAAATGACACTGTTCTCATGTTCTGATTAGAAGGTGTATGCTTAAATTATTTAAATAAAGGGTTTTGGCAAATCATATTTCCAATATATTTATTTATTTTATTACAAAACAAAAATGTTACTTTTAAAAAGGTGATTTAATAGATGCCAATAAACTTCTTCAATACTGTTTAAAGAACATCTTAAATCTCAGACCTCAAGTACATGTAACCTGGTTTTCTTCTTTTTAATACATGCAAAGAGACAAAAAATACAACAAAAATGTTTTCTTGGCACACTTTAGGCCTCTTAGTGCCAATTGGGCATTGTTTAAATGCCACGGCCTACCTGAGCATTGTTTCTGACCGTGTCCATCCCTTTATGACCACCATGTACCCATCCTCTGATGGCTACTTCCAGCAGGATAATGCAGCATGTCACAAAGCTCGAATCATTTCAAATTGGTTTTTTGAACATGACAATGAGTTCACTGAACTAAAATGGCCTCCACAGTCGCCAGATCTCAACCCAATAGAGCATCTTTGGGATGTGGTGGAACGAGAGCTTCATGCCCTGGATGTGCATCCCACAAATCTCCATTAACTGCAAGATGCTATCCTATCAATATGGGCCAACATTTCAAAAGAATGCTTTCATCACCTTGTTGAATCAATGCCACGTAGAATTAAGGCAGTTCTAAAGGTGAAAGGGGGTCAAACACAGTATTAGTATGGTGTTCCTAATAATCCTTAAGGTGAGTGTATATGGTACATTGATGTAGAACAATGTAATAGTGATTTTTATTATTATTAATTATATTTTCTTTATGCTTCTCCGAATTAAAAAAAAGAGTATAGATATAAATGTAAAACACTTCAAAACACTTTATTACAGCAGTAATGAAAACTAGATGGGTACATTTTTTTCTGAAGAAAATGTGAAGTGGTGCTTGCTCAGGCAAAATTCGGTGGTCAAAATGTTACATGAATGTGAAAATGAGTCAAAAGAGCGATGTCTCTATGATGTTCTGATGCATAGTTATAGGTTGCTGGGAGTGAATTGGCATCCACCAGTGAATATACTCCGAGCCAGAAGTAAAACAATCCAACCCCCGTGTCTCTTTAATGTTCTGATGCAGAGATATAAGGCTTTGCTTATTCCGTTGCTATGGTACTTCTGTTTGGTTGCTAGGGAATAAATTGACATCTACTGATGATTATAATCCAAGCCACAAGTAACATGATCCAATCTCCATGTTTCCACATTGTTCTGATGCAGAGATATAAAGATTTTTTATTCGGTTGCTAGGGTACCTCTGTTTGGTTGCTAGGGAGTGAATTGGCATCCAGTAGTGATTATACTCCAAGCCACACGTAAAACGATCCAACCCCCATGTCTCTACGATGTTCTGATGCAGAGATATAGGCATTTTTGAATTTATTGCTAGGGTACCTCTGTTTGGTTGCTAGGGAGTAAAGTGGTCCCTACTGATCAGTGTACTCCAAGCCACAAGTGAAACGATCCAAACGATCCAGGTTAAAGACACACTCTTAAAACTGATGTGTTAAAAATGTACACAAAATATGTGTGAAAGAACACATTTTTGTGTTAGTACTGACACATTGGTTTCTTTGTACTGTAAAGGACCCCCTCGAAAATGAGATGGTTCATCTCAAGGAGTTATCCTTGAAAATAAAGAAATAAATAAAGAAAGAAATAAAATAAAGATATTAAGCTTAATTTACACAATCAAATAAATGCATAATTAATGTAATTTAATGAAGATTTATATTTAAACAAAGTAACATGAATTTATCCAGTTGTTTCATTTAAAAAATGTAAATGAAACGGTTTTAACAAGTTTATCTATTGCTATCTGATCAGAGAAGTGACCAGCTGTAAAATGTCCTATAATGACTGCTGTAATGCTAACATGTTCATTGTTAAATAATGTGAAATAAATAGATCAGATGTTTGGTATTCGGCCTTTGGCTGAGTATTTTATACAGCTTGGACCAAGAATTTTCCTTCCGGTGCATCCCTAGTCAAAAGTGCTGGGAAACTGACAACTTAACAAAACAGAGTTGTCTTAACAAGTATCTGTTGATAAAATATTGAGATTTGACAAAAAAATTTCAAGAGTTCATAGACACTGATGTGAATGCAGAAGTGAGGGAGTCATTACCAGTAAACCATTATTGTCTTTCACTTTTGAAATCTGCTATAAACATAAATTAAACATACCTTTGAATGTTTTCATCATTTTGTAGCATCATTTAACAGATGCAACCGTGCCTGGCAACACAACTGGACTGCTGACACTACTTGAGGAAAAGTCCTCTACAGTCCTAAAAGAACATAAAAAGACAAAGACGCTGTCTGTTTCACCAAGAAAGTTATTTTAAAGGTAGCTGTTAGTGACCTGGTAGAGAAACATGGATTGTGAATATATGGTTGTTGTAAGTTTTTTTCACTATTCATGTATAAATACTGTCCAGTAATACTTAACTAGTGTAAATCAAGGGGGCTGTTTACACCTGGTATTAATATTTTCTTTAACAGAGTTTCCCTTTCAAAGCCTACAGCGAACGGCTGGTTTGGACTACAGCTCTCTACTTCCTGCTTTAATGACGTCACTAGAACAGTTTTTTGACGTAACTCCGCCCACAGGAATACGTCAGTCGCCAGTTAAGCTCAAACAGCAAGCTAAGCTGCTGTCAAATCACAACACACTAAACAAACGACACACTCAGAACTCGTTACGTACTTCTGAAGGAGGGACTTCATAGAACAAGGAAGACATCAGACCGTTTTTAGGAAAGTGAAAACAGTGCTATACAAATAAAGTAAAATAGTAGTGTGAAAAATACCACATTTTTTACACACAAAACATGAACACATGTTATATTGCCCACTATAAACACAATCAAAACTTCAAAAACACAGAAAGAACAGGAAATTAGACCTTTCCTAAATGAGCATGCTACGCAGGTCCTCGTCCAAACTCTTGTCCTGTACAGGCTGGACTACTGCAATGCACTACTGGCTGGACCTCCAGCCTGCACAACCAAACCCCTACAGATGCTTCAGAACGCAGTGGCAAGAGTGGTCTTCAATGAGCCAAAGAGAGCACACGTCACTCCTCTCTTTGTCAAGTTACACTGACTTACTGTAGCAGCTCACATCAAGTTTAAAGCTCTGCTCCTGGCCTTTAAAACCACCACTGGGTCAGCACCCCCTTACCTTCACTTACTTATACAGCCTTATGTACCCTCTTGATTCCTGCGCTCTGCCACTGAGCGATGGCTTGTGGAGCCATCTCAAAAAGGGAAAAAAAAACATTAGCGCGTACCTTCTCAGGAGCTGTTCAACAACTGTGGAATGATCTGCCGGTCGTGACACGATCTGCTGACTCTGTAGTTGTCTTTAAGACTCGGCTAAAAACCTATCTCTTCCTCCATTACCTCACTTCCTAATAACGGACTTAACTATCTTTCTCTATTTTTCTTTTCTCTTTATCTATACATTTCTTTAAAAAATCCTAACTAACCCTTGGCTGTGTATACTGTGTTGGACTTGATAAGACTATTTCTAGTACACTTATGTATTGATGTTCTTGTGTTGCTATAATTGCTTCTATTGTTTACCTCATTTGTAAGTCGATTTGGACAAAAGCATCTGCTAAATGACTAAATGTAAATGTAAATGCAAACAGAGGAAGAACTCAACTCAATAACGAAGACATCATCAATACCACAAGCCAGATGATTAGGGTACTCAGGCAACATAAAACTTTAAGGATATTAATACAAGAAATGTGTATAAAGGCAAAAGTCATATGTGTAACAAACAAGGTTGAAGCTTTAGTACTCAGATAAGGTGTTAAAACCCTATATTGGAAGAATATATGTTGAAACCACAAAAGCTAATGGTACATTAACTTAGAAAAGGGTGGAGGGTGTGTTATGCAAAGGTGACAAACCTACGCCTATATGTGTTATATTTGTTTATTTTTGCTGATGTACGCATATAATGACCTGTTTGGTTTGCTCTTTATGATATTTATATATGTATGTAATTGATGTAGTTTCTAGAAATGAGGTGATGAGTTTATGTACAAATAAGGAGAGGTCTTGGACACTTCTTTGTGCAACCAAGTGTTACTTTGTGTGGTTTAGGGGCTGTTTATTGGGGGGAAAGTTTGAAGACTGCTCCCTGTTATTTTTGAATTGCTATTTTTTAATAATTGTTTTTAACTTTTTTAACCAAAGTCATTTGCTTATGGTGATTCATAAACTCTTTTTAAATAAGTCTCAGAGTGAATTTATTTAATGAAAGAATATTACCTGAACCTGAAAAAATCATAGACCCAGGCTCTAGTGCTGAACCCAGTCGAGTCTGGCAAGGACATCACCCAAGGCTACCAAATAGCCTACCTGACAACGCACTCAAATGATGGTGAAATTAAAATCAGTTACTTTAATGTGGTTTTGTTTTATTGAAATGTGCATTTGCTTGGTGATGTAGTTAGTTTTAAATAACCACATCACCACATCATATAAAAATACAGAAATACAGGGAAATACAGATGGTATATAAACCCTACTGAAAAATCCAGCTAAGACCAGCATAAGCTGGTGAGCTGGTTTTAGCTGGTCTCCCAGCTTGGTTTTAGCTGGTATTACTGGTGTAGCAAGCTAGCCTAGCTGTGTTTTGTTACTTTTTGGACTTAGCTGGTCAGGCTGGAAGACTAGCTGCCCCACCAGCTTGACCAGCTACTGCCACCTTAAACCAGCTAAAACCAACTACCAGCTTATGCTGGTCTTTGGTGGATTTTTCAGTAGGGAATACAACACATCTGACAAAAGAAAGCTGGCATTCGCAAAGGAGATTCCCACACAGCAGGAGACTCCTATGCGGATCCGCGTTCAAGTCGCCAAACCCGCGTGACTGTCACATTCGTTTTGGAGCCGCGCAGAGGATCAGCTCCGCCTCCGGCAGCGCGGTAAATTGTACTGTCAAACAGCGGATCCTGAACGGACCCATCTCGGATCCTCGGACGCGCCTTTACTGAACGGTTAAACGATGCACGGTTCAGCTGAACCCTCTTTTGAGTAAGTATTGATTTATTGATAATTGTGCCAGTAAACATTGTTTTTTAATCATACTAATGATTGGAATGACGTTGATATTAGGAAAACTTTAGCATGTTCACTCGTGGATAATGGTTTAGCACTAGCTGTGCATTATGAAGTTTACATGTTGGCAATTTTGGTGTAGTGTATCTGCCATCTTCTTTATAATGAAAACTAATCTTTGGCAATTTACTCAATTGTTTGACTCGGTTCAGACTCACGGTCACACTGCAAGATGCCATGTGACCTAATCAGTGACTAAATGAATGCAGGTGTCAGTCAGTGACTAAATGAATGCAGGTCAGTGACTAAATGAATGCAGGTGTCAGTCAGTGACTAAATGAATGCAGGTGTCAGTCAGTGACTAAATGAATGCAGGTGTCAGTCAGTGACTAAATGAATGCAGGTGTCAGTCAAAGCGACTGTGTGGTTGGTAAAGACAATCTTCTCGTCTGTTATTTTGAGCATCTGTTAACAGGGTGATTTAACCAGAGGTGTGTAACGAATTCCATTTACAGCTTTGGGTAACTAGTACTTTTAAAGTGATTTTTAAAGATACATTTCCTCAAGTAAATTTCTAGTGAAAAACTGTACTTTTACGGCATTACTACGATAAGCATACTTGACTTTGCATGCTATACCATAAACATTTGTCTGTTTGATTACAGGCGCTGTGTTCAACCTGGCAACAGATCGGGCAACGAGGAGACGTGTAATGGGAGAAATGATTAAATAATAAAAACATTTTTGTTGAACAACTTGTCTTTCTCCAGTTATTCATTGTCAGATGTTTTAGCTGTGCATAGTGCAGCATTTCATTAAAGTTGTAGCCTAATAGATCAAGTATTTTATGTTTGCATTGACCTGGGCCTATAAAGCACTAAATTAGGTTTTGACCACAAAAATATTTTTTTTTAACAAAAACAGAATACACTATAACCTATAACTGTCCATAAATGGCAATTTTATATTTCCATTGAGTAGTAATTACTTTTGTACATTAAATTGATATCTTTTAGTGAAACTTTTCTGTTTGGCCTATTTACAATATTTTTAGGCTAAAAATACAAGACAATGCAGATTTAAGGTTTATATTGCTGCAGTAGCCAGGCCTAGTGATAATTTTGGTTTTATCCTTTAGTTAAGTTTATCCTATTTTATCATACAGTAAGAACAGAAGGGATTTTGAATTTGAAAGTGAGATAAACGGGTCCAAAACGGACCCGGTCCTGATAGCAATAAGCTCCGGAGCGGATCCGTAACGGAACCGCTCCGAAGTCAGTAGCTCCGGTCTGCATCTGTTGCGGATCCGTCCCGGAGATTGAGTCAGACTTTTAATGAGTCAGTTGCGGGTCCGCGGCGGATATATGAATCATTTTGCGCCACGGATGCGGAGCGGATGCAGCGCGAGGCCACGGCGGGTCCGCGATCCGCCTTCATTGCGGATCCGTCACTGCGCGCAAGTGGACCCCGACACGGGTCCGTTTAGCGGGTCCGTTCCGAAAGCCGCGATACCTCCGCGGCTGATCCGCCACGGAGTCCTTTTGCTGTGTGGGTTGTGTTGTTGTTTAAGTGAGGGACATGTGAGGATGCTTTTACATACTTCATTTATGAAATTACTCACTTGACAATGTGTATAAAAACTGCTCAAGTGTACTTGACTCTAACTTATTGTAGTATTGATCATGATAGGAGGATGTTTTTATGGGCCATCACACAGTGGATTTATAGAAATAAGACTACGAAACATCAAGACGGAAGCCAGCAGACCTACAGTTCATCGTCTTCCACCCATGCCATCTGGGAAAAATGTTGCCGGCAGTAAATGTTGTGGGAATTCTGCTGTCTCATACCTGTGGGACTTGGTGCTGATAGGCATTGTTACTTATATTAAAGAAGTTATTTTTCATGCAGCAACATTACCTAATGATGTATGTTGTTTAATTTCTGTAGGCTGGTTCCAGCGTGACCTCTTTGTTACTGAATGGATGAAAGGGTGTCTGAAATCAGCTCAGTCATAGTTGGGTTCCAATGGTTCTCCAGGTCACTTCAGTTCTAAAGAGAACCAAAAAAGAACTGTATATATACCAAAGGGACTGAGGTCACATTCGGCTAGTCCCTTTTCTGGTACACTTTAAGTGAACTGGGTATTGGTACTTTAAAATGAAGTATGTGTGAAAACACCCTATGGTGCATTTGAAGAGTTTGGTTGTAAAATACATTTTTTTGTCAGAAGATGTTTTTTATTATTATGTTATCATGTGTTTTATGGTGCTACTTAGCTGTATTTTTTAGTTATGAATGCTTAAATCAAAACAAACCAACTGCAGTTTGATATTAATTATCAAAAAAGTAGTTTTTTAAAAGATTAAAAAACTGAGTTATCTCGTTTGGAAGGAAACTTTTTATTTTATAACACATATTCTGTGTTAAATTTAATTCATTATGTGTTGTCCCTGAGCACACTCAGGAGCCCATTTCAGAAAGGTGGCACTCCAATGCGCAGCTTATTAATACCAAACAAAGTGAACAAGTTGGTATTTCTGGCCAGAAACATCGAAATTTAAAGGAACAGTATGTAAGAAATGTATATCAATGAATCATAAAATGGCCCTGATATGTCACTAGACATTAAGAAATCATTTTCATTTCAAATACTTATATCACTGACAACAGTGGTCTAGTCAGGATATTGTCATTTAAAAAGTGAAGTTGCAGCCCTCAACTGATGTTTATGTTGTCTTGTTGTGTATTGACCACCAGTTGTGTGATTGCAATACCAGTTTTGGCCACAATCCTACATACTGTTACTTTAAACATGTTCTGTGTAACGTTATTTACATCCCAAAAATCGGTCTGATTTTTGTTTCCGTTTTCTTGTTCTTGACGTTGGCTGAATTCTGTGTTTATATTTTAAACTGCCGCTTCAGTGCAGTATAGCCACAGAGCTATTTAACAATGAGCACGATCTCCAGAGACACTACAACATGCTACTAATAATTTATTAATAAGGGCTGTTTTCTTGTAGAAAATTAAATATTTTAAGCTTGGAGTCTCTACTTTCTGCAGACATGCATCACTTTGAGATATCTTTTACTGTAAGAAAGTTATTTACACTTACTTTACACTATCACCCCCCCCCACACACACAATTTTTTTATATGATTTAATATTCACATATTTCATATTTTTCAAGTATGACAAACATGGGCAAGTCTTATATCAAATGAAAGGTCTCATTCTACATCGTTATTTTTGTTCTATTATCATCAGATATCCAACAATTGTTGAATGAATAATGAGGTAAAAAAATCGTCTTTTGTAAATGTATGTGAAAGTTGAGCGTGAACTGCCTCAGATAGCACAGATAGCCACAAATGATACACCATCTTTTCTCTTAGGTCCTACTCTAAAAAATGAGTCCATTCACAGCATTTTCTTTGGTTGTGTGCATAATTAATCCCTTGCTATTTATTATATGTGCAAAAAATTAATATTTATATGAAAAATGTATTTTCACTCCCTTCAGTAAAATAAGAAGAACTTTTGAATTTGAATAAAGAGATCATTATTTTTCTGTTGCTGCTAACAACCAGAACTGTCTGCAGTCTGCTAGAGCACAAAGAACCAGAGTTATACACTATCAAAACAGTATTTACAACATAAAAAAATAAAATTTGGCGTTTCCTCATATGAAATACAACATAAATAACAATATTTATCATAAACAGCAGCTTTTTATGTAACTTCAAAGGGTTTTCTGCAAAATGATATAAAGAAATGGCATTTATTCCACTGTTTGTGGTTATGGGGACACTTAGTATTATTTTTAGTATTTTAGTAATATTTTTAGGCAGAAATTGAATACAAAAAGGGTATTATTCCTCCCATCAGTTGGAGTAAAATAACTTTTGCATAGATTATGATAGAGAGAAAATTCCTTTTTCCCCTGTAAGCTGAATCAAACAACAAAAACTGTCTGCAGGTTTCGTTCCCACTCAGGGCCAGAGTTATACACTTTTAAATACAGACTTTAGAAAAAAACATCAAAAAGCGGCTATTTATTTTTGTGTTTATTAGAGAACTGACAACACATATGACCATGCTGAGCACTTTCAACAGTGTTTTGTGTAATTTCAAAGGGTTTCCTATTAAATGATACCAAACTTTTGTATGTACACCTCTGCATGTGGGTATGGGAAGCTTTTGAAATTGGGTAGGCCAAATCCAGGCGGAAATCCCCAAAATAGCCTCAGAGTGTAAGAGGTTTTTAATAACTTGTGCCCAGTTTATTTACATCTGATATTTAACCGTGATGAAAAAGTAAATGTACACATCAACTCAAGTAGCAATTTTTCACAATTTTTAAAAATATATGCTCGTAGTTGCTGTACACTTACAGCAGTACTTTCAGTTTTAGTAATGAAAAGTATCCAGACCTCTTTGTCACGTGGTGTTGCCATGGTGAATCCTAATATTGAGTGGATTGATTTAACTCAGATCAGCTGTTCTGAAACAAAAAACTCAAAGTTTCTCATCTCAGAGTAAGTCAATTCAGAGTTCAAGTTTTAACTCAAGAGTTGGTTGAACTTCCTTATTGAAACAGGCCCCTGTGGGACATCACATGTTGTGTTGTTATTAATACATTTGTTTTAAGAGTGCAAAAAACAGCACAAATTTGCAAGCAGGAAAAACATCAAGCTGAAAAACAGGAAATACAGTTGCAAGATAAAACAGTATGTTAAAGTGTGAAGTTCAGTTCAACTTGCACAGAGACTTGGTGATCACCAGGTCAGTATTCTATTCATTTCTTTCTAATACAATTCTTCAATAAAACGAATCAATTTACACATCTCTCTACTGTACCCATTATTCCATCTGGAAAATCCACAACAGGTGAGTTCAGACTTTTTTCACTAAACTTTGCTTCATATTATGATGTAGCTTATCTTTTTGTGGATATATGCTTTTTATATGAAAAGGTCATTCTAATTATTTGATCAGCATACATTAATCAACTTCATTTTTCATCTTTTTCCTGCATTAAATTTGTTTGTACAACAGCTGATACAATGGGAAGTGTGCAATTTTCTGCATTGCACTTTGTACTTTTCTACAGTGTAAGCCTGCTATACACAACATATCTCATAATTACATCACAACTGTTCAACTTATACTGATCACACTTTGTGGGGTTTAGAGGTTCATTTTTTTACTTCCACTGTGATTTGATCCTACTTTCAGACGGTGGCATGTGTAGCTGATGAAGTGATAAAATTAGACATGTTTCCTGAAGTTGTAGATTACAAAACTTGCCGGGATGAGATGCTTCAAAGAGTCATAAAACCAGGAGGTCTGCTGCAAAGAGAGCTCAACACCAATAAAGATTTTAAGTTGATGTGGAAAGCTAATGCAACATGTGGGACGAAGATTCCAGGTGGAACACAAGAGCACATGGCTGCATTGAAGAGCTATGCAGATGCTAATAGAAGATTTCATAAATCTTTCAACACACAACTTTATAACAAGGGCACAAACATCACAATGTACCAAGATCAGTTTTCCTTCAAATCTCTTCACTTCCTACTGACAGATGGCATGCAACTTTTAAGCAATGAAACCATGACATGTCGAAATGTGTATTCTGGCACAGAGAAAAAGTACAATATAGCAGTTGGTGATAAAATCAGATTTGGGAGATTTTATCCAGCACATCTGTCATTTAGTGATGCACATGAGAGTGCAGTAGACACTGATGGGACCATTTTTAACATCACTTCTTGTACTGTGGTCAGTCTTGATGAAAGTGGGTGTGGGTCAGAGGAAATCGATCTGCTAATATCCCCCAATGAAGCTTTCCAGGTTGAGGACATCAGGAAAGTTGGCCCTAAAGATGAAGAAATTACAATGGTCATCTTAAAGCCATCTGCTTTTCACAGCTCTTTCGACTGTAGCTACCTGTTCAGGTAAGCAGAGAATAACACTAAACACTTGTTTATATAAAACTCATTATTGTGATAAGTTGACTTAAAGTTGCTCTTTCTGCAGCTCGTCCACATCTGATGAATCCTCTTCTAATTTGCTGAGTTCCAGATTAATGAACGTGATGACTCCCTTTTTGATGGTGTGCATGCTGTATACACACTGACTTTGTAATATATAAATAATTCTGTATTGTCTTCAAGATGCCTAAACTCATAAAAAATTAAATGCATCATTCATTTTCCTTAAAAAAATAACATGTTTTTTCTTGTTTTAAAATAAACAAGATTTTTTAAAACCATGTTGGTGTCTAGAACTGATTTTCTAAAATATGTTATAATATTTCTAAATTCCAGTAGGCCTGTCTGTCACTATTAAATTATTCAATTACAGTTTATACCATTTTGAGTATTCACATGGGGATGATAAACTTTACAGACAAAGGTCATGTTTGCTAAAAAATTAACCAGTTTTGCAATTAAATTGTAAACTTTTTAAATAATCATCAAAATAATAATCACCAGATTACTTGATTACCAATATATACCAACATGACAACATCCAGTAGGCTTATCAGACTGCATATTTATAGTTTTAACTCTGCAAAAAATGACTTTTACTTTTTGCTGTTAGTAGATATATCTAAAAATTCTTAAATCAAGATTAATTTTCTTGATGAGCAAAATGACCTAAGAAAATAAGTCTAGTTTTTAGATAAAAAATATAAACTTTAAGTGAATTTTAGGGATGCACCGATACCGATACTGGTATCGGCCTCGATACCACATTTTCTAAAGTACTCGTACATGTTAAAAGTCCCCCGATACCGGGGATCAATACCACAGTCTGAGAAATGTACATGTAAGGGACATGTAAGGGGTTAATGCCTCTTGTGTTGTCCAAAGAGGCAGAGTTTACAACAAACTGAAAAGTTGAGTTTTTTTTATTAATTATTTATTCTGTAATATTTTGCATACAACATGCTTTTCATTTTAAATAAATGTTCTTAATTCCAAACTAGTCCCTTGTTTTTTGTTAAATGATATGACTTAAGCTGTTACCTGTAAATTTAAATCATGTTTTTTTTATTAAGTACTCGGTATCGGCAAGTACTGAAATGCTCGTACTCGTATTCCAAAAAAGTGGTATCGGTGCATCCCTTAAAACAAGCAAAAATATCTGCCATTGGGGTGAGAATTTTTTTCTTGAATGAAGTGTTTAAAATTTTTGTAACTTATTTTTAGATTTTTGTTCTTTTTGCTTGTTTTAAGCTCAAATTCACTTTAAATTTGACATCTAATGCGATGTCCTTAACTTAACACATCTCTGTGTAATTTTTGGAACAACAAATATATGTTGTTTTAACACATCTTGTGTTGTCCATTTGATTTATTTGAACTCAAAATCAACAGGAAAATTAAAATGAACACATCTTTTCTTAGAGTGTAGTAGTCGAGCTGTCTAAAAAGATGTCGCAGCAGGTAATTTCTTAAACTCCCCCTTTAAGGCGTTTTCTTATCAGCCCATGAAATGAAATAAAACTACAAACCGCTAGGCATAGACTTAAGAAACTTGACATCAAGGTAATGCCCACTTACCCTGATTCACAGCATCTATTTGGTGCCCGCCGGCGTATTATACCCTACACTGTAAAAATTATTTGTTGAAACAACTAGACTAAGTCAAGTCATATTGTTGCTTTGACTCAGTTAAGTTTGGGACACATGAGTGTTAAGTTACCTCAACTTACAAGTAGATGTTGCAAAAAGAATAAAATTACTGAGCATGCAGAAATTGGAGTTGAGTGAACTGTAAAACATGTTGACTAATATATCAAGCATGGACAACTTCAAACCAAAAATATCTTTGTTGATTCAGCTTCATCATGTCATTAAAGGAATAGTCTACTCATTTTCAATATTAAACTATGTTATTACCTTAACTAAGAATTGTTGATACATCCCTCTATCATCTGTGTGCGTGCACGTAAGCGCTGGAGCGCGCTGCGACGCTTCGATAGCATTTAGCTTAGCCCCATTCATTCAATGGTACCATTTAGAGATAAAGTTAGAAGTGACCAAACACATCAACGTTTTTCCTATTTAAGACGAGTAGTTATACGAGCAAGTTTGGTGGTACAAAATAAAACGCAGCTCTTTTCTAAGCGGATTTAAAAGAGGAACTATATTTTATGGCGTAATAGCACTTATGGGAGTACTTCGACTCGGCGCAGTAACACCCTCCCTCTCCCATTATGAGAGGGAGAAGGGGAGCGGACTTTTCAGGAGAGTCGAAGTACTCCCAAAAGTGCTATTACGTCATAAAATATAGTTCCTCTTTTAAATCCGCTTAGAAAAGAGCTGCGTTTTATTTTGTACCACCAAACTTGCTCGTATAACTAGGAAAAAAGCAGAAACTTTACATAGAAACAAACAGTTTTGTATGTTTTTGGACATTTTTAAGCACACTGCGTAATTGCATCACGTCCGCAGCTTTGCTTGCTGTGAGATAACGATTATTAATCAGGTTCTCAAGGTGAGCACTAGCCAATCAGATTACAGCTTGCATGCTAGGTCCACCCACTGCCACAGAAATCTGCTGGAGAGTGCTTCTGCCCTTGTCTTAAAGCCCTTAGTTTCAACAGCAACAACATAAACAAACTGCTTTTGTGCACCAAACTTCACTTCCATTATACCTCCCATAAAATCAATACCAACATAGTAAACCTTTGCAGGTGTTTTGAAGTAATTCGCTGATTAGGGTTTGACACAATGACTTTCCAATATTGAACTTTTTCACATAAATCTATTTTTTTGAGACTGAATTTTTGGTTTTCATTATCTGTAAGCCATAATCATCAAAATTTCAAAAAATAAAGGCTTGAAATATTTCACTCTATGGGTAATGAATGTAATATATGGGAGTCACCAAAAA
Source organism: Misgurnus anguillicaudatus (assembly GCF_027580225.2). Lineage (NCBI taxonomy): Eukaryota > Metazoa > Chordata > Actinopteri > Cypriniformes > Cobitidae > Misgurnus > Misgurnus anguillicaudatus. The sequence goes on from NC_073360.2 coordinate 4,890,617, forward strand.
ATTGACATTTTCATATTTTAATGTTTTTGAGATGTACCTGTTTTTATTTTATTGTAGTGAGGCTATGTTTGAAAAGCACTCTCTGTTAATTTATTGGATTGTCATTGTTCGAGTTTAATTTCACTAGCTTGCCCCACCGACTGGCGAGATTTGACGCAGGGAGTAGTAATTAACATAGATATATATAATAAAGGCTAGATGTCTCGCACTGCTGGCCAATGGAGGTCGACGTCTGCCATAGATATATACACTAGATGTCTCCTTGGGGTTCTAAGCATGCGTCAAAACCGCCGCCATCTTGGAACAGGGGTCTTGTCATAGGAAGTAGCTAGGTAAGACTGCTTGCCAGCATGAATGATATAAACCAACCCTCATGTCTCTATGATGTTCTGATGCAGAGATACAGGCTTTTTAAATTGGCTGCTAGGGTACCTCTGTTTGGTTGCAAGAGAGTGAATTGGCATCTAACAGTGATTATGTTCCAAGCCACAAGTGAAACGATCCAACCCTTTATGGTGTTCTGATGCAGAGATATAGTGCTTTGTTTATTCCATTGCCAGGTTACTGTATTTCGTTGCTTGGCAGTGGTATGGCAGGCCAAAGATGATACTCCATAGGCTACTTCCCAGTATGAATGATATAAACCAACCCCTATGTGCCATGATATTCAGATTTTAAGATGTAACTGTTTAAATTTGTGTTGCTAAGGTCCTCAACAGTGGTTGCTAGGACGTGGCTTGACACCTTCTTGATGACCCTGAGAGACTGATTGGATGCTGGAGTAAAATGAGCCCACCCACTTGTCTCAGTGACACCATGATGCAAAAATGTTCAGTAAAAAAGCCCTGTCAATCCTAAATATCATAGTAAGAAAAGTACATTGCTTTCCTTTCATCATGTATTTCTATTGGGGCGACATCATTTGCTCCCCAGGGTACAACTTACACCCTATTTGGACATATGTTCTTACAGAGCCTGCCAGCCATTTTAAATGTAGTAACCTGGTAGTAACCCAAGTTTCTCCGAAATCCTCACTTGGAGCTATGAACTCTTTCACACCCATTTCGGAAATCCTGCACCCGATCGCTTAAAAAGTCATAGTACACCTCTTCTCAGTAAAGGTTGATTTGAGCCCTCATTTATGGATTTACGACAAACCATGCGGGACGAGTTAAGGGCTCGTTATAGTTGTGCGTAGGTCCTACGGCATAGCCACCACAGTGTAGGTTACGCATCGTTTTTCATTTATACTTTTGCGTTGTCATCCACGTCGAAGTGCAAACACACGCGCAGACCCCTGGTAGACAGTATCCACGCGCGTTGCCACAGTAGCAGCATGACCATAAATGAAGTAGCATCTTGGCCAGCGAAGAAGAAACAGCAACTTGTTGTGTATGATTTACGATGACCACCAATGATGGAAGTAAATAAACAACGACTATTGTTGCTTTTTGAGTTAAATCACTCCTCAACTTGGCCTGTTTTTATTTTCACCGTCGCAAACGGAAATACCTTTTTTTACTTGATGGGAGGAGTTCTAGTGGACCAATCACAGCGCTTGCGGTCTGCGTAGAACTGACGTGCTGTTAAAAATTTGACAAGGTGCACGTCAGGCTACGCAGAGCTCAAAGATGCTACAGATGATGTATAGATACGGCAAACTTTTGTGCGGATGGAAGAAGAAGAATAATATCCCTGAGGAATAATAATAGTGATGCTTTGCATAAATGCAAGCACAACGTAGACTTTAAACTTCTGAATGATAGTATAATTATATTTTCATTCAGAAGATATATATGCAATGTAACTACTGTATATATATAGTTTAGAGTTTAGTATTATTTTAAAATGTGGAAGAAATATCTGTATATTTAATATTAGTATATATAGTAGTTTATATACTTGTCACTATATATAATAGTTGCATAGTGTCATATATCACCATCTTGTCTCTAATATTTTATGCGTTTTATATTTTTTAATATTGATCCATTGCTCCAAGGTACAAGCCACTGTTTTAAAGGGGCCATGGCATGAAAATCTGAATTTTTCATGTTTAAGTGCTATGATTGGGTCCCTAGTCCTTCTATCAACCTAGAAAATGTGAAAAAGATCAACCCAGTAACTTAGTTTTGGTAAACCTCTACAAGCACAAAAATAGGTCGTTGAAATTTGGATCTCCTTATGATGTCATAAGGAGCTCTTATTATAATAATACCACCCCTTAATCTGCACTATCCAATCACAGCACTGCCATTTAGTGCAGAGAAAAGCACAATTGACTTTTAATTGCAACAAACCACCATCATTGTGATCAGTGTTTGAATTTCATCAGTTCATTTGCATTTTAAAGGGCACACCCAAAACTGCACATTTTTGCACACACCTACAAAGTGGCAATTTAAACATGTTATAATAAATTATTTATATGGTATTTTGAGCTAAAACTTCACATATGTACTCTGGGGTACCAAAGATTTATTTGACATCTTAAAAAAGTCTTGTGACATGGCCCCATTTATTTCTTAGTCCTTCATATATTTTGTCTATATGTAAAATAAATGTTGAAAATGTTTTTGCATATTTAGAAATTAAAACAGAGTGCAATATTGTCCTATTGTGTGTGTGTTGTTTATAGTGTATGTGGCTGGTTCTTAGTTTTTCTTGCTGTAAGTTTCAATGAGAGCCAGCAGAGGGAGCAGAGAGACAAGAAAATATACAGCTCCATTCAACTCAATCCTGAATTCAGTCACAGCAGTGACATTAAAATATGTGGGAAAATGACTGGTATGGTTTGTTTTATGTATATTTTACACCAAATCTAAGCATGGAAAGAATCTCTTTTTTTGTCTGTATTAATAAGCTGTACAGTTATGGTTTCATGATATAGACCATACTGTTAAAGTTTTCCTCAGCAGACGCAAATACATCCAATAAGAGACTACATGTAGTTGTGACAGCTCACCAGTGAGAAGCATTTAACACAACTTAATGTTGGATGAGCTTCCTATAAATTATTGCTTAAAGAGAATCAAATATTTAGCTACGTGTATGAAGGAGTTTTATTTCACTTGACAGGCCATTTAAACGTCTCTTATATGGACTGCCACTTTAAAAATTGCTGTAGCAGCTGTTTGTTTAAAACATGCTAAAACTTTAAAAAGTTGCCAGTAAATAACATTTAAATCTACAGTAAATTACTGACAAACAGCTGCATAACTACAGCAATTTTTTACAGTATATGCATAAGAATAAAAACATTTCTGTGTTCAATAAATACTACAAACCAACCTTTATCAAATCCTGAAGAGAATGACTGTGGAAAATATCATGTATCATCTAGTAAGCAAATATTTATATGTCCACTGTACTGTTTTGGTGCAGAAATTCCTAAAACAGCACTGGAAAGTCAAGGTGGACGCCAAATCCAAATAGCAGGTTGGATTGATCAAAAGAACCACATTTGGAGAAGCTGGCGTGTAGCTGATGGGAGTGCGTTACGGACTTTAGGCTTTAACCACCCCATGGAAGTGCACCCACCCGCAATGTTTAGGAGTTTTCTGGACCATAAGAGCAGATGATTTTCTATAATGCAGACAGTAAGGTATCTGCTGGTATCAAGCTGAGCTCCAGGGTAAAGTCTTCCCGCTGTTTGATGTGTGCTGGCACAAGCGTGAAGCCAACAAAGTGCATAAGCACTAACTCAGAGCTAAAGAGCTTGATGCTTGAAATTCTCCAATAAGAACATCATGCTTCAAAATGGATGTCTTTCAGTATGCTTAACAATAATGCTTTGAGGACATGTTTAAAGGTGCCAATTTTAGAGCTCATCTTAAAGGAACATTAGCTGAATGAGAGTTCTTAAGCATTGAAATGATCCGTTTTTTAAACACATTCATTCATGAAATCACTTGAAGAGAATCGTTGTCTTTACTGTGTTGATGTTTTTTCTATTAAGACAGAAAGTTGGCAAGGAACGTCGAATGGCAAATGAGCAATTCTATTGTCAAAAGCACGGATGTTCCTGCTATTGGCAGTCAGAAGCAGGCCTGAAACCCAGCCTGGTCTCACTCAAAACTTAATTTTATGTACATTTAATCATGTACTGATGCATACAATGTACACATATTCGAAACATTTAATCATAGCATTAAAGCAACACAATAACAAATCTAGGTATTTTAATTATTAATTAAAAAAATTGCACGTGTAGATTACATACAAATCAGACTGTTACCACTTTGTTCGTTTAAATGGGGAATCATCAAAATGAATGCCACAATGTAAAAAATTATTTGCTGCCTTAAAATTTTTAGTTACATCAACTCAAATTTTAACTTACTATTATTTATCTTTAACTTCATTTTATAAGTTGTAGCAACTAATCTCTTGACAAGATAAACAATGAGAGTTGATTCAACAACAAAAAAATTAAGGCAGCAAAGATTTTTTACAGTGCTGTAAATCTGGAACACCACAAGGATCTGTTCTAGGGCCTTTGCTATTCTCAATATACGCTCACCTAAAGGTTTATTAGGAACACCTGTTCAATTTCTCATTAATGCAATTATCTAATCAAATGGCAGTTGCTTCAATGCATTTAGGGGTGTGGTCCTGGTCAAGACAATCTCCTGAACTCCAAACTGAATGTCAGAATGGGAAAGAAAGGTGATTTAAGCAATTTTGAGTGTGGCATGGTTGATGGTGCCAGACGGGCCGGTCTGAGTATTTCACAATCTGCTCAGTTACTGGGATTTTCACGCACAACCATTTCTAGGGTTTACAAAGAATGGTGTGTAAAGGGAAAAACATCCAGTATGCGGCAGTCCTGTCTTGTTGATGCTAGAGGTCAGAGGAGAATGGGCTGACTGATTCAAGCTGATAGAAGAGCAACTTTGACTGAAATAACCACTCGTTACAACCGAGGTATGCAGCAAAGCATTTGTGAAGCCACAACACACACAACTTGAGGCCGATGAGCTACAACAGCAGAAGACCCCACTGGGTACCACTCATCTCCACTAAAAATAGGAAAAAAAGGCTACAATTTGCACAAGCTCACCAAAATTGGACAGTTGAAGACTGGAAAAATGTTGCCTGGTCTGATGAGTCTCGATTTCTGTTGAGACATTCAGATGGTAGAGGCAGAATTTGGCGTAAACAGAATGAGAACATTGATCCATCATGCCTTGTTACCACTGTGCAGGCTGGTGGTGGTGTTGTAGTGGTGTGGGGGATGTTTTCTTGGCACACTTTAGGCCCCTTAGTGCCAATTGGGCATCGTTTAAATGCCACGGCCTACCTGAGCATTGTTTCTGACCATGTCCATCCCTTATGACCACCATAACATGTTTGAAAAGATTAAAGTTGCACCTATATCATTGCTAAAAACAAACTTATTTTGTGTATTTTGTATAATACAATGTGTCCATGTAGTTTATGGTTAAAAAACACATTATTTCCACATACCGTACATTTTTTTGTAGCTCCAGATCCTGCCTTCCTTAAACGCTTTGATTTTGTACAAAACCTATTTTGGCTTGAATACCTCTGAGGTCAGCAGGAAATACAACCGTCCGACGTTAACTTACAGGCTGTGAGTCCGAAGCGGGAGCAATTATGATAATGTTGTCTTGTCTACATCACCAATCCCACGAAGTAAACTGTTGCCTACAATCCGTGTGTTTGTTATAGTCCAAGAAAAGAGATTTACGTTGGAGACAATATCATCATCATTTGCCTTGGGGTTTGTACCTTTTGTCAAATCAAATCAAAATTTATTTGTTGCCCCTGAAATACATTTTGAAATTTATGTTAAAATGTGAAGGTTAAAACTAAATTCTGTGTGATGATCATGCCGAATTCTGACACTGTCAGAAAACTATTGTAGGCTATCTTTGGACCCAAGACCGGGAAAACGGCCATCTTTGAACCTCTCTCACTGTATGACATAGGACCACCAATGAGGAGCCACGATCACAGAAATCGCGACGATTGTTTCACAATGCCAATCTCTCATCTGGGACAACTAATAATCGTGCAATGTATCTCGGGCTTTAGACGGAGCTGTGATGCAATCCTTAACTTTTTTGGTTAAAAATACTTAACAATCAGTCATTGAGCTAAAATCAGTGTTGAAAATTTACTTAATTACCTTACCTTACCTTACCCAAATTCAAACAAATAATTATTTATAATTTTGCAAAACATCTTAATCTGATTTCATTTGACCAATTTTAAGGTAAGTACATAAAGCAACCTGCAATTTTATGTTTCAAACAGAGATGTCAATAGAGAGGCAGAGAATTTACAAATTGCAGCTTTAGGTTCACTGTAATGGGTTGGTGATATATGGCTCCTTTGTAGGGATGTATTAGCAGCTACAAAAGAAGACCATTTCAGATGGTTATGCAATTGTTCATTATCATTTAATAGAGCTGCTTTTAAGCTCATTAATTCTTAACACCACATCAAAACCATCAGTAATTTGTGTATCTCCATTAAGTTGCATAAACAAACACTCTTTGCTGTGCATGGGGTGGCTGACAAAAATACTGGATATTAGGAAACCTTCATCACAACTTTCATCTTTTCGTATGAGATGAAAGCGTTAAAGGTGGTTCGTTCAGCGACAGGGGATTTAAGCCTTAATGAGAGTTCTCTTGTGGTCTTTGTTAAAAATGCTCCTGTATTTGATTTGCAAGACTAATTTATGATTCTTTCAGTCAGCCATTGCCTCCTCTTGAATAATAGATCTTTTAATACATAGGCAGCTGAATAATTGACAGGATAGCAATTTGGTTGCCACATGTTTTTGGCCTCAGACCAATTCAAAAACATTTTACTTACAGGTTATTTATAGGCATAAAAAACTTCAGGTGAAATAAAAGTATTCTGTGATATAGTTGGTTGTCAAGTGATCTATAGGGAAGGTGAGTAAAAACCTTTACCTAAACTTCAAAATGTGGCACCGCCAGTATTAATGCAAGAGCCTCCTTCTCAATGGTTGAATAAATCTGTTGGTGTGGGTTAAATTTCTTTGAACAATAGCACACCAGATGTTTAACACCGTCAGAACCAAGTTGCAACAGAACGGCACCCACACCAGAATCACTTGCATCAACAGCCAAACAAAAAGTTCCTTAAACCGAGGAGCAGCTAACACTGGAAAATTAGCCAACAAAGCCTTAGCTGCTTCAAATGCCTGGTCCATACAAATGCAGACCTGCAAACGTTGGAATTTTTTTGAGTAGCATCAGCCGAAACAACAGAACACAGGTTTTTAACATACAGTGGCAAGAAAAAAGTATGTGAATGTATTTCATAGTTTTCTGAATAAATTTGTCATAAAATTTGATCGGATTTCATCTAAGTCAAGGGTGACCAATCCTGGTGCTGGAGGGCCGGTGTCTCTGTAGAGTTTAGCTCAAACCCTAATCAAACACACCTGAAGCAGCTAATTAAGGTGGTTCAGGTGTGTTTGATTAGGGTTGGAGCTAAACTCTGCAGAGACGCCCTCCAGAACCAGGATTGGTGACCCCTGATCTAGGTCAAGGGTATTGACAAACATAATGTGTCTAGAAATAATAACACAAAACATTCTGATCTTTCATGTCTTTATTGTAAACAACCAAAAAAACTCATAGTTCTTGTGGAAATCAGCCACCAGTGCGATGATTTCTTTTTGGACAATTAAGTAAGATGTTTACCCAGTTTCTTCTGCATCTCAGAGTTGCACAACCCTCCCTCAATGGTACTGCAAGGTGCTACCCTGAGGTCATCACGCATCCTGATATTTGGAGCCACCAAAGAACACAGAGTTAACTTTGTGGAACTAGAAGTTACAGGCAACATCGTTTTTAAAGATTTAAATGACAAACCTGCACCTTTTTTCTGATCTAGGGTATTTATGTATTTAAGGAATAAGTAATTATTATTGGACATGCACTTTGCAATAGTATATGGACCACCACACCTGGCTTGGAAAAGACTGTTAACAACAGGCAACAATGCCAACACTTGGTCGCCTACATTAAAATGCTGAAGAATAGTTTTCCGGCCGTATAAACATTGCATTTAACACTGTGATTTCACTAGCAACTTCCACTAACATAACCTAGCACATTTTCCACAGGTTGTTGGCCACACCATTCATCAGCCAAGACTGCAGCAGGTCCCCAAACTGTATGGCCAAAGGCCAACTCATTCTGGCTAAAAATTGGTTATTTCCCAGACAACTTCAGGTATGGCCAACAGCAACCAAGGAAGACGTTCCTTCCAGTCATGACCCAATTTCACACAATAAGCCCTGACTAATGACTTCTGAGTCTGGGGGAATCTTTCTAGAGTACCCTGACTCTGTGGGTGATAAGCGCTGGAGATCTTATGCTAAGCCCTTAGCTGTCATAAAGCCTTAGAAAATTGCTTAGACATAAAATGTGTCCCTTGGTCAGACTGAATGATATGGGAAATTCCAAAAGTAGACATAAAATCAGTCAATGCGTTCAGCACAGAGCAAGTTGCAATCGACAGATGGGGTAAGCAGCAGGGTAGCGTATTGACTGACACATCGCAGTTGGAAGATAAGAATGACCAGCTCATGAATGGGGCACAGGCTCCACAAAGTCGACCTATAGATGCTCAAAGGTGTGGATAGGTACTTTTTTTGTTAGGCTTACCCATAATCTGACATGTATGGCATTCCTTTATATAACAAGAAATATCTTTCTTTAGTCGAGGCCAAAAGAACCTGCGTGTCACCTTATCATATGTTTTCCTACTCCCAATATGTCCAGCGACCATAGTCTAACACTGCTGGCCCAGACCGATGGGGAACTATTCAATTCAATTCAATTTTATTTATATAGCGCTTTTCACAATAGTTAATTGTTTCAAAGCAGCTTTACATTAATAGAAACAGTGAAAAGCACAGAAAAGCGACAGATAGCACAACATAATCCACGATAGCATAAGCAGTTAAATTTGCTGTGGCTATGACTCAACATTATAAGCGAGCATATTACTAATGTAACGTCTAGAAGAGGAAGCTAAGTTAAGCCCAAGAAGGCTGCGTCCCAGGGTTAAAAAACCCCATAGGAGAAAAAAACCCGGGCTTTTTAGCCGAGGAAATAAAAAAAAGTCCTAGGAGGAAAAAAACCCACATATAAACGGAGAAGGAGATTAAGCGGAGATCAAATCAGAATCAAGTCAGAATGGAGAGAACCTTTGGTCTTAAAGAATCTCCTACATAGCAAACTCTGTTGCAAGAAGTAATGAGATGACTCAGACTTTAATTCTCCCTCAGTAACTTTGTATATATGTTCAAAAGGACTTCATCAGATCTCTGCTCTGTAATAAGCACCTCTTTGAGAGCTATACTAACGACAGTATCGTAACACTTTTCTGGTTCTGCAGACAGGGATGAATAAATATCCTTTCCACCAAAACACACTGTAACAACAATGTCCTTTTGGCCACTGTAGAAAAGTTGCTACTCTCTCAAAATGGGGAAAATATTTTCCACCTCACGCTCTGAAAAAGGTGTCATCGTCTGAATATGCCTGCTCACAACAAACAGAGGAGCATGTGTTTAGGTTGTTCCTCAATTTTACATTCACGCTGAAGCTCCAGCTTCTTTAGTTCTATTTCTTTATCTAATTCCTTCTCTTTGAAGACTAAAGCTTTACGATCAGTGCATAATTTTTCTACATCAAGCTGCATTTGTCTCTCTTGCACTTCTAACGCTTTAAGTCTGATTTCACGAGCTCTTCTCCCTTTAAATGATGTAACAGGTGATTGCTAATAATAATTACTTTCAATACTAGACAAGACTTGAGATAACTTAACAAGGTGCTGAATATTCTAAATATGCTCCCTCAAACACAGAAAACACACTTAATACGTTTTCTAGCACAAGGCACTTCAAGCTATATACTGTATACACATTAGGCCTACACATCAGCTTAAATGCATGCCAACTAGTGCAAAACAATGAATGTAACTGTCATGCACAAAGCACAAGTGTATTAACATTTAGTTGGAAAAGATGCGGCAAAGCACTCTAACTAAGGGAGCATTCACAACATACACAGGTAGTGGTTCTCACTTCTCCTCATCAATACCGACAAACAATCCCGGACGAGCCCCCAAGTTTTATGTTACAACCCAGCTCGTACAGACCGCAACATAAAAGGGACAAGACTACAAAATTTTGTTGTTAAAGGGACATTCCACTTTTTTTTTCGAAAATATGCTCATTTAAGTTAAACAATTGATTTTTACCATTTTGGAATCCATGCAGTTGATCTCCGGGTCTGGTGCTACCACTTTTAGCATAGTTTAGCACAATACATTGAATCTGATTAGACCATTAGCATCACGCTAAAAAATAACCAAAGAGTTTCGATATTTTTCCTGTGTAAAATTTGACTCTTCTGTAGTTACATTGTGTACTAAGACCGACAGAAAATAAAAGCTGCGATTTTATATGCAGATATGGTTAGGACTATACTCTCATTCTAACATAATAATCAGTGACTTTGCTGATGTAACATTGCTGCAGGAAAAATATTAAAACTCTTTGGTTATTTTTTAGCACGGTGCTAATGGTCTTATCAGATTCAATGGATTGTGCTAAGCTATGCTAAAAGTGGTAGCGCCAGACCCAGAGGTCAGCTGAATGAATTCCAAAACGGTAAAAATCAAATGTTTAACTTTAGGGGATCTGGAAAATGAGCATATTTTAAAAAAGTGGAATGTCCCTTTAACAATGTTTATTTTGGGCAATCATCGGGTGTCTAGGGGTTAATTCTCTGTCGACTATGTCGGCACTGACTGATGAAAAGTATATAAAAAGGAAAAAGGAAATTAGCGCATCTGAGTCTCTAGACATTATGTGTACAAAAGTGTCCACACGCGGCAAGAACATCCACAGATCTTCAATGCCTTTGCAATGCCAGATCCAGGTGTTGGGTAAGTGATGATTAATGACCCAGCAGTCTTCCTCCCATTAGTGTAAGTACACAGTACACAGACCAAAGGAAATGCAGAGGGTCATCAAAATAGTTTATGCAAAATCCATGTGTTTACATTAGCCGCAATGCATTTTCAATTCGCTATTTCAATTCGCTATTTCAATTCGCTATTTCAATTCGCTATTTCAATTCGCTATTTCAATTCGCACAGTTTTAAGGATAATGAAAATGCAGCTAGTGATAGTTTTCATTTTATCTTGCACCTTTAAATGAATATGATGATCAGAAAAAACTTGCACTAAAAAGAAATAATTTAAATAATAGTGGTGTCATATATATATGATTATATAAATAAATAATGCCTGCAATGTTTGTTATTTCTTAATTAACATCGCTATCAATCAAACTCACAATTTTTTAACTGCTACAGTAACTCAACCCCCTTAATGGCCATGTTGATATCAGCATTATAGAGCAGTGTTTCCCAAACAAAGATTCACGGACCCTTAGAGGTTCGTGATATTTCCGGGGCTGGTAATATCTGCTTATTACCATCTGATTCAGACCTAAATAATCAAACATTAACCATAAACCTTGTAAAACCCGGGAAAAATTGGGTTAGGTTTTTTCTCTTTGAAAATCACACACATAACTAAGAGCCCGTATGGGCTGTTTACAAGGTCAAAGTGCCCCAGATGATGGAGAACTTTAGACGTCAGGAAGCAACTAACAATGTTAAATTCAGTGAAATGATCAAAATAAGTCAGTTGAGAAACCATTTGTGTCTATTTTCTCCTCTGATGTTCCTCTCAACCCACCGTTCCTCCCACATCACACTCATTCTCTCTGCAGGAATAAAGGATTGCTGGCCTCCAACTGGCTGGAAACAGTTGCCATGGCAATACTATGACAACGCCTTAGTCCATCTCATTAAGTGATGCAATGACCACAGGAAAACATGAGGCTAATATACAGTTACTGAATGACATCCTTCCAGCACAATCCATGTGCCAGTCACTGCCGATCATAAAAACATGATTTAATGTATTTGTTCAACAGTATGCAAATATGGATGTAAAAACAAAACACTGGGATATTCATGCAACGGAGTCCCACTCCTCCTGAGGTTTATAAGGCAAATCCACTATAATGCAATCGAAGATAGGCTGTCTTGCATGGCTGCACTTTCATTCTGTTGGGAGAAACAGCACTTTAATGTGGTGTATTGAGAGAGATTGTGGTGTATTGATGCTTGGACCTCTGCGTGTAACCCAAAGTTTCAAACTCATGAAAAAGTAAAGTAAGAATCGTTGAATTGCCTGTAAGCAGTGTGTGTCTGTGTGACAATAAACCCTGTGTTAATCTGGGCAGCTGTCTCTGTAATAGATATGCTGTAAGCCCACAGAACCTATTTCTTACCAGTTAAAGGATGAGACTGTAGTAAGTGACAGCAGGATCAATGTGTTTAGTTAAAACCTCCCAACTAATAAATAGCTATTTTAAAGAGGCAAGATTTATTTTGGGACAAACGCTAGTTGGGAATAAAACCGGTCTTTCCTTGTCATATTTATACAAACATTTGAGATGGCAATGAGAAAAACAAAGCCTTTTGATTGTCAGGAGGTTCAACTAAAGCCCTATTCGGACGGGATTCGTTTTGCAGGGGGACCTCTGAGAAAATCGTGCTTCTCAGAGGTCCTCTGTGTTTTTAATCCCGTCCTAATTGGCCATGTCTGTGTTTTTCTCTGACGACCTCCGAAAGAATTCCAGAGCAATTTACTTACTGTTTTTCGACGAACTCTGAGGTCCTCTGGAAAATGTAATCCCTTCCGAATGCAAATGTCTGTGTTTGCCCGCAATATCTTTTGAAAACGCGGTTCATTTCGTGTTTCGGCCAACGTGATCTGCCGTAAGGTCTTACTAATGCGCGTATATTGTATTTCCTGAGTCCCATTCGTTCAGATATGAATGTTTTTTCGCATTTGGCAAAATAAAATAATTAAATCAAGACGACCTGAATATCATACACTGTTAAGACTAAACACTGTAATATCATTAACGTTATAAGAAACTCCGTTTAAAGTTGTTCAACTCCGGAATGTTAATGTTAATTAATAAAGATAATAAATTTTATTAATCATTATTTCTTAATTTCTTTATGTTTATTATAAGCAGACAGTTATATAATACACGTAGGCTAACGTTACTTTAGTAGGATTTGTATATTTTATTTTGATTTGTTAAAATTAAATTAATAAATTACATGTTCTGTCATAATTTTACATTTAAAGCAAGATATTAAACATTACAAACACGCGTATCCAGAGCACGTTCTACTGCAACGCCCAAATGCATGAAACAGACACTCCCATCTCTGGAATAGCCTGCATCATTTTAATCCCGTCCAAATCGGTACATAAAATCACAGACATCCTGGGGGACACGTTGAAACTCAAACGTCGTTTGGAAAACTAATCCCGTCCGAATAGTGCTTAAGAAAAGATCCCTAATATTCACATAGGAAGGTAGGCCAACGTAACCATATTTTTCAGTTGTTACACAGTTCCTCAATTGCTTTTAAAACAGTGCAGGTTTTCAAGTAAAAGTGTGGCATGATCAAACTCTATTTTGATGAACTTTCAGTGTATTCATTCAGTGTCCTCCTTCTTCTTTCATAACAGCTGCCGTATTAAATCAGTTTTTAAAGGTGGCAGCTTTTTTGCCCTTCACTTGGACAAGATTGATTCTTCTGTGCAAGACATTTTTCCTGCCCAAATACAACCATTTTTTCTTAGTAATTGTGTTGTGTGTTGAGTCAACAGGCACTTTTGCTCCAATTTCAAGAATTCTAAAAGTTGCATGGATTTTGCTATTGCAGTGATTTGCGAGTAAATTATTAAAATATGTTGCACATGCACTTTGACTTTGATTGATATAGTGTCACAGTTTGATCTACTGTGTTTGAGCACTGTGCCTTATGGGTTGAGATATTTTAAGTGCTGTGTATATCTCGTCAAAAATTAAAGTTTTAAAGTAGTTTTCCCAACAATGGAAGTAGGGATTCTTCAACTTGGTGCAGAAAAATGTTGCACAACAATGTGTGCATTGAAATTAGGGCTGCATGATTAAATAATCGCGACTAATCGTTTGCAGGGTTTTTTACATCATTTATGTGTGTGTACTGTATAATAATTATAATTATGTATATATAAATTCACACACATAGATGTAACATTTTTTAAGAAAAAAATATATATTAAGCATATATAAATATAAAAATTTATATAGACATGCAGTTATTTCTTATATAGAGTGGTGTGAAAAAGTGATTTGCATTTTTTGCATTTTAGTCACACTTTAAATATTAATCAAAGATAACACAAGAAAAGCACAACATGCAGTTTTTAAATTAAGGTTTTTATTAGGGAAAACAAAATCCAAACCCACATGGCCCTCTATGAAAAAGTGTTTGCCCCCTAAACCTAATAACTGGTTGGGTCACCCTTAGCAGCAACCACTGCAATCCAGCGTTTGCGATACCTTGAAATGAGTCTGTTACAACGCTGTGGAGGAATTTAAGCCCAATCATCTTTGCAGAATTGTTGCAAATCAGCCACATTGGAGGGCTTTCATGCATGAACCGCCTTTTTAAGGTCATGCATACAGCATCTCAATACGATTGAGGTCATGACTTTGACTAGCCCACTCAAAAGTCTTCATTTTATTTTTTTTCAGCCATTCAGAGGTGGACTTGTTGGTGTGTTTTGGATCATTGTCCTGCTGCAGAACCCAAGTTTGCTTTAGCTTGAGGTCACAAACAGATGGCCAGACATTGTCCTTCAGGATTTTTTGGTAGACAACAGATTGCTTCATGCTTCCATTTATCACAGCAAGTCTTCTAGGTCCTGAAGCAGCAAAACCAGACCACCAGGCCCCAAACCATCACACTCCCACCACCATATTTTACTTTTGCTATGATGCTCTTTTTCTGAAATGACGTGTTACTTTTAAGCCAGACGTAGTGGGACACACACCTTCCAAATAGTTCAACTTTTGTCTCGTCACTCTACAGCAGGGGTGGGGAACCCTGGTCCTGGAGGGCCAGTGTCCTGCAGAGTTTTGTTCCAACCCTAATTATAAACACCTGAAAAATCTAATTAAAGTCTTCAGGATCACTTGGAAATGAAATTCAGGTGTGTTTGATTAGGGTTGGAACTAAACTATGCAGGACAGTGGCCCTCCAGGACCCAGGGTTCCCCACTCCTGCTCTACAGAGTATTTTCCCAAAAGTCTTGGGGATCTTCCACTCTTGGGAAGGTTCACCATTGTTCCATGTTTTCACCATTTGTGGATAATGGCTCTCACTGTGGTTCGATGGAGCCCCAAAGCTTTACTAATGGCTTTATAACCTTTTCCAGACTGATAGATTTCAACTTTCTTTCTCATTTGTTCCTGAATTTCTTTGGATCTCAACATGATGTGAAGCTTTTGAGGATCTTTTAGTCTACATTTAATTTGGTCTACACTTCATTTTGTCAGGCAGGTCCTATTTAAGTGATTTCTTGATTGCGAGCAGGTGTGGCAGTAATCAGGCCTTGTTGAAACTGAACTCAAGTGTGACACTTGGGTTGGTTGGGGGATTAAAGTGTGACAAACATGCAAAAAAAAAAAAAACAGGAAGGGGCCAATACTTTTTCTACACCACTGTGTAAATGCATGTGTCAAATCATTTTACACACACACATCAATTATGTAAACAAAAACTTTTATTCTGCAAATGATTCTTATTCTTTATTTATTCTTTACACTATTCCAGCATCCATACACAAGTTCTCCAATTTACCCAACTTGCATGTCTTTACAGTCTTTGGCCTGTGGGAGTACCCAGAGTAAACCCACACCGTCACACATGCAAACTCCACACGGAGAAGTCATCTGACTAGCCGGGGCTCGAACAGGGACCTTCTTTTTGTGAGGCAACAGTGCTACCCACTGAGCCTATGCTTCCTAACACTTTAAAGGATAAACTGAGGCTATGGATTGATTACTATGGTAATTATGTTATGAATAATGTACAGTTTCTTGCACTGAGGGAGACCTTTATAAGACCTTAAAATACTGTCAGGAGCTGCAGGGATTCATTTTGTGGTGCATGCATGTGCATTTTTGACTCTCACAGACTGCCACCTATAGACTTGCAATTGATGAATCACCAAGTTTTCGGCTAAAAATCTAATGTTCTAGTGAAGGAAGATGCTGGATGACCTAAGGGTGAATAAACTAACAGCATTAACAGTGAGTACATTTGATTTTGACATGAATTTTAATTCGCTTTAATTTAATTGCAGCAGCTGTAGTTGAGATCTTGATCATTTATTTATGCAGTCCTAGCCTGAGAACCAACATTATTTTAGGTGGTATAAGAACAGCATGGCACAGGTGCTGTCAATACAACTGAACTTGCACTGAACTCATAATATTCTTTTATGTGACAAGGACACAAACAGAGTTTGAACATTTCACCCAACAGCAAAATCTGACCTTCTAAGAGAAGAGGAGGGGGTAGGTGAACAGCATTCTGTTGGAGGCAAAGACAAAACCATCATTGAAGAGGCTAAACATCCAGAAATAAGCAGGAGAAATTATAAAGGGGAACAAAGACAACTGGCTTGGAAATGAAGCAAGAAATATGTTTAACTGCATTAAATCTTTCCTTTTAAGTCTTCCTCACTTTACAATGCTTTTAGCTTTATCTCGACTCATCGGGTTTATTTACATACAATAAAAAGCACATTCAGCATTCACTGTACGCAAAAATGACAAATTTATCTGCATTTTAACACAATGACAATGGATAAATATAGACACTAAGTAAAATCCAATCACATTTGCACTAAAAAAAGAAATGAGTTAAACCAAATAAACACCACATTGATACACTTATAGCAGGAATCTCCAATATTTTTGTGATGAAAGGCTACCACAATGGATAAAACATCTGGAGGGCTACATTTTTGATAAAGTCTACTCAAAACTTTTTGGTTTTACTTGTTGATATGTTTGATCATTGTTTAAAATGTTACCATACAGAAAAGAAGGCGAGCTAATATAAAAAATATAAATAAAATATTAAAATTGATGTTGGAGACCCTTGACTCCTAGAGATAGAGAAAGAACGGTTGCATGAGATCACTTAGTTCCTAGCAGGCCTTGGTCTTGTTCAAGGTGAGAGACGAGGATGGCAGCAGACAGAGCTATCAGCAGACATATCTGTCCAGTGACCTTGAGTTTCCATCTGGCAAATAGGAGAGAATGAAGAGCGGAGTTGAGTGCTGAGTTATATTACACATACAGTACAGTATAGATATTAATGGAAAAGCCCCAGGAGTTACAGCTTTTAGCTATTGATCACAGAGTGCATTTCAATTGAGTTGTGCGTTCAATGTTGCTGCTTTTACTTTGTTTAGTGTGAATGCGTTAAAATATAACATCACTTAAAATGAACAGTTTATTCTATTACACAGCTCCATCGCTTTAATTCGCAGGCCCGGGTGCAGGTATACAGGTTACACCACAGAGAGGATCCTAGTGTTTGGAGGACTAGTATGGAGGACTGGGAGTGCAAAAATTATAAATAAATAAATACATGTTAAAAGAAATATATAAAACAACCATAAATAAATAAACACAAAAATAAATATGCAGATAAATATAAAAAAACATAAATAAGTATTGCAAAAAAAAAAATCTTTATTTTTTATAAAAATAAATTTTTTAAATTATTTATTTCTGCATTTAATTATACATTTTTATTTATTCTTGTATTAATTTCCACATTTATGTATTTATTTATGTATTTATGTGAACATTTAATTATTTTTTAAATTTATTTATTTATACATTTATTTATTTCCACGTTTATTTATTTATAAATTTACTAATTTCCACGTTTATTTATTTATACATTTATTTATTTCCACACGTATTTATTTATACATTTCCGTGTCTAATATGGTAACCTCTTATGGAACGGCTGAAATTCCACAAGGGGGCGTGTTCATCAGACGTTGCACAATAAACGTGACATCCGAATATATTCATTACAAAATCGTGAATGAAAAGTGAGATTCGAACGAATGTCCGAGTGAACTAATTGTATACAGTACTTATATCGTATTTCGGTCAGAAAGGTCAAGATTGTGAGATGAACAAATCGTTTTGCATTAAAAGGCTTGGATATTCCATTTCCTTGAACTTTATGAACAATTTGTTTTGGACAATTTCACCAAAGCAGATAAAGGGAAGATTTTGAAGGTAAGTAAATATCCTAAATCAGTGCCGCCCGGTTCAGGTAACTAACAACTAGATTACAGTTTTATGACTGCTATGAATCACATGATGCTTTGTGTGTGCGCTTAATGGAATCCTGAGAGTCTAAGCTTTCAAACGATGTGCCGCATGGTCGTATATTTTGAAGATTTAATGCTTCAAAGTTACAATGACGTTTATGCAGCCTCACGTGCAAGGGAGGGGGTGTGCCGTGTACGGCACAGTGTTCCTTATCAGGTTAATGAGGAGGAGGCGTGTTTTTCTTCAGCCATAGCAATGGGATTATAACTTCTCGGTATACTGTAGTTGCGCTGCCTTTACTGCCGTGACATTATCATAAATTCTACACAAACGCACAACACAGGAGCAATTGATGGAATGATGTTCTTGATTCTCGCCATGACATCATTTGGTTTGCTCAACAGCGCATGACGGCAGTGATGATTCTCTCTGACCAATCACTGATTTGCAATGTTTACACGTCATGTTTTAGTATCAGTACGGCGGATACTAAAAAAAAACATAGTGGAACTAAAACTATTACCAGGTACTAGGTCAGTGTTCTTCATTGCGCGGCTTGTGAGCCGCATGCGGCTTGGCAAGCTTTAATTTGTGGCTCGCATGGCAGTAAATAATACAGTGATATGATCATGCAGGCATGCACTTTTTCTGTCTTTTCTGCTCCAGACGCCAACTTTGTTAGAAAATCACACCTATTAGATCAAGATGCACGCCGATAAGCGTGTTTAATCGCATGCAGTGCTTGCCCAGACCGATCGTCATATGACATCAAAGTACCATGAGATCAGATTGATTGTTATGCTTTCGAATTGCTCTCGCAGCACAATGTCACTTGCCAATTGTTCTGTGCAGCGCCGCATGAAATTGCATGAAAGGTGGCCACCTGGTGGTTTGGGGGCACTGCATAAGCATATAAGAATGCTTAGCATTAAAACCCTGTTTTGTCATTAAGGAAAATCATATTGTTTCAGTTACAAATTTGACTGGTAAATGATAAAGAATGATTTGCCCTTGTATTTATTGCATTGCAACAGATTGACAGATTGATACCCAGACATGCTATTTATGACTGGATGTAACTGTCACGGCCGGGGCGGACCCAAGATAACTAAAGGGTCACGCCCCTCTCTAGTTCCCACCTCGAGGAGGTTCCCAAGACCACCCCAATGACCAGACAGACACGTGAATTACCACAAAACTGAGTTTTTATTAAATAAAACATAAGGGGAAAGGGGAAGGGCAGTTTAAAACAATCTTCCTCTTCTCGCCTCCAGGGCATACGTTGGGGCAGGGGTAGGAGGTTCTTACTACTGACACTGTTCGGTCCTCTTCGAGGCATTGCTGCAAACACAGGTAAGTGATATACTGCACAGGTAGGTTACTCACAACACTGGGGCCTTGGGTTCTCTCCAAAGCATTCGTGGAGACAGAGGTAAAGGGTTTCTCACTGCTGACACTGCTTGGTCCTCTTCGAGGCGTTGCTGCAAACACAGGTAAGTGATACACTGCACAGGTAATGTTACTCACAACACTGGGGCCTTTGGTTCCTTCCAAGCATTCGTGGGGACAGAGGTAATGGGTTCTCACTACTGACACTGTTTGATCCTCTTCGAGGTGTTACTGCAAACACAGGTAATGGTTGGGTTCTCTCCTCTGGCTCGGGCCTCAACGTGCTATTTCTTCGCACAATCTGCACGGGGCCCGGGTGGCTTCAGTTACTGCCAATACAGCACACACACAGCAAGCTTAGTGAAACACACGGTAAAAGTCACACTCACCACAGCACTCTGTACACGCACTCCACGTGAAGTTAAGGCTGGGCCGCCTAGGTTTTGGCTGCTTGAGAGGCGGGTTGGGCGTTGTACACGCCAGAGAAAGAGAAAAGATTTCACAGGTAAATATGTTCACAACGCCCCTCTATGTCTTCCGGTTACTTCTTCGGCTCGCCTACGCATTCAATCTCCGCAGGGCCGGTAACCTTCAACACCCCCAAAAAGATAATAGTAACTCCTCTTCTGGATAACACAGAGCGTTTCGTTGTGATTGTTTACTCACGCTTTTTTGTCCAACCGATTTCCCAATATACATCCACCAGCGTCGTGTTTGCTTCTCCACATCCAAATCACATGATAACTTCCTTATTCCAACGTCTTCAACCTCTCGTCTTCCCTGAGGGATAAATGTGAGTCAACCCAGCCGATCTCCACCGTAACAACGAGCACAAGCAACATATGCACAAAGTGCCACCAACCACACGCTCCGGTGTAGTGCTCCTTTAATTTCCACCGCTCCGTCCTTCTCGCTTTTCTGGGCTGCCGCACTCTTTCCTCGCGCTATAAGCGCTTCCGTGGATCAACGGCACCCTCCGGCTCCTCTAAGGACGGAGCGTGTGAACAGGTCTGCCCTAGGCAGTAAAAGGAGCTCGTGCCCGCAACAACTCCCTTCATTGTGCTTCTTTGGACCTTTTAATGTGTCTTGTCTCTACTCCTCCTCCAATCACGGGTTTTCACGTTGATGCCCCACACCTGTTGCTCATTCCCTCATGATCTGCGTTGTCAGGGAGACCAGGAAGAAAAATAGTGTTTGTAAAAAGAGGTCTGGCAGGAAACCATCTTCAGGCGGAACCAATCTCCTCTGCTTTTGGTTCCGCCTCATCATAGTCACCCTGTGACATAACATTTGATACTTTGCGGTGAAGGCGGCCCTCCTTTTAAGCCTTACCTATCAGTGTGGCTCTCATGAAAAAAATAGTGAAGACCACTGTACTAGGTACTGTACACAGTTGACCCCCCTCCCAAAAGTGCACATTCACAGCATTTAGTATTGTTTCCCCACAATGCATTGTGCTTCTATTTTCAGTTATTTGTGGGTTTTAATCAGTCTAATAAAAAAGGGAAATAATTAGATTTTCTTCTTATTTATTTGTACTATTTGATCGGACTGCCAAATAACATTTTTACACAAAACTGGATAAAAAGCATTCAAAATAACAATACTTAAGTTATGATGACAGCAGGGCTCCAATCGCTGTATTAAACATGCAAAATGGTCAGATTATGACATCTTGTCATGACAAGAAGTTAATAACTTTAAGGAACACTCCACTTTCATAAACAAAAATCCAGATAATTTACTCACCTCCATGCCATCCAAGATGTTTATGTCTTTCTTTGTTCAATCAAGAAGAAATACATTTTTTTGAGGAAAACATTCCAGGATTTTTCTCAATATAGTGGACTTTAGTGAACCTTAAAAGTTAACATTTTTAATGCACTTTCAAAGGGCTCCCAACCGAAGCATAAGGGTCTAATATGGTGAAATGATCATCATTTTCGCAAAAAAGTACTTTTAAACCACAACTTCTCATCTTGCAATAGCCGTGTACATTTTTACAGTATATATAAAATAGAAGTACTGTAAATAAATCTCAAACTGAACTGTATGTAATAAAGCTGTGCTATTATTCGATTCAAGTAAGATGGGGGATAGACTTTAGGGATATCAAATCCCATTTGTGTATCTTTCTTTTGGACGCGAGCCAATCGGTGTAATATATTTTCTTATTTTGGCCAGCTCTTTACTGCAGCTGCCATTTCATTTAAACGATGCAGGCGCTGGGTGGACTCCAAGATGCAGAGATATGAGCCTAATGTTTACAGTCTTTCCCAGAGAGAACACAAATCTGTTGCATAACCCCATCCAGGCTTAAGTCATGTAAAACATGTTTTCAAACAGATGTGGTCTCCAGTCAGTTCCTGCGTGTGGGAACCTTTTAAAAAGTTTGTAATAAAACAATTATCATGTGCACATAAAACTCAAGGTTTAGAGAAAGACTCAAAACTCAGCACTATAAAGAGTTTTACGATATGCTGCTTTATGTTCTGGAGCGAAGCTTTCTTATAAGACTTTCTTTAGGACTTATAGGTTAATCATCAGTTTTTAGTACTCTGTAAATTCAAACATTAAAGCTGATTACGGTTCACATAAACAGTTTTGGCCCAACAATATGAAAAGTTATTAAAGACTTAAAATCTGCAACTTTGATTTATTGATGTAAAAACAGCCCCTCCCCTTTTAAAATAACCAATAGGATTTAGTTTACTTTACAGTCTGAGGCACTCCTCAAACCAGTGCTCAACGTTTTGCTACGGTTTCCGGATTGAACGTCATGTTCCCTGGAAATGGTGTGCAACAGGTTTGAGATAAGTTTTCTCTTGTTTGGTGGGTGTGTCAAAAACAGCAGCCCAATCAGCAGCAACATGATATAAACCACGAGGTATTAAAGAGACAACTCCCACAATGCGTCCAAGTAATGTCATTTACAAATGTGTTATCTTTTATTATGGCCAGCAAGGGCAGTGACTGTAACATCGACTGTGCCGTATTTAACAGTATTAAACATGTATTTGTAGAGATTTCATCAGTTTTAGAAAATTCTTCAAAAACAACACAAAGAAGGGCCTTCTCAGCTGCCATATTTGCAGCTCTTGTGTTAGCAGAACATTGTGTTCAA
The DNA here is from genome assembly GCF_027580225.2 of Misgurnus anguillicaudatus. Taxonomy (NCBI): domain Eukaryota; kingdom Metazoa; phylum Chordata; class Actinopteri; order Cypriniformes; family Cobitidae; genus Misgurnus; species Misgurnus anguillicaudatus. The sequence continues at coordinate 4,913,453 of NC_073360.2, forward strand.
TGCACCAACATTTCTATTTAAAAAACATTGTGCAACGTTTTGTTGGGCTGATCCCAGCCCTGGAATCTGATAAGAAGCTGGAGTACATATTGACGCCATTCAAAATCACTGATCCATGTGAATGGTTCCTTAAAGGTGCCATAGAATGTAAAACTGTATTTATCTACGCATAGATGAATAATAAGAGCTCTGTACACGATAATGACATATTGTGAGCCTCAAACGCGATTGTTTATGTAAACCTCGTGCATGCAAAGGACTGCTAGAAAACAGATCTGATGAAGAGCCTGCATGCTCGAAACGTTAACTTAATGCCATGCATTCGTTTTTAAATAATAAATATTTTTGATACTTTTGGAGCTTTGGTGTGTCGACTTTGCATTGTTACTATTACGTTTTTTTTTTTTGTCAAGCACCCAATTTATATTGGTGTGCGTGCTTTAGCATGCTTTTTTCTGCTGGAAAACAGACCAATCTCAACATAACACCAGCTGTGATGTTACAGTCGTGATGTACTCCTCCAACATAAATTACAAATTAAACTAAGTATGTATAATGCTAAAAACAAAATTGTGACTGCTGAGATAGCTTTATATGCTAGTTAATGCTATATGCTAAGGTGACCAGATTTTTAACATGAAAAAATGTCATAGTTCAATGGTCAAAATATCATTAAAATCTAATTTGTTGTTATCTATGAATTAAAAAATGGGGACAAAACATTTTCTACAAAAAATACTTTCTTACTTAGTATTTTTGTCTTGTTTTCAGTACAAATATGTAAAAATTCATAAATCAAGATGTATTTTATTCATAAGCAAGATTCCCCAAGAAAAAAATCTAGCTTCAAGACAAAAAATATTAATTTGAAGTGAATTTGTACTTAAATCAAGCAAAAAATATGCCAATGGGGTAAGATGTTTTTGCTTGTTTTTGCCAATTTAATATTTTTGGTCTAAAACTTATTTTCTTAGGTCATTTTGCTTATCAAGGAAATGAATCCTGTTTTAAGAAGTTTTGAATTTGTACTAAAAACAAGAGAAAAATACTAAGTAAGAAAGTTTTTATTCAATTAATTGAACAATTTCTGCAGCCTTAATCTATTTTTTTCCTTTTTTTATTCAGTGCACACATATGAGACATCTCATCAAAACTTACTTCTAATGTAACACTTCAGCTGATTTCATAGCATTGTAAACGTTAAGAACAGAAGAAATAATGAAAAATGCCTACACAAAACAAATGCTCAATACCATGCTGTGATCAGTTCACTTCATTGGTTTATTACTTTAATTTAACATGAGTAGTTAGTACCTTAACCCCCCATAACTTTGTGTTCATATCTGGATTGATGATAATGATGCATTCTCCTGTCTCGTAGTAAATTCTTCTTTGCTAAATCAGTAGCACGCAACTAAGAAATCAGTGTAGCTCGCGGCCCCTTCTGCAGGTGAAAATAATCATTACATGATTGCTCCGGTCTGGTACTACAAAGACGACATGTTGATAGGATTTTTTAGTGTATTTGCTGGTTGTTTTGGACATTCGGTAAATTGGAGACATTTCCGGGGACAGCTCCAGTCAGGGATAGAACACCAAAAAAACGGGACTGTCCCCGGAAAACGGGGATGTCGGGTTACCTTACTATATGCTAGCATTTAGGCGGAAGTTCTACTATTGACTTTACAGTTACGGTGTGACTCACAAAAAATACCACTCAGAAATGTCCATTACCAATCTCCAAACAAATGATTATTCCTCAAATTCGTCTGATACAGGCTCAAACAACAGATCTGTTTACACACACACACAGAGCTACTGAACTGCTCAGAGAAACAGCCAATCAGAGCAGAGCTCAACATTTTTATTTATGTAAGGTTGTAACCCTAGGATTTGCCCTTTGATCCAACTGTCTCTTAATAAAGCCACATACCTTCTATGTAGATAACATATTATTATTACAATGCATTCTTTGGCACCTTTAAGTTTACCAAAAGCCAGAAAACGTCTATTTTGATTTCATGCTAAATTTAACAGCACTCAGATGAAATAAAAAAAGTTACATCTTGCCAAATGGCTTTCATACAATTCACTTATCAGCAAATAACTCACCACACAAAACGCATTGTAGTCAGCACAATTCATCTTTGTTCTTGAGGCAGGCGATTATTAAGCTATATTTAATGTAGGGTCTTGTTTTTCTATCCATGTTGACCCCATCAAGCGCTCCTGGAACCCACTAGCTTGTTAAAAATTTACATTGTTTATTTTTTATAAATTGCTTTGAACCGAAAACAACATACACTGATCTAAAGAATAATACCAAAAAAGTTAAAGGAACTTGAAACCAATAAATATGATATGATAATCTCGGAAATCCATTTCATTCCGCAAGAAAGGGCGTGCGGGAGCGCGCAGTCAATCACTGATCCGGCGACGCGGACACGCGCTCGAATGGGGCGGAGGAATGAAAAAGAGAGAGCGAGTACAGGCTGATCTCTATCTCTCACAGACAGCTTTCCATGTTGCAACACACAGTGAAGAGAACGCGCTGAACATCAAACCATCATGCGCGCAGCTTTCTGAAGCCGTTTAGCGATAGGGTAACGCATCTCTCATCGGTCTTTGTGTTGATGGATTAATGCGAATGGATGAGAATGGCTCTTAACTCTCATTGATCGTGTTTGTTTCAGGTGCGAGCGAGGGATGATGGCATAGTCCCGTGCGGAGCGCCGATGCTGCACGATCATGAGTGTAGCGCTGCAGGATTTACGAAATAACGTGAGTTTCACTGACGATTTTCATTACATCACTAACCCATCTCACTGACTGAACGCATGTGATCTTTATGAAAAACCAGAGCTGTTGGAAAACCTCAGCGCCTCTGCGCGTTTGTTTTTCCTGTTTACATTCGCTCGTCCGTCTGTTTCGTGTTGCGAGGACTGAAGTAAGGAAACGCATTACAATATTCTACTTTACGCATCGAGTTTGTTGTTATTTTCCCATTTTCGTTTTGCGTTTCGGTGTTTCTTTACACGAAAATATACAACTGAGGTGCAAATGTTTTTCATTTACGTTCGAGCAGAGCAAAGCTGAGTCATTAGAGATTATACTTTTCACGAACCCAAACAATTTATTTCGCATTACACGCGTAAACGTCAGAGTCTATTTCCCGGTGACACGCGACACACGGAACCCCGTGGTTTTCTGGAATAACAAGGATTCCTGTCTAATTCACCACTCCGGTTTCCAGCGCAGGACCAACTGGTTTTAATTCCCTTCACTTTGTTCATCATGACTTTTTGATGGTTTGCCCGATTGTTTACAGGGAGTGGCCAGGAGAGCATCTTGAGTTGCACGCGCTTTTTATACTGGCGTACGTTTCCATGGCAACTAGAGCGCTGGGGGCGAGCGAGGAGAGTTGGTGTACCGTAACAGTTTTAAAGGGAACTGATTTGATCCAGATTTTTAGTCATGTTGGTTAAAAGTTTTCTCACATCTTTATAGCAATCACTATGTTAACTTGTCTAAATGTATTTTCATAAATGTATGTCCTCTGTGAAAGGCGTAGGACCATATAACATTTATAATCAACTATCGGACCAAATAAAATAATTGGACCAACGCAATTTTTGCTTCTCCTCTGTAAACTTGTTTTGCATAGTACCACTGCGCGCAATGTTCATACAGACATCATACGCAGTGGCGGCTGGCCAAACGGTGGTGCCGCCCCCCTAAAATTGGCCATGTTACCAAAAAGTTAAATATATAAGTTAGTGCAAATGAATACAAATAAAATAATTTATCATATTTCACTGTTATTCATGTTATCATTTATTTTAAAAAATACAAATCAAAAGTTTGGTGTGTGTGTCTGAGGCGCCCATAGATATGTATAAATGCTAGATGTCTCGCCCGCGCTGCTGGCCAATTGAGTGGAACGTCCGCATTTTGGCAGCCATCTTACCACAGGGCGCTCGCTCACTCGTAGCATTGCGTTTTAATGACGCAGGTATTTTTAAATGACCATAATTTGCTTAATTTTTTACCGATTTTCAAAGGGTTTGGTTTGTTATAAACGTCAAATATGTACCTATGACACTGCATACACGTTAGAGACTCCGCCGTAAGACATCTAGCCTTTATACATATCTATGGAGGCGCCACCCAAACGAGTGTGTAGGTCAGTAAATTTGTTAGCATTTGACTTGAGGCTGAGCTCTAATTGGCTGGTTTCAGATCCGGTTTGGGGCGCACAGTGCTGCCTTCCCACTTTTGTTGTTAGAAAAAGCTATTTTTTATGTTTTTAATGTTGTGATTGGATCGTTCTCAGAGTTTCACTTGGTGCGATGCGCTCCTTTTTTCCAGGTTTTTCAAAAACATTTGAACTTTTCAGAATGACACAAGCGCAGCGTGCAGGTCATGTGACAATAACGTGTCTAGCGTTTTCCACGCGTTTTTAGGCGTGACATGGGAATGGCCCCTAAAACATGAAAAAATATAAAATATTTATCGCAACTCACATCGTCATCGCAACATTGAACAATGTCACCGCACATCGCAACTTTTCCTCACATCGTGCAGCCCTAACGGAGATTGAAAAAGTCTATCGCAACCTCTGGTGTGTGTGAGAGAGAGAAAGAGAAAATGATTACTTAGTTCATTACTGATAATAACCCCACATTATACTCAAATTTACAGATTCATAGTACATTTATTTCATGCTTTAACAGTTGACTTCAACTGTAACATTTTCAGCATTTTGGCTAAGCAGTAATGATATTCATCACCGGATAAATGGCTATTTACAGTCTTTCATGATTACACTTTGATTTTTGAGTTTGTTTGCACCCCCCAAAATGTTTTTGCACCAGACACCACTGATCATACGTCATCAGCGCATTGGCAGGCAAACAAACTTTCCTGCTGAATTGACAAGTGGCACCTGTTGTTTCGAAATACATTTTTTAAAACAACAACAACAAAAACTGCCTGGATTGGCAAAGAGCAAAAACCTTGAAATCTGTACTTTACTGCTTTTCCATGAGATGGAAACAGCTGCTGGTCTGAAAGGTTTGTTGCAGTGTTTCTTTTGGTAAGGTAGGTAAGCAGTATGATTCTGTTTAGATGGATTCTACATTGATGAAACATTTGGTTGCTTATATAGTGTTTGTGTACCTTTACGAATTTGTGTAATGATATTTTTGGTTTCAAAATTACAAGCAAACTACTACGTCTACAAAACCGAAAAGGTGCTGTATCTAATTCTGATTTAAAACCATTGTAGGCTATATGTTTGTTATTTTGGTAATGTTATTCACTTTGTACTGGTGAATGAGACATGAATGGGCTTCTGGTCTGTGCATGTTCATGTGTTTTGGAGGAGGCGTGGTTTTGGATGGCGATTAAATGAAGGGTGGGTTTGTGATTTCAGTGCTAGTTGGCTAAAGTTAGCGTTTTTCAAAATCGCGCGCACACTGCCTTGTACACGCAAGTGCATTTAGTTTTGTTTACCTTCATTCATGCACGGTATCATTTCACAACCTTTAGTTGCATTTGTGCAAGTTAGACAAACCAGAATACACACAGAACCACATTTTCACATTTTTTTAAAGAAACGCCAGCTTGTGTTTGTCAATAAAAACGTATTGTCAGGAATTGTATTGTGTGGATGTTGTCATGCGGTTGCTAAGGTGCTATTGGATGGGTGCTAGGTGAACCTAGGAGTCTCAGATCTCTATAATTTACCTTGTATAGTACCTGTCAGCTCAAGTCTGTGGGACTTTCTGGCTGACTGGGCAAGAGTCATAAGTTAGATCAAAATAAAAAGTTAAAGCACACCTCTTGTCAAATACTTTGGACTCTTAGATTATCATTAATGTTTAATTTCTTTTGACAACATTTGCAATATGAACAGGAAACGCCACCTATGTCCCTGGAAATCATTCGCCTGAGATTAGGTAAGAGATAACAGAGTTAATTCATAATTATCAGGCATATTAAGATTGTTAGGCGATGTAATAGATACATGTTAAATGTGTATAGACCTAATACAGGCAATAAAATGGTAGTCGTAATAAATAAATTAATAAATGAATGAAAAGGAAGCAGGAAATCAGTCACAGGTTTAGTGAGGATTAAACCCCCCCCCCCCAGTTATGCCATCCTAGCGCCAGGCCTGAATAGTAAGCAGACACCACTGATAAGAGGAACTCTTTCAAGTTAAAGGAATAGTTCACCTAAATACTCATCCTTTTGCCATCACAGATGTATATGACTTCATCCAGATGAACACTAATAATAATTCATAATTTTACTATGAAAATGTTGTCTTATCATATGTGATCCAATATCTTGAAGCCCCAGTAAGCACATACATCCATCATTAAAGTTAAACTGAAGAAAGGAAGTCATTTACATCTGGGATGGTATGATGATGAGTAAATTAGAATATAATGATATAAGTCAAGTTTTTATTTATTTACATAGGATGAATGTGAACAGGCTTACGCAGTGCTCTGTTTTACTCAATTGATGGAGCTCTGGTCTAATGAGCCACCGTCTAATATGTTGTAAATCAGTTACTGCTGCTCGCAGATCGAGAGCTTTTCCAGAGAGCTTTGCTACTTGCATTGGAAATGTATTTACGGACTTATGCACGTTATATACTGTGAACCACGATGATGTCAATTTTATTATTTTAAACATTGAAAACATCAATAAAGATCTTCAACTATTACTTCTGCATACGTCGCTGTGCGTATCGATCGGCGTGTGACATCAAAGTATCACGAGAGCGACAGAATAGGCTCATTTGAAATGTAAATAATTCTGCACAGAACCGATCACCGTTGATTGCCACAAGATGCATGCTGGTTAGAAAAGTGTCTGAGATATGTCCAACTTTGTCTGATGTCATGCTGACATATGCAAAAAACTCGTCAGATTCCGCAGTCGGGCGCAATTGCTCTTCTTCCAATGCGTTGATGAAAAGCATGATGGGAATAAGCTTAAAGTTCACTGCCTATTGTAGTTTTTATTTTTATATTTTTATATTTTTTAAGACATTAAGATTTTAACGAATTCCTTTAAACGTTTGTATTGGGGCTGAATTATTTGTACTTTAAGCTGTTTATTTTCCACACAACAGAAAAGAAGTTGTATAACTTAGCATTGTAGACTTAAATTTATACATCCCACTATTTACTAATAAGCCTTTTCCAGTACTTAACAGTTCACCATCGTTAATTTTCCTTATAACCATCTTCATCTAAATACATTTATTGGTATTTCAGTTGCATCTATTTCATGCGCGATAAAATACGCAAATGCAATCTCTGCCTCTGCTGACATTTATGGTCAACTGGATGGCGAGACTGAGGAAGTGTCCGACTTTAAAGCTTTTTTTCACTCCTTCCCTCACTGCAGCAGCCTGCTCTCGTCGAAGGCGAGGGAAGGCGCATCTCAAACAAGCCTAGGATTGTTTTTAAATTGCTTTCGTGATATTTGGATGTCATATGTCGATCGGTCTGCACAGTGCCACGTGAAGTTAAACACACCTGTGGTTTTAATGGCAGCAAAAGCAGATGCTAAGGATAACCTGGACATGAAACCATTTACAAGTGACCCTATGAACACAGGCAGAATGCATTTTGAAACGGCAAATTATCTGAATTCAAACATTGAAATGTTGAAAACATTTGGGATAATGTACACAAAACACGAAAGATGATTTTCGTAAAGCAACTGAATGCTCTATATATTTTAAATAACCACCACAGCTGGCCTGCATTTGCCTGCAGCAACTCTGAGATTTTAGTGATATCCCAGTTTTGTAATTGCTGCCCTAATTGTGTTCCTTTTTTTGCAATTTAGTTACAAATGAAATGGTTTTTCAAGGGTTTCCATACATTGTGTAAATGTTGCTGACGTTTGATGTAGAGATCTTCACAAGTCCTACATCCGAAAACCCAAGGTCCGACCCGAAACCGATTGGGAAACTGAAAAGTTTCACGTGTACCTCGGACACGGGTTGGGTATAATATGAGCGGCTTTGGGTCTCGGGTAATTTAAAATGAATGTGTTTTTGCCAAAAGGTCCCGAGAAGACCCAAACTATCTCACATGTGTGCATCATGTCTGGCGACATTGTGTGACTGACGGTTTGTTAATTTTCGTTGAGCCGGACCTGTCAATCACTTTTAAATGCACATTTTAGCGGGTACCTTGATGTTGTTGTCAGTTAACAAAGGAAAATTAATGGAGCAGCGGGCCAAGTCCAGTCGGGTTGAAAAAAATTGCTACTGGGTTAGGTCGGACTCTTTTTTTTGGGTTTGTCTCGGGTTGTGTCTTTAAAAAATGATTTATGCATATTTATGCACATTTCAAGTCAGGTAATTTTTTGGACCGGAGACGACCTCTAATTTGATGTAGCAGGAGAAAATGCTGGCTTGCCCAGACACTTATTGAATTATATGGTCATGAAGATAACAGTGTTACAAAACCAGCATCGTCCTGTTTGATGTTTTTGCTGCTTTTCTAGTATCTCCATCAGCACTTTCCAGGAGAATATTAACCCATACCTATTTAAAACCTAAAATGTGACCCTGTCTGTGAAATCCAGCATAATCTAATGATGAGATTTGGAGCATAAACGTTTGATTTCAGTCTTTCTTTGACATGACCTTCCTCAGTCAATATTAAAGACATCAAGATTATAGAGTGTTCTTTACATTATGTAGGATGGTATTATGTAGAAAACCAAAAATTGCTTTAGTTGGATAAGATCACTTGTAATACTATTGTGAAGCCAGTTTCTGTGATGATAGTGGCCCTCTAAATGCATCTTTAAGCTACTGAATATATAGAAGCTGATGTTAGCTTTACATTTAGTCGCAAACCCATAAATTTAAGTAGTTGCCTTGGCAATGCATATTGTGGTATAGTAGTAGTTGTAAATATATTTCTGTAAGTAGCAGTCATCCTTTTGGACTAATCTGGGAACAGCTTCTCAAATCCCAAACCAGTGTAGGAGAAACCCAACACTGGCTCCACATCAGAAGGACACTGAGAGAGACTCAAGGGTGCGGTTTGCTGTGGGAAAAGCCTGTTGTTAAGCTCACTGAAGGTGGAGTGCACTCTCTAGTCCTCCCCTGTGTGACCCCTGAAGCATTTGCTCGGGGCTTGGGAGCATTGGTACATCCTGCCATTGGGTGTGTGAGAGCAGGGAGATGGCCACACTTTCCTGTCTACGCCAAGACTCCATCTGTACCGGTGTGTGTAAGTGTGTTTGTGCGTTCAGGGTCCAAGCTAAGGTCAACAGTATAGCAATCCACCGTCTCGTTCTACATCAGATGTTAGTTTGAGAAGGTCATCTTGGACAGGTTTTTTCTTCTAGGGCAGTTTTTCACCCTCGCAAAGAAATATCAGAACTCTTTTGTATATCTGAGGTACATGTCGGAGGATTATGGGTAACCTGAAAACAAAAACCCTTCAGGCACTCTGTTGGTACAATAGTATAAGCTTGTAACACACCAATGTCAAGTCTGAGGCAGTGATTCTTAAAAAGCAGACTGTCAAAAGGCATGGGCTTGCAATAAAATGATTTTTTGATGATGATAATTGCATATTTTCTAACCATCTATAACTTCTTCATGCATTTTCTACTTTTTTTTTCCTTTTCTTGTTGCCATTATTTTAATCTGTTCCCATCTTTGGTTGCTTAACATTCTGCCAGCTCTGCACTGCAGTACCTGAAAGCTGGCCTGAGAATGACAGGAGAGAGAGAGAGAGAGAGAGAGAGAGGGGGGGAGAGAGATGGAGAGAGAGAGACAGAGAGATAGAGAGAGGGACGCTTTGTTAGCTTTGTACATTGTGATTTCTAATTTCTTTAGTACCTTGTAGACTGTGAAGCACTCATTTCTTAATCATTTATATCACATCTCAGTACATTTAGGGATTGTCTGATGATTCTTAGATGTTAACGATATTGCTGGATTTGCATTGTTAGCTATTATTTTCCTAACCTCACAAAATAATCCCCAAGACCCCCCCCCCCTATTTTTGTCTTGATTTTTCGCCAATATAATTTTATTTAAATTATATTGAGTGTTTTCTGAGAATAGTGTGTTGATTTTTTGTTGTTGTTTTTTGGAGCATATATATATATAACAGAAAAGAGGTTTATGCATGAAACAAGAAAAATATGTACTCAAATGTGAGGCTCGTTGAGCTGCATTTCACCCAAAAATGAAATTTAGCCCATATATTACTCACCCTCAAGCTATCCTAGGTGTATATGACTTGCTAAATTTAGCCAAACACATTAAGCGATGTTTATGCTGCATCTTCTTCCTGAAGCACGTGTTTAAGTGCCCTCAGTACTGCATATACGGAGAGACGCGTTTCAAAAAGTAAGCCAACATAAAATCTTTATGTTCTTGATGGGGCACATACAAACAAAATGATCTCCACAGTATTCTTTTTCTAATAAAAACATTTGTTTATGTCTTAAGTGAATTATAGAGTCAGAAACCAGTCTCTGCTTATTTGGTCTTTAAAGAGACAGTAACCTCAATTAACATACTTAAAGGGATAGTTCACTTTAAAATGAAAATTCTGTCATCATTTACTCATCCTCATGTTGTTCTAAATCTGTATGAATTTTTTTCCTGATGAACACAAAAGAAGATATTTTGAGAAATGATGGTAAACACACAGCAGTAAGTGGTAAATGATGACAGAATTTTCATTTTAAAGTGAACTATCCCTTTAACTCTGTGTCATTAATGTTAATCAAACAACCCAAGACAAAGAGAAAATCACTTCTGTTGCTCTAAAAATAATAATAATAATAATAATATTTAATTTGTACAATAGTGTTATTTTTCATTTAATTCAGTTTCTGTTCCTAATGCAGATTTTAGACCTTACTTAATGTTCAACTTTGTTCTTTTTATAAATTGTTTGTTTGTAATTTATTTATTTGTTATTAGATTTTTCCCACCCTTTTTTTTTTGCTGATCCAAAAAATGATACGATCCGTGCCTCGAAAACCGTAATGTGATCCGAACCGTGAGTTTTGTGATCCGTCACAGCCCTAGTAGTTGGACGCTTGAACATTTTGAGTTAACTCATTATATTTATATATACTGTATAAGCTCAAATTGAGTAAAGGGCGGTTTTTACAAATTACCAGAGTGTCTGACCTCCCCACTCACTTTCTTCCAAGCAAGATCTTTTATATTCCTGTTTTTATAAAAGTATGAAGATGTGACCCATCGTTACAAAAACGTATTAAATGTCTTTCTTTTTACAATTTAATAATTGCATGGATTAGTTTTTATGGATGGATGCACTTTTTATGAGCGCTAATGGGGCACTTATCTAATGCCATTATAAAGCTTAAAAGAGACAGGCTATTATTTAATATAACAAATGACAAATGTCATATACACCAAGAATGGCTTTAGGGTGAGTAAATATGGTTGAAAAATAAGTGTTGTATTCCTTAAGTAAATTAATCTTGTGTTTAGATACTTTTGTTGGAAAACAAACAAATTCTAAGTACAATGCTTTACACACACACATTTACACACACAGACGCACAAAGACACCTGTGTAAAAGCTTAGACAACAGGAGGGAAGCTATTTGAAGTCTGTCAGGGTTACACAAGCAGAAATTTACAGGAAAGCAGGAAGCAAGCAGTTAATAGATGACGATAGCCTGTGAAGAACAGCTTTACATCAGAGTATGACGTTAGGACGGCTCCCTCCCATGATTTCTGTGGTGCATTTCCAGCTTAACTGAGAAAAGCAGCATGCATCTGCCTAATTTGCTTATCATGCGCTCAACAGTCCCAAATCCATTTAAAATGCGTGATGGTCAACAGTTTTGTGCGTAAGGGAGAATCGTGACGGCTCCCCGCAGGTCTGGCCCTTAACTTAAAGGAGAAAAGGTGACTTTTCGTGTGATCTTATTTCTTTGTCCTGCTTAACAGAGAAAGAGTGAGATATTCCTGCAAAAACTCTTTGCACTTCATTTATTCCTTTTTTTCTTCCTTCCTTCCCTCTGCTTATCCTCCCTTCTTCCTCTCATGGTCTGCATGCAGTGAATGAAGTAACCTTGATGCCCAGATCAGTGACGTCATTCAGGCTCCCTGGGGAAAACACTGCTCTCTCTCTCTCTCTCTCTCACTCACAGACGTACACATTTGCACACACATTTGTCCTATGTAATCAGTGATATGCTCAAACTGAGGGTGGCATGTCAAACAAAACAGCAAAGCAAAGAGGAATCGCAAATTCTCATGTCACAAAGAGCAAACATCTTTTACCACATTTACACCACAGATTAATTTGGCCCAAATCTAACATATTCCTGCGTCCACAGCAAAAATTTGAATACATACAATAGGCCACTTTCATTGTTTGAGATCAAAAAGTTTGATACCACTTTTGAATGTTTTTAATTTTCTAATCTAATTCAAAACAATTGGAGTGATTTGGGGGATTTGCTCAGTATTTGGTATATATCAGACATGAGCATGCAACACTCAACATGCAATATACATCATTGCATTATCCCTGGATAACTTTTTATATATGTACGTTTGTGTTGTTTAAATCATATGCACTTGCATGACATTAGATGAAGTCTTTTATTGTTGGGGCCGCTCTATCATTCAGTTTTAAACAATCTGCAAATCAAACTGGGCCTTGTTTATAAATCGTTTGTCACAAAAATGCCAGGAACAAACAAACACACTTGCACAACTGCTGCTGCCCCAGAAAAACAAACTACATCCACCGTTCCCTTAACGTTCTTTGGAAGATGAACAAAGGGGATATTTCCCTCACAATCAAAAACACACTTTTTGGTGACATTGTTTATTTCGTAATTTACAAACAAAACAACAAATCTTTCTCGAGCAGCTCCTGTGCAGTGCTGCCGATGGTTTCCGTAACTCAAATGAAGCATGTTGATGGGCGTGCTCTTGCTCTCGCTCTGGTTGCTGTGTGTGCTCGCTCTTTGGGAAGTGGGAAGTGCCCATTCAAGGAATTCCGCCCTTTATGACATCATAGAGGACCATACTCGAAAGAAACTTTCTGAAACTAATACAAACTCCGACAGAGTGTATTCCGCACAGATAAAGTACGTTTTTTAAAAATCTTGCCTATGTTTAGCATGAAATGTAAACTTTTTGGCCAGTTTTTTGCCCTTATTTAACAGTGAGTTTAGGACAGACAGGAAAGTACAGGGAGGAGAGAGGGGTATGGGATTGGCAAATGACCATGAGCAGGGAATCGAACTCGGGTCGACGAAAGTACAAAAACTCCACATGTCGGAGCGCTGCCTCCTACATCATCGGCTCCGTCGAAAATTAAACGTTTAACAATGTTAAAGGAATATTCCACTTTTCATAAAAAATACTGATAATCTTTTTCCAAGATGTTTATGTCTTTCTTTGTTCAGTCGAGAAGAAATAAAGTTTTTTTGAGGAAAACATTCCAGGATTTTTCTCCATTTAGTGGACCTCAACAGTTTATAGTTTCAATGTAGCTATAAAATTGCAGTTTCAAATAGGTCTGTCAAAAGATTAATTTCGAATAATCGCATACAAAATTATTTGTTTTTGCATATTATATTTGTGTGTGTGTATTGCGTGTAATTATGTATATACAAATACACACACATACTGTATTAATGTAAGAACATTTGTATTTACGTATATATATTTTTAATGTGTATATATATATATATATATATATATATGAAGAGTGTGTGTATTCACATACACACACACAAAAATATTAAGCAAAAATTAACTTAAATTTTGTGAGCGATTAATTGCGATTTTACTTTAGACAGCCCCAGTTTCAATGCAGCTTCAAACCATCGTCATTTTCACACAAAAAAATACTTTTAAACCACAACTTATCATCTTGCACTTGTCGTGTGATGCGCCAGCGCGACCTTGTGTATTATGTAATCACATCAAAAGGTGACGCATTACATACATGAAATGCAGATTTGCGGACCATTTTAAACAATAAACTGACACAAAGAAATTAATTAGTATCATTATACATACAACAACATCTGAACATGCTCCTCTTTCTCCACACTTGTAAACACTGGAGCGGTAGTTTCGCATTCGTCATGCGTGACCTTTTCACGTGATTACGTAATACAGGTAGTGCATGATGAGAAGTTGTGGGTAAAAAGTACTTTTTTTGCGAAAATGACAATCATTTTGCTAGTTAAGACCGGTTGGGATCGTTTAGAGTCCTTTGAAACTGCATTGAAACTGTAAACTGTTGAGGTCCACTAAATGGAGAAAAATCCTGAAATGTTTTCTTTAAAATAATTTATTCTCGACTGAACAGAGACATAAACATCTTGGAAGACATGGGGGTGAGTAGTGTTGTCACGATACCAAAATTTCTGTACGGTCGGTACTGAAGTCGGTACTGAATCAGTTGGTACTGATACCAGTAAAAATGTAAGGTTTATTTACCATTTCCGGTACTGAGGCAAAACACAAAAACATGCTAATTAAACACTATTCATAAAGTTAATATAAAATAATAATATAAAAGCATTGCCATTTTGTATTTACTTTACATTTATACATATACATCAAGTATAAAATGTATTTGTTGCTGAAAGGTTTCAGCAGCTGTTCTCTGTGTGTGTTTGCTGGGGTCCTTCATGCTTATTAACATAATCATTAAACATATTCTTTCTTTGTTTAACATTTTTCAAACTTGTGAAACTTTATGAATTAAACTTTGTGAACTGCACTGTACAAAATATTATACAATAAGCTGCAGATGTGTGTTGCCTAAATTTTGATAAGCACTGGGTTTAATTCCACATTGAACAGTGATAACAGAAAGTTCGAACCTACAATAACAATACAAATGGATTAAAAGCTATTGCTTGAAATAGATTTGAATTTATTTGAATTTCATATAATAAAAAAACAATGCCTGTATTGATTTTCTTAATACACGTTCCCCATCCTATTGTGCATGTATTGGTGTTATTTTAAAGGGAAAAATTGTCTTCATAATGTTTCATTAAAATATAATAACTTGCTCTGCCACCTGGCTTCAAGTCCTGTCCTAGATTTGTCTAGTTATACTGTTTCACTCAGGCTGAAGTGAGAATGTGTGGGTGGATAAGCTCAGGTGTTTTATACATGTGGATCAGTTTACAAGTGTTAGCTGTTCAAAACAATCACGTGGACAAACCTCAAATTTCAGCAGACAGTCAAAATTGGTTACTTAGCTTGCAGTGTTACTGTAGAGATTATGGCAACCAACCATTATCTAAACCGGTCGAAGGTTTGATGTCAAACCGCATCCCTGATGCAACGTTTGCTTTTATAAACACCAGCTCGCAGCGGGTTTTCATATATTGTGCTTATTGGTTTACAGCTAAAGGGGCCACGCTCGTGTGAAGTGCGCTCAAGTGCCTAACTGCATCAGGGCATGTTGGGCCGCCGGCACTGAACAGAATGGCCTTTTGTACAACAACAGTACGGTTCTGTGTCTGTACTCTTTACCCATCCACAATAGAAAGCCCCTCGAATGGTGCAGGAGCGTTAAACACACTGGAAGCAGGCTAGCCTAAATGAAGTCCTTATGAATGAACGGCTAGCAGACTGTGGGAAATGGGGAGGGGTGTTGTGAATGAGGTACTGTGAAGGGAATATACTGTACCTATGGAAGGGTTGCAGTTTTTTATGGGATGTGTCCTGTAAATAGCTTGATGCAAATGCATATCTATATAGGCTGACCGTATATAGAAGCTGATGGTGGTTCAGACTGCAGAATCAATCTTTTGTTGCATACAATGTGAAAAGTCCTGAAGAAATTGTATATTCTTTTGGTCCTTTGTGATGGGTTTTATCACATTTAGGGATGCACCGATACTAGGGCTGCACGATAATGAGAAAATATGCGATATGCGATAGTTCTGTTTGTGGGTGCGATGGCGATATGCCTTGCGATATGTCTTATTTAGAGAAATAATTTTTTATTTTAGCATTTAGATATGCAATGAAATAAAGAGGTAATGCATATTCTAAAGATGTAATTAAACTATGCTATACATGTGACAAAAAACTAGTAATGTGTGACCATAACGCAGTACTTTGATTTATTGAATATTTATATTAATTTCATAAATCCAACTACTCCAAACTCTATTTCCTTTCTCTTTGACATGAACAAAGCTGAATGAACTTGTGAATATGACCCCCTTTAAAGGGATTTATTAACATTGTGAGAGGTGTAGAAAGACTAACTTTATACAATAAAATGTATAATATATTAATGATAGACAATGCAGGTCTATGGATTATAAATAGGTCTAAAGATTATAAAGTTGATAGGTTTGTGTAGAAGCAGTAAAATGCCTCTCTTTCTATTCCTCTCTTGCAGATTAAAAGAGCTTAATCCATCATTATTTCAGATTCATATACTCTATATAAAGTATGTAGATTCAGCTTACATAATGACTGTTTGACAGTTTGAGCTGCTCGTTCAGTACAATATGGGCTTGGCATTAACATTGGTTATTTGCTACCATCTTTGTAGCAAACATATAAAAAGACGGTTCATTGATAATAATACTATAAACATGGGAGAAAGAAAGTGGTGCGCGTGGCCGTGACTTTATATAAACAAGAGTCATTTTCATTGCCATAGAAACCGGAGGCACGCTTGAGACTGCACATGCGCTATAGCACGTTAGCGCTGACTGATTCTTCACGGCCGTCTCTGATCGACTTGGGTTTAAACAGACCCGGTACCTGAAGTAATTAAAATGGGACCGACTCGGACCCGACTGACCTTTCAAAATATTGACTCGTGTCCTTCCGTGAAGACCTCTAATGGATACAACTGTGATCAAGTTCAGGAACATGGAAGGAAACAATGCGTCGCACCTATCGAGAAACAGAAAGCACGCGAACGCACAGCGAACTCATCAGAAAAGACACGACCTGCTCGCACGCATAATGTCATTATCACGGACAGAAAAAAACAAAATTTGATGCTAAATATACGTGTACAGTTGTTAATATACTTGAGAGAGCCGCCCAAGTAAAGTAAGTGTGTGGGAACCACCTTCTGATCGGTGTCATTTGGACGATCTAAGCATGCAACACTCAAATGATAGACACGTAAAATAAATGCAAGTTATCGCAGCTCCCTGCGATATGCATATCGCATACACTGTTATCGCGATGGCGATACATTTTCGATATATCGTGCAGCCCTAACCGATACCACTTTTTCCATTACATACCGATCCTAGAATTCTAATCCGATACTTATGTATTTTTCTTCAACAATTTAAAATCGCAAACACAGAATCAAAAGAATTTTAAATGTGTCTGCTACATCTAGTATAGTTTTAGATTTATAAACCTATCATTGAAAATAATTTACAAGTTATAAGAACATCAGTGTTGGGTAGCACGATTGCCGCAAAAACACGCTATTCGTGTCAAACGCATGTTAGCGCAAGTTGAATATATTCAACTCAAACGAAAAAATTGATGATACGAAGTTAAATCCTGAGAGTAATCTAGAGCGAGGAACGCGATGCTTTGCGTTTGGTGTGTACAGTTGGTTGTTTTTGAGAATGATGCACTTGACCTTTCCTTTATGCTTTTGCACATCTTGGGTGCAGAATTGATGTGCCTAAATCATCCTGTACTCTATGATTATGTGCTTCCCGGGCACAGAATAATGCACTTAAAGCATCCTCTCATGGGAATCCTCGCTCCGCAATGGAAAGTTCATAACCGTTAAAACACAAAGAGGCGGTTTCCCGGACAGGGATTAGACTAGTCCTAGACTAAAATAAATGTAACAGCTGTCCAAACTGAAAATAACTTTCATTGACATCTTAAAATACATCAGTGCCCTCAAAATGCACACAAGTAATGTTTTTAGTAAGGCATGTTTGTTAAAACTACTTGTATTTTATGATTAACTAAGGCCTAGTCCTGACTTAAGCTAATCCCTGTCCAGGAAACCACCCTACAGAGAACAGATATGTTATGTGCTTGGGACATAGTTTATTGCATCCATCCACAGCTTACTGAGACTTTTTAGAATCAGATCTTTAAAATACAGTCATTGTGTGCATGTGTGTGAATGATGCGCCTCATCCCCGGTCCGCTTCATCAGTGGTTTAACCAAGAAGCGAGTACCACATCAGATTTACGTGAACTTTAATATCTTTAAACATGTGCATGTTCCTTCACATAAAGCTATGGAGTAGGGGTGTAACAATATACATTGTATGATTTATCAGAATAAAGCATTCAACAGGCCCGTGGTATAACTAAGCATATTTATATCGCCGTTCTTTAAACCTTTGCTTTTTCAAATGCATGTTATAAACGACTCAAACTAACAGTGATTTCCGATTGATAAGGACTTCCTACTGATCAAAGAGTTGTAGTGCATGGAAAAAGCTGTGCATAATATCGCCTTTGCAATTCAGCATCGATACGCACAACCGGCGCAACGTCATAGAATGTCTCTGAACAGGTTGACGCCCACTTTTGGGGGAAATCAGACTAGACCTTCCATTGGCTTCCATTCAAAATAGCGGAACAAAGCAACCTTCGTACACAGCCGGCAGTCGTAAATAACTTATGAAATCACTCAGATTAAACATGTTGAGTAATTATCTGTCCACCCTGCCTGCCATAGAGCGCGAAAGATAAATTAACATATTTAATTTGGTCAATATAAAACATGTCTCTTTCATTCTCCCAGCATCAAATTTGTGTAACAACGCTCCCTATTGGCCAGAGGTGTCTTACCCGGACATTTACTCGTACCTCATCAAGTCAACAGGGAAGCAAGTGAATGATTTTACTTCGTATTTGAAAGTTACTTCGTATTTATTGATTATGTCTTTATATTTAGAGTAATGAGTGCACTTTTCCGACCAGCCATACAACTCACTAGCTTAGCGATATTACCACCAATCACTGGATGGCGTTGTTACACAAATTTGACGCTGTGAGAATGAAAGGGACATGTTCCCACATTGACCAAATTAAATGTGTCAATGTATCCCTCGCGCTCCATGGCAAGCAGGGTGGACAGATAAATACTCGACATGTTTAATCTGAGTGATTTCATAAGTTATTTACACCTGCCGGCTGTGTAAAAACGTTGCTTTGTTCCGCTATTTTGAATGGAAGCCAATGGAAGGTCTGCTTTTTTATCCCCCAAAAAGGGGCGGTGACGAAATTTACAGTCAAGTTCCCGGATATGCCGGTAGTCCGTATACCGGACAAATTATTGTAACTCCCCTACTATGGAGTATATTAAGAAGACTTTGAATTTAGTGCATAAAAACATCTCTGGTGATCTTTTAATAGCTTGACAGTCCACAGGTAGCGCACAGTATCGAAATTCCAGCAAAAAAGGTCCAGATCGGCCCCCAGGTATCAGATCGGTGCATATCTAATCACATTTGTGACGTTTATCAAGCTTGCATGATGAAAGAAAGACAATGCCATTTGCTGTTATGGGGAATTAGGCAGTTTCGTGGAGTTATGGCAACAATACTCCTGCCTTTATGATTTTTGATTACGCTTCTGTTTCCGGACATCGTTCGCTAGTTTTGCCTGCTCAATGACATCACACGTCATAAAAGATGGCAAGTGAAACGTTGTGAAGCAATGTGTAGTCTGACATTTCTGGTCCATGATACAAGAACAGTTTTTGAGTCAGATTTGCATAATCTTACACAGTGTCATTTACTCACCCTTAGGGCATTCCAAGCCTTTATGATTAATCTTTTGTGGAGCACGAAATAAGATATTTCTGCTCTTTTCCATACAGTAAAGGAATACAGTTGTAACCTAGCCAATGTAGCCTAAATTAATTATATACACTATATATATAGGGTTGCAAATTTCTGGAAACTTTCCAGAAGACGATAATTCCAAATTGGAAACTTAAAGGTAGGGTAACAGATTTGATCCTGAAACATTTTTTGTTATGCTGGTTAAAAGTCGCCTCACATCCTGATAGCAATCACTGTGTTAAGTTGTTTAAATGTATTTGTAGAAATTTATGTCATCTGTGAAAGGCGTAGGACCAAAAAATGTTCAACAAATCATAGATTTCGGTCCGAACGGACGTTTCCATTTTTGTCCCTCATACGTAAGCATAATTTAAATGCCCACCGCGCAGCGAGTCCACGCAGACACCATACGTCATCGGCGCGTTCACGTGCGCTCACCTCCTGCCTGTAAACAGTGAGAACAGCAAACTTTTCTGCTAAATTGACAACCTACACAGGAGGCACAAAACGAAAGACATCTTTTATAACAACAACAGCAAAAACTGTCTGGATCAGCAAAGAGCAAAAACCGAAATTAACATCGGTAACTTTACTGCTTTACCACGAGATGCAAACAGCTGCAGGACGCAAAGGGTCTGAAAGAGTCGTTGCACTGTTTATTTTGGTAAGGTAGGTACGCGATATGTTTGTATTGAGATGGATTCAGATATTCTACTTTGATGAAACATTGTGTTGCTTATGAAATCTGTGCTCGTCTACGGATTAGCGTAACGATATAGTTACTACGTCTACACAACCGAACGTGTGCTTAAACTAATTCTGATGTAAACCAGTTGTTTGGTTATTTTGGAAGTGTTATTCGACTTTGTACTGCAAAGTTTTCTCACTGCTAAATGAGACATGAGATGTGACCGTCTGATCTGTGTGTGTTCATGTGTTTTGGAAGAGGCGTGACTTTGGATGGCGGTTTGACTTGAGGGTGGGATCGGGATTTCATTGCTAGGCGGCTACCGTTAGCATTTTTCAAAATGTGTTACCCTACCTTTAATGGGAGTTTACAGAAATGTATGTGAATTGGTTGGAAATTTTGGGAAATGTATATAAACTATATCTAAAACAAACATGAATAAACATTTTGTTTGGTCATAAGCAGACATGTATGTAAGTTAATACGAATTTTGAAGATTCCTGATACTTAGAAGTCTCTTATGCTTGTCAAGCCATGGATTTATTTGATCAAAAATCATTCTAATGTGAAATGATTTCTGGAGGTTTTTGATCAAATAAATGCTGGCTTGATAAGCATAAGATCTTTCAAAATCATTAAAAATAGTAATTTGTCCAAACTTTTGGGTGGAAAACTGGCTAGCAGAATGTAAAAGAAAGAGCATCACACCTTGAGCTACATGATAGCTAGCCTCATAAATTTTCAATGAAATAGTGCTTACATTTAGAAAATGATATGCTGGCTTCAAGAAACGTTCTGTGCGTGTTATGGAAGAATACAAGTACATGCAGGAGGTGTGGCCTCAGTGGCCCTTCAGTAAGCAGTGTGCTGCATGTGGGCACGTGACTGAGGAATGTGCAGGGTAGAAAATCAACTAAAATTGCATTAAATCATCTTGTTTTATACAAAATTATTATTTTACTACATCTAATTTCCCTGTTATAGGCAATTTTTTCAGGATTTTTTTTCAAATTCCAAGTTATTCCCATTAATTCTTATATATTCCTGTTAATTCCCATGGAAAGTTTCCAGCCTTGTAAATTCCCAAAAAGTTTGCAATTTTAAGATGTAAATTTAAGATGGCAAATAAACCGTCTCCTAAATATTTTGGAGTTTTCATTTAATTGCTAAGGGGTAATAAGAGATAATACAGGAAATGATTTGAAGAACTGGGCTTGGGATATGATGCATGCCAGATTCAATTCAATCAGCTCCCGATACATCTGAGCACACGGACAGCATTTTAAACTCTTTAAACCTTCCTCTTTTAGTTTCTTAAGCGTTATTTTTATTGGCTTAAACCTTTCCATTCATTTTGTCAAGTCGTAGGTAACAAGCAGCCCCCCAGGCAGTTTTCGTAGGTGGAACTGTTTACTTTCTCACTATCGTCATTCTGTCTAAAAACTTCCCTGTTGTTTCTCACTCATCCCCCCGCCTCCTTTCCTCTCAGACTGTGATTTGTATTTGTTTTTTCCCTGAATATGTTTTTGTCTGTTTAATCGTCCTCATACTTCTCTTTCAATCTCTCCCTGAGAGTGTTTTGCTTGTGTTTATAGTCTTACTGAAGGAGGCCACCCACCAAACAGATAGAGCGAAAGAGAGAGAGAGAGAGGCTTGACAACTTTTTCAACACTGTTTACATCAGCAACTTACAGAAAGGGTCAAATAAAATTTAAGACCAGCTGCCCCTTATCAACAACACACAAAACATCTTTGACACGCTACAAATCACTAAATCTCTTTTTAGTTTTTCAGCGACTGGTTTCTTAAACAAGCATGCATGTTAGTCTGGGTTTGACTGCACTGCCTACCGCTTTAATACAGAATTCATTTTAAGGGTCTATTATTTGTTTTAAAGTCCTTGCAGAATCAGGCACCACAGTACTTTTATTCTGAATTATTGCACCCCATAAACAATCAGATCTAAGAGATTCTGATTTACTTTATGTCCCCAGAACAGGCCATAAAACCATATCGTGCTTCAAATAGGCATATCTGTCTGTTTGTCAGATTCCAACAAATCATACATCATTCTGAAGTTTTTAATAGGGAATATAAAAACAATAACTCATTTTTGAAAATGTCACATGTTTATTTTCATTGGCAATCAACATTCCATGATGTTTCTCTTTGAAACACCTGTTCTGTTTTGTAGTTTTACCGTCTCATTTCTATGTTTTTTTTTTGTGTGTTATCTTTAATATTTTCTGTACAGCACTTTGGTCAACCCTGGCTGTTTTTTAATTGTGCTATATAAATAAACATTGTATTGAATATTGTATTGTATTGTAAATATAATTTCACCATCAGTACTATAATTTTTATTTATTTATTCATTTAGCTGACCTTTTTATCCAAAGCGCTTACAAGTGCTATATATGTCAGAGGTCGCACGCCTCTGGAGCACCTAGGGGTTAAATGTCTTGCTCAGGGACACAATGGTGTGTCACAGTGGATTTGAACCAGGGTCTCTCACACCAAAGGCGTGTGACTTTAAAAAAAAACGATATTATAAAACGGGCAGTTCTGGTTTTTCGTTCTGATTGGTTGAAACATGTTCTAAGCCGTGATAAAATACCCCGGTAAACCCACGGTTCAGACCGCATTACATAAGTATCACTGCGCCACTGTTGCTGCGTACTGATTTATGAAAATAAACACCACAGTCTTTAATCATATTTTTAATTTGTATAAAATTGCACAATTAATGGCGATATCCAGATAAATGTCAATAAATATTGTTGAGTCATCTCGTAAATAAAGAGAAAGCGCTTTCCTGAGGAGTTTCTACCTTAAATTTATATTTCCGTTATCCACTGGGTGGCGATCTTAGCCAACTTAACCCTGGAGAACCCACGGGGTCAAATTTGTTCAATAGGTTAAATAGGTTTTTGGATTTCCCTGGGTTCTCCAGGGTTAAACTCTTGACGCATTCACTCAACACTAAAAACACTGTGTGCTCTGAATCTGATATCTTGCAGACGTTCTTCGCAAAAATGGAATTATCTCCGCTTTTAGCTGAAAATTTGAGACGTGATGGGAGAGCAAATGAAGGTAGGATGAAACGGTTTATTTGTTGTTGTTTGAAAGCGGATGGTCTGTTCTTTCATCTGGTATTTTATGTTTGTTTAAGGAAGATCATTTTTTTTCTGTAAATCATTAGACTAAAACTGGGTGGCAGCAACAACAACAACAAAAAAAAAAACGCTGACGGGAAAAGAGTTAAGCATGCTTCCAAGCATATTTGATCATCACTTCAACAGTTGCACGATATAAATGTTAATGTATAAATAAGATGAATTTTGATTTATAAAAATAAACACCACAGCCTTTAAAGGCGGAGTCCATGATGTTTGAAAGCCAATGTTGATATTTGAAATCACCTAAACAAACACGCCCCTACCCCAATAGAATCTGGACCTTCTGTTGATAGACCGCCCCACACATACGCAACCCGGCATTTTATTTGATTTGATTGGCTATAAGTGTGTTTTGGTAGTCGGCCCGTCTCCTTTTCCAACGCGTTTTTCAAACATCGTGGACTCCGCCTTTAATCATATTTTCATTGTGTCTTTGCTGCGTCTGTGTTGTTTGAGAACTGCGCTCTGTTTCAGTCACACTTGATTCTGAGGAACTACTTTGTTTGGCGGAAGAGTAATATTTGTACTAATATAATTACAACCTATTTGTGTTTTATTTTATGAAATCCTGCTAACGTTACGCATATGAAGTAACCGTTTTATAAAAGCAATAATCCCCGCAAAGCAGTGTGGTTACAGTGCATTTTATAACAGCTAAGGGGGTTTTAGGCACTCACGTCGCTTTAACGCCCCTTAGCTCTTATAAAATGCACTGGTCTGGTATGGTGTTAAGAAAGAAAGAAAGAAAGAAAGAAAGAAAGAAAGAAATAGCACTGGTAACCCACTGCTTTGCAGGGCTTATTGCTTTATTTTATACCCACTATACAAAACTGAAAATTCTTCATATTAGGATCCTCCACCTGTCCCTCACAAGAAAGTCTTGCTTCAACAAACTTGGCTGCCTTAAGGCTTTTTGTGTTTTAAGTCCTTGATACATCACTTTAACTCTTACATTATATATTACTTTCTTTCTATGTGGTTTTAAATAAACCCAACTCTGGACTTCTCAGTAACAAAATATAACCTGCTGACGTATCCTCCTTTCTTCTCACCAACAAGAGCAGTAATTAAAATTTTTGGGGAAATCTGGCTTGCTTCTAGCCTCGGAAAACCCAGACAACTTCCGGCAAATTTAGATTTGTTCTGGAAGTAGTCTGGCAAAGAGGCCATTCAAGCCCATTTCTAATGCAGAGAAATCGCGGCACCAATCAGAAACTTTGGGGCAGACTTTACACGATGATGAAAGCGCAAGAGGTGAAGCAGATTTTGTACATTACAAAGATGGATGCCGCCCTGCCGTGGAACGTCACTCGTTCAAACCAGCTAGCGTGTCCGTTTTAAGCGATTTAAACGTTTCCTTTTTGTTAAATCCCAAGAAAAGAGCAACACTCGAAACCTTCATATCTAAAAAAAGACTGGATCCTTTATCGTTGTGATTTGGTTTTATGTCTATCCAATTGGACACAGGCATTTGAGAGATGTCCGTTGGTGAAGCCCCTTTGGAAATGAAGCTTTGCCAGACCATAACTCAGTTACTACTGAGAATGGTCTGGTTTTAACCAGGCTAGCTTGCTTCTCATATTAGATTAAAATCTCTGTCGCCAATATATTTTCTGTAACTGCTTGGTAAGGCATCATAAATGTCTTCCACCAACTTTCTGTCAATTGTGAGGATGTTAAACTTGTTACTTCTTTGAGGCTTTCTACCAACACCCATCAGTCATTATTATAGAGTTGCCCCAGCTTAAAACTATTATTTCTTTTTAAGCATGCTTGCACAGTTACAGATGCCAAAAGCCTTTTCCGAATCATTGGATTACAAAATTGTATCCAGCTCCATGGTTCATAAAATTCTCTTTCCTCTTTTAAAACTGTTCTCCAACGTTGACCAATAAATGTATGCAAACCCAGATATGTTCACTTTCTCCAAATCCATTGAAAACAGATGTCTGTCAAATCCAATACCGCCTACCATTTGTGAAATCGCATTTGCAGTCTGAACCCAACCCAAAACCATATGATACAAGAGTCTCTGTGCAGCTTGTATTCTGAAAGCAGGGATCTTACTTTGACATCTACTAGACTCTGATCTCCCTGATAAATGGAAAGAGAGAGTGCTGCTGCACGAATCTACTGTTTCATTCCAGAAAAAGTCCACAAACATTCATTTGTATTTTGAATCATTTCCTCAGGTGGTTCCATTACAAATAGTCAATGCCATAAGGTAGAAGTTGTTCATTTACTAGTGCCAGGCAAAGATTAATCTAGATTAATCGCGTACAAAAGTTTTTGCATAAAATATGTATTTACTGTGTGTAATTATTATGTATATTTTAACACACACACACATACATATATACATTTCAGATTTTTTCATTTATATATCCATTTTGTATTTATATTTTATGAACTGTTTTTATTTCAGGTCAAGATGATTTTGAAGTTTTAACAAAAACTATTAAACAATATGAGATACTCATGTAATATATACTCATGTACATTTTTCTTTAATGCATACATGAATGTGTGTGTGTGTGTGTACCTGGTAATTATCACGTTGTGGGGACCAATTGTCCCCACAAAGATAGGAATACCAGTATTTTTGTGACCTTGTGGGGACATTTTGATGTCCCCATGAGGAAACAAGCTTATAAATCAAACAGAATGATGTTTCTTGAAAATGTTAAGTAGCAGAAGGGTTTCTGTGATGGTTGGGGTTAGGGAATGGGTTTGGGGAAGGGAATCGAATATACAGTTTGTATGGTTTAAAATGCATTACGTCTATGGAATGTCTCCACAAGACATGGAAACCAGAATTTGTGTGTGTGTGTGTGTGTGTGTGTGTGTGTGTGTGTGTTTTGTGTGTGTGTATTTATATATACATGATGATTACACACAGTAAACACACACATATTTTATGCAAAAACTCACGTTTATTTTGTATTGTTTAAAGAACTCTTTCTCTGTATGATATTTGTTGGTAATAGCAATTTCCATTTAACCCTTAAAATACTTGTCTGTTTAAAATGTTGTGATAGACTGTTTGTCTATAACACTTGTTAATAGTATAAAACTGACCTTGTATTTCACCAAAATTAAAGAAAAATATTTTGTTTAATTAACGTTTTTAACTAACATTTTTAATTAACATATTTAAATCAAACTATTGCATATCTCAGGACTTTAGTGACTATTTACACTTTATACAATAAATTAATTAGAAAGCATAATATTTTCATAATAAAAAAAAAATAATATTGATAACAAATAGATTGAGGAATACTTAAAAGGTGGAGGAGTAACATAAAAAATGTATGAGGAAGAGGGTACTGCATTATGCCCCTGGTCAATAAGGACCCAATGTATGCTTTTAAGGTTAAATAAACAGGCAGACAGATGTTCCAGCATTCCCTTATTCTGGAATAGTTTCTTCTTAAAAATAAGCTTTTAAAATGTTAAATACTTCACTTTTCCACAGCAATCCAACTAATAATTTTAGAAGCCCCAGTCCACCCCTCCACTGACCAATAATAAGCCCCTCACCTTTTTCCAAATTTACTCTCGCTGATGATGTCTTCTCATATTGTTTACTAGTTTTTGTTAAAACTTCAAAATCATCTTGACCAGTAAAGCATCTGTAATAAAGCAGATTTAACTACACAGAGCCGTAGTTCTCTGACAATCGGGGCAATTTCGCATTAATTATCGCGGACGTATCGCCTCTACCAGCTTTAACAATTACAGAAATTGTAAAATATAACAGTTAAATATGTGATAAATTCGAATTCCAAACATTTGTCAAATATATGCATGATTGTATCAAAACTATGTTCTAACATCTAAGTAAAAAAATAATTTTTAATCTATTTTAACACTTAATTTTAAAGCGTGTCCGAATCCACTTTTGCTAGTTTAACGATGGGAAAAATGGTCTGTGCACCTGGCGCACAGTCTAAAAGTGTTGTTCATATTCTCTTAATGAATGGGTGTGTTTTGGCAGTAACATGCAATAAATCAATGAGAGTCTCATCTCCCATCCTCTTTAAAAGCCAGTTGCACTCGCGCTATGGTGGATTCCCTATTTAGATGACATAATTTGTAAGCAGAAAAACTTTAAGTGCAGAAAAAAGATGACAATTTAAATAATTGTTTTTGTTTATTGATATGGTTTATTGATATTGATTTTTTTTTTGTTTATTGATTATTGATATTTATTTTTGTAATAAAAACTTTGGTTCTCTTTAAAAGTCATTTTTATAAGTAATAAGTAAAATTAGCAGGGTTTTAATTACTGAAAATGTATGAATACATATCACTGTAATCTCAAAAGGTATTTTTACAAGATTAATTTACAAATATGCAAAAAAAAAAAGGTTAGCACTCTGAAATACTTTATTTGCAACAAATCCAAGATAAATCATTTTTAAACGTTGCGAGAGCTGAAACGGTTGAGCATCTGGGAGAGCGCTTTGTGTTTGTGTGCTGATTTCCATCCATGCGTGTGTAATAAGCAAACGCTCGTTGTAATCTCATTTATATCTTGTTTAAAACACTTGCCTTGCGCTATATATGTTGAGTGTATGATAGGGCCCAAACACTTCAAACTGTTATCAAAACATTTTAAACTATAAATGTTTTCTAAACATTATTTTATAGTCCATACACAACAAGAAAACTGGTCTGCAATTCTTTAAATGGCAACAATCCCATTTTTTTGGAAGCAAAGAAGTTGTCTTCTACAACTTAATGGAAGTAACTTATTCGTAATACTTAATACTTTTTAATAATAATTCATACCGATCATTACTTGGAACTCTGATCTTAATCCATCTATTCCTGGAGAACGGCCATTGGATAACTGTCTCATTGGCCCAGTGATCTCTTGACGTGTAATTAGTTTATTTAATGTTATATCCCCATTGGAATGATAAAGATGGTACATCTTTCTTTCAAGGTTAAAGAAATATGCGGACGGAGCATCCATATCTTTAAAAGAACAGATTGTAGCAGATGTTCTTGTAATAGTTCAATTCAATTCAATTCAATTTTATTTATATAGCGCTTTTCACAATTTGGTAATTGTATCAAAGCAGCTTTACATAATAGATGCAGTGAAAAGCACAGAAAATCGACAGATAGCACAACATAATAAACGATAGCACAAGCAGTTAAATTTGCTACGGCTATAAATCAACATTATATACAAACGTATTACTAATGTAACGTATAGAAGTTAAGCCCAAAAAGGCTGCCTCCCCGGGTTGAAAAACCCCCTAGGAGAAAAAAACCCCGGAATTTTAGCCGGGGAAGTAAAAAAAGTCATAGGAGGAAAAAACCCTTGGGAGGTGTATATATATATATATATATACACATTGAAACGGAAGGAGATTGAGCGGAGATTAAGCGGAGATTAAGCGGGTTCTGCCGGTGGTCTTTGGTCAGGCATCAGCTGGACATCACGTTGAAGAACAGCTAGTAGATCAGTTGTGTGCCGACTTTCACATGTACCGGAACTGGATCTGTTTGTCTCGTCCTCGGGATCAAGGACGAGACAGGGAGAGAGACACAAAATCTTATTAGCGTAGGGGCCGTTCACATAGAAAACAAGTGTCACACAGTAATGTGGTTTTAGTCAGCTCGGTTCCGGACAGGCTAACTATTGCTGGTTAAGTGTATTACATATAGTTAATGATTTTAGAAACGGAAACAGAACTCGTTTGACTAAGGCCAGAGGCCCCACTGCCGTCGTTAATGCTAACGTACAGTGGCAAACGGTTCTGTATGACATACTATTTTAAGGTCATGGGAAAAGGCCAAAATTGCAAGCCGGCCATATTTGGCAGTTAAGACTCAGTCGAAAACCAATTCAAAGTTTCAGCATATTACTAAAGAGTATTAATGAGATTTACCATGCTTTGAAGTGTTGACGAGAAAAAAAAAAGGTTTTAATTTATTCATTAATTTATTTATTTATTTATTAGGTTGTACAAGCTAGCTATTAGGAGAAGAGTACCATTGTTAAAACAACTATTTGAAAGCCTTGTTAAAGAGAAAAGTTTTAAGTCTAGATTTAAAGTTATCTACTGTCTCTGATTTTCGGACGTCGGTTGGTAAATCATTCCATAGCTTAGGGGCTAAGTAGGAAAAGGATCTGCCACCTTTAGACACTTTTGATATTTTAGGGATAATTAAGAGGCCAGAATTTTGTGACCGCAATGCACGTGATGGATTGTATTCTGATAATAATTCTCTAAGATATGAGGGTGCTAGGCCATTTAAGGCTTTGTAGGTGATTAGTAATATTTTAAATTGTATACGATATTTAACTGGTAGCCAGTGTAAAGATGCCAGAATTGGGCTTATGCGGTCATACTTCTTAGTTCGAGTAAGAACTCTTGCAGAAGCGTTTTGAACTAGCTGAAGCTTGTTGACCTGTTTTGCATGGCATCCTCCGAGTAACGAGTTACAATAGTCTATTCTAGAGGTCATAAAACCAAGTTTATTCTTCTTTTTACTTAAAAGTTCTATTATTATTACTGTTCATAAGGCTATTCTCCAAAACTTGGATATTTCTTTGAAGTTTTTCATTGCTGCCTTTACTATTGAAGTAAAATATCATTTTGACAAAAGATTCTTGTATTTGCTTTGCCAGCCTCTCACCACATACAAAGATTTTCATATTCTTTCTTAATTTAGCCATTTGAAAAAAGTTTAACTTTTCACAAAATAATGCATCCTGTGGTAATGTAAATGATATCGAATGATGGTCTGAAAATACAACAGGTAAAATAGAAATATCCATGATTTTATTATCTCTTCTTTCACCTAACCTAACCCCATTAACTCAATTATCATATATGTTAAGCCATGTGTACTGTTTAATTCCTCTATTTCTTTTTCTCAATGTATCTATTTAATCAAATTCCTAAATCCAACACCACACTTCATTTATTGTGGGCTTTCTCTTCATTCCTATCAATAGTGAAATTAGGAGTACACTTCCAGAAAAGTGCACACATCATCCTCAATTTACTGAACCGCATTTTTAAGCTTTAAAAATAACTTCAAGCTGCTCAGGCCCACTATTAGGTGCATAAACAGTTATTACTTCAAAATCCACCTTATCCAACAGTATTCTCCCTTTTATAATTTGAACCATTTCTGTTTGCTTAAAAAATAACTAACATTCATCTGTACTTGGGAAAAAAGTAATTTCAAAATTTTTACAAAAAGTTTCACTAAAAAATCCTTTTATTTCTTGCAATGTACACTACTTATCAGCAGTATCAGAGCACATATCATCAACTCTCCTTTCTGTATCATTACACATTCCAAAAGAATTAGACATTTTAATACTTTTTTTGTGCGCCTTTTCAACATTAACCTTGTCTTTTTCTTATAATTCATCACTCCATTTCCATCAAGTTCAGATACATCATTATTTTCAAAAGAATTTTCTGTTTCCCTAACATCTTCATTCTGATTATCAATCAATATATCACCATCATTGTCTGTCTGCACTATAACGTGAGGCTGTTTCCTCAGAAGTTGACTTATTATTATTCTCAATAGCAGCAATAAAAGGCTGCTTCTCTAACCAGGGCCTTATGTGGGCATGCCAGCCTTTCATGCCCAATATCCACACACTTAAAAAATTCCGATCTCCCAGTATTCACATAAATCATGTATGCTTTTCCCCTAATGCATAACTCTGAAAGATGTGTCACGGTTTATTTAAGAACATAAACATTTGTCTATGACGTGGCGTGTTTCAGGGCAGCTTGTTTGCACCTTAAAGGAATTATGTTAATCTCACTAGCTAACGTTCCATATGATGACAAACCTTTTTCAGTTTCATCATTCTGAATGAAAGGAGGAACATTAGATACTATAACGTTGGCCACTGGAATAAGTAGTGAACCATTAAGAAAATCTCCACTTACCACAATTCAATTGCTTATCAGCTGATTAACTAGGTCCTCCTTTATGACAAAACCACTGCTGCCTTAGTTATCTCAGATGCCGAAGTTATGTTTTATATCCAACTTTCTCCTCAATCGTTAACAGCACATCATTAGAAAATAAACAAGCAAGAGGTTTTACAAATGCTCGCATGGTGTAAAAATGGTCTCAAATTGCGCCCACATTTAGGAGCCCTATAATGACAAAAGTAAACCGAAAGATTGGTTCATGAGATTGGCAAATTTAGCGAGTACAGAACGAGTCTTTTAATGCCGTGATCGACCGATACAGATCTGCGACCGATCGATCTGAGCATCCCTACTTGTTTTTACCTGGTCTCCTAGGCTAGTTTTAGCTGTTACTTACCTTTAACAGATTTTTTTTTTTTTTAGAAAACAAGACTAATCATGTAAATGTATCTTGAATTTTACATATTTATGCTGGAAATCAAGAAAAAAATACTAAGTAAGCATACAGTACATGTTTTTGCAGTGTAAGAGGTAACTTCATCATCTGAATTTTCACGCATACATTACTAAACCCTGGGTTAACATTCGGATTTGCATATTTGTGTCAACAGTCTTTATTGCATAAATACGGCAGTGTTAGCTAACTGAATCAATATTTGAATACATACTTCAAATAACCAAGTGCATCATACTTCTGCATCAGTGGAAAAAATGTAATGCAAATCCTTCCTGACTATTTTAAGCCTCCTAAGATGTTGTATACTCCAATGTAGGTATTTTCTGTCACCAGTATTGTTTTTTGTAGGGTATGTCTGTAAAAACTACTTAAATGTCCTAATATAACTAAAGCCTGGTCCTGGATTAAATTAAACTCTGACCAGGAAACTCCCCCATTATATAAAGGAAAGGTCTTATGTGCACACCAGACACGTTCAGGCGTCAAATTTGCGTCTACCGTGCATAGATGGACGCTTGAACATTTTGAGTGTACTCGCTCTATTCTCAAGTGAAGGTCTAGTCATCGAGTCATTCACGCGGAAATTCGTGTCATGGGAGGGGCTTCTGCGACTCCGCTCGCTTCCGGTAATCACGTCACAAATAGAGCAAGTTCCTGATTGGTTAACACAGCGTGTTTTTCCGCCAAAGTTCAAAATTTTCAACTTGCATGTTTCCCGCGGCAAGGCTCAATTCGCTGCATTCGCGCAAACTAGACGTTCGAATGAGGTGGAATCGCATGTACCGCGCTAAATGCCTAATTTGCGCCGTGAGACCTCCAGATACGCGTCAATGCGTCTTTAGATTGACTTAACTTTTAAATCACTCGTGCTTGACGCCTTTACCACGGCTAGTGTGAACACAACAGAAGAACATCATATTTCAAAACTAGGGATGCTCACATTGACCGTTTAAGCACAAAACTAGGGATGCTCACATTGACCGTTTAACCATTAACCGAAGGTTAATTTATGACCGATTAACATTATCAGTTAAAATAAAAAAAATTTGTTAATACATGGTGCGTGTCGGCATGAGCCGACTGACATTTCGCCACTTTTTCTATCTTCAATTTGTGAATGTCCTGTAAATGACACATTATTGCTGCCCTGACGGTCTGATAAAGTAATCATTTGTATTAGAAATCATTTGTATGCGTGTTTGGAAGCTGAACGGAGACGCGCGCGTGTCCGCGCAAGATGACGCGGTCCGTCTCGCGCGCATCCGGACAGACGTTCGCTGGTGGCCTCTGACCCTGTCCGTAAACATCTCTCTTTTTGAACAAACGGAGAAAGACAACGCAAAAGCCAAACTTTCTGAAAAGCATCCTGCTTTAGAAATGACCACTGTGGTAGATGAAACGGAGACAATCTGCCCTTTTTGGATATTAATCCACTGGGCCGATTGCGTGCTTTTTAATAAGGTAATGTTGCGTGAATATCTGATAATGTATGAATCCTGGTTCTGTTGTTGATCTGTGGCTGCTGTTTGCACGTTCAAATTAAATGTTTTGTTTTTACTAGTTCACAGACAACCGTCAACTGTATTTTTACTCAATGACAATTTCCTATTAAAATCTTATAAGTTAACGGTTAATGTTCGGTTTAGAAGCTACGGTTGTCGGTCGGGAAAATTAACTGATAGAGCATCCCTATTCAAAACATTTTTGCAATGGTAATAATGTGGTGAGAGTAATTTATTAATATGTGACAAGAGTATGCAGGAAAACGTTGACACCTAGTGGATTTTGTTGGTAAAACCATGTGTGACAGAAACATAATTTTTGTGATTTTAACTAGCTAGTTTATACTTAGGTCTTTAAATTTGTAGCATTTGTGGCGTGAAGCATTTTTATTTTTTGTATACAATACATACTTTATTGCACTATTTTTATTTAATAAAGTAAATGTAAACGGCTATAACATTTTTTTTATTTGATATCTTCACGTTCATCGCGTCTTCTTTGAAACAAGACCAAGTTTAGGCTTCTAGACCAAAAAATGCTATATTGCTATATACTATATATAAATGCTATATATAAAAAGTTATATTCATTTAAAGGTGTACATTACCTTTTCACCCCCCCAAATAAAAAAGGCCTGCAGGTAAGCAGTTTAGGCACAATGTTTAGTTGTTGTACTCAAATAAAAGTAGACCTTCCATAGTTTCGAATTATATATTAGTCTTATTTGCATGACCAAATGCACCAGAGTATTTTAAGTCTCATTGTGCAGTGATTATACTGTAAAAGAAGAGGTTGTGAAGCCTGCGCCACAGTCGAAACTTTGCAGTGCTGTAGGACTGGAGTTAATAAACACTATAATAAAGGTTTGACTGAGAATGCTAAAAAGAGATAATTAATGGCTTGCTTTATCAAATTTGGCAGATGTGTGTGTGTTGTGGTTTATTGTGTTTGTGTGTGCTTGTGTGAGTTATCTAGCGTATCTCACTGGCAGAGTGTAGAGAGAGAGGTCATGAATTGAAGAAAAGAGGAAAAGGAGATTGCTAACCTCTGACTTCCGTTTCGTGTCACCACTGAGCGCTTGGCCAGCGCTTCTCTCTCTCTCTCTCTTTCTCTCTCTTTCTCTCTCACCCCCACATTCTCCCTTACATTTACTAGGATTTGATTATTACAATACATTGGGGTGGTTTCCCGGACAGGGATTAGCTTATGCCAGTACTAGGCCTTATTAGGATATTAAAGTAATTTTTAAAAGTATAATTTATAAATAAACACTACTGGTGTGAATCTTGAGACATATTTTAAGATATGTCAGAGCGAGTTGCTTTTGATCAAGACAACACTAACATTTAAGTTAGTCTGGAACTAGTCTTAAATATAGAACCTAACCCTGATATGGTTTTAATTAAAAAAAACTTTTTTTTGGAAAA
Organism: Misgurnus anguillicaudatus; assembly: GCF_027580225.2. NCBI lineage: Eukaryota > Metazoa > Chordata > Actinopteri > Cypriniformes > Cobitidae > Misgurnus > Misgurnus anguillicaudatus. The sequence continues at coordinate 4,948,489 of NC_073360.2, forward strand.
ATACTTTTTTAAGAGGACTCTTCAAGACCTAGGATGAGTGTACTCCGAGTCATACCAAAACCCATCCCAAAGACCCAAATGAAAGCCTGCTAAGAACCATATCATTAAAAAAAGTCAATTGCAAAATCCCATTTTAACCCAAATATGTAAATAACAAATTGAAGTCAACAGAATTATGTTTTATTAATGTTAAGTTCCACTCGGTTTAATTATAACCCAAGGTTGGGTAAAATATAGACAAACCCAGCCGTTGGCTAAATCAACTCTGCAACCCAGTATTTTTAAAGCCGTTCTATGCAGTTTTGTCAAACAGCGACCCCTAGAGTCGCTGGAGAATACTTGCATCTGTCGTAATTTCCCACTCTAGTACTCCGAAGATAATGACCAGGTAATGTTTCACAATTTCATACAAATATTAGGCTACTGCATAGTCTACTAAACTACAGATTATGGTAATAGGAAGTTTTTCCAAATGTAGAGTACATATAATAATAAAGTACCGCGTTTGCTGGATTATAAAGTTTTTACATGATTGCAGCTAAATCACAAGCAAACATTGCAAAATGCCATGACAAAGTTAATTGTGTACGTTGCATTATTTCATAACGTTGTTCGTTATAATGTCACTATACATGATTATTGCTATTTATCATAATAGTTTGCAAATTGTGCATGTTTACACTATTTACAACCTCTAGGCTTATTTATGTCCTGATAATTATGTGAGATATTGACAACTGTTGTCATGATAATCGCATGACATACTACAAGCAAGCGTAACAACATACAACATAGACCGCAAACAAGTTTACAAATGAGAGATTTACTTACTAGTCCATCAACAAGATCGCCAGATCAGCATCCCATCCAGTGCTGTCTTTCAGCTCACGCCAACGAGTAAAAACCTGACCGAGTCCGGTTCCTAATGCGGTCAGATTCTCTTTTCCTACTCTCTTCCGAACGCGCTTTCTTAACTTTTAAATCGTTTAGCCTCACGTCTCAAATTCGCGCGTGCAGTTGTTGTTATAGGCTTGATCGCCTTCATGCAACGCTGCAAGAACCGACCGCCGGATGACGTCAAAGAGCCGTCTCGGATCATTCTCGCTGTACTTTGACGTCATCCGGCGGTCGGTTCTTGCAGCGCCACACGAAGTCGAACAAGCCTAACGTGTGTGACGTCGTTGCCGTAAAGCAAGTCGTCATTCTTGCGAGATTTGTCAGGGGCGGTTCTCTCAAGCTTGCATTGGTGGTTTTGCTAGTGGCGTCCTCCCCGAGCTTCAACAGGAGGATGATTCGCCCTACTATGACTTTGTTTACCACCTGAAATAACTTTGAAGCTGTTATATTAAGGTAAAATAACTGCATAGTGTGTCTTTAAAACATGATTATTTATTTATTTATATTTATTTACAGCATTTTGTCTCATCCAAGCCTATCAGGTACCTGAATCACTAATGATCACTAACGTTATGTTATAAGACCGTTATTGTTGAACTAAAATGAGTTTGTTTGACCTACCACTGGTACTACTTCAGTCTTGTCTGAGACTATAAGCCTCAGAACCAGACTTGAGATTTGAGACCAATGTGACCAAGCCATTGAATAATGAGACCTCCAGAGCACCATACATAAACAAACACAGCAAGCCAATGTAAAAATCTGCTTATTTTTGCAATTCTGCATGGTAATGCTACAGTACTAGCACGTAAATAATACAAAGCGGCCTTTGAAGCAATATAAAAATGATGAATAGTGTTTAATGTCCTGTCTTGCTCTCTCACAAACACGCACCAAAAGAGGCATTGTCGATTACGACTGTGAGTTCATTGCTCTTAAGAGCCTAATTACAATCGGAGTCAACCTATTTATCAGAGCTTTTCCAGCTGGTCACTATCCACTGTCAGCAACACAATGTTTTTCCGTAGGTAAGTGTGTTTTGTTTGTGTAATCCACACCCTGCCAGGAATTGCACTTCCTCAGATAATGAGGAAAGGTCACTTAGGCACTGACATTTTGCTATTAAGATTTTACAGATTGTGTGCGTGTCATCGCTATTGAAAAAGACCCTTTCCTCTTAAAAAAGGCACTTCCTCTAAAAAAACAAAAATATACTCTGGGCGAGAAAATTATGATTGTATGTGTGATCTGTACTTGTGTTTGACAGATGTGCATTTAATCATGCATATTTTAGCATATCAGACAATGCAGATTGTGTGTGTGACTATTTGTACTTGGCGACTCGGACCTCACCCACATCTCCCGGCGACAGACAGTCTGAGTACCTTCATGTAGAAGACTGGAGACAGAGGATGGCCCCTTTTCAGCCTTTGTTATTTCTCAGTTTTCTATGTTCAAGTCGTCTTCTCAATTGGATTACATAAGACCCACACTGTCAGAAAAAAAATGGTCCCTATCTATCACTGGGGCCAACGTGATCTCATGAGAATACGTGTGTATTTTTACGTAAAGGGTAGTTGTACATTTACTTACGTTTGAATACACATTGAAATGTATAATATTGACATGCTAACAGGACTAATACGTTAATTATTTACGTATTGATAGCTTTACAGATGTACAGATTTATACGTATTTCTATTCATAAATTTTAAAATCACGGACATTGGCGTTTCTTACTCATATTTTCTTATTTATTTAAGAGAATTACATAATGTTACACAAGACTACACTTTAAAACCTTAAAATAAATAATATTTTTGTAATCATTTAACCATTTTGTAATATTTACACTGAAAGAAGATGATTCATTTAATTGACTCATTTTTTGGGGTGGGTGGTCGCAATCAATTTGTTTGAGCTACATTTAAACAAAAGTTTTTTGTTTTGCTTTGTTTTTCTTATTTCTTTTGTTTAAATGTAGCTTAAATAAATTGATTGCGACCACTTACCCTCAACAAATTGAGTAAATTGAGTGAATATTTTTTTCAGTGTAGTTAGTTTCCCAGGAAACACAAAAGGCATTTTCTCCTATGCAAAATAAATACCCCAAAACACATAAATTCACAAAAGAAAAAAACGAAAATTTAGCTCTTTATCCAGCGAACTTAATCCTAGTTCTCATCAGCGACCTAAACATCAAATCTCACGTTCATTAGGAATTTAAATTCAAATATTGCGCCTCAAGAAGCTTTACGACACATTGCTTTACAGCAGTGATATCAAACGCTCATTGGCTCTTGCGTACTACGTCAGAGATTGTCGTCTTTCAGTCGATGTACTTTTAAAATTTGAAATCGAGGCTTTGAACCAGATTTTTTCCCAATTTGTTCGTTCCGAACAGAAACAGTATTTTAACGTTTTCGGTTTTCGATTCAACCTTAAAATTGACGATTCTGAACCGGTTAGAACAAAAAAATAAAGTTCCCGAACCGGTTAATAACGTTTCATGTCAGCTGTGGGACATACAAATTAGTAGGCTGATCATTAGGACATTAAATTTAAATGATTAGTCTACATATGTTAATTGATGTTACTGTCTCTTTAAGATAAGCACGACCCTCATATATACATACACTTAAGACATAAACAAATGTTTTTATTAGAAAAAGAATACTGTGGTATTTCAAGATCATTTTGTTTGTATGTGTCCTGTCAAGAACAGAAAGATTGTTTGCTTGTTTGCTTGAAACGTGTCTCTCCGTGTGTGTACTTTTGAGTGCACTTAAACACGGGCACACACACAGACGGAGGAGGAATTCCAAACAGCGCTTCCGTAAGAAGATGCAGCATAAACAGTAGCTCCACATAAAGTGAATATTACCTTGTTTTTCAGTGCTTTATTTGCCAAATGTATTTTAATGGACTACTACAGTATGAGACACAGTAGTGCAACTTTCTCTCAAGTTTATACATCAAGAGTTCTAATATTTGCAGGGCATAGGGATAATCACGTTTGATTGGAGTTGGACCGGACACGTTCAACCACATGTGCGCCTGCGCGTACAAAAAATTGCTGACTTTAGCGCCTTTTTGCGGTTAAATTGTTTAAAATCACTTAAGTGTTAACCTTTGCAAGCCTTTGAAACACGTGCAAATGATCAACTTTTACCCAATTTAAATTTGCGTATTAATCCGTGAATCGCATGCGAGCTGAACTGTGGGTCATGATCTGTACGGATAACGCATCAACTGCGATCCGTTACACCACTAATTAGTATTAAAAAACAAACATCTTGAGATACTTGGTAGCCTACAATATTTACCTCTTATGATTGAGCATTAGAGACTTGGGCTTGAGTAGGCTACTTGTTGGTGGCAAGCTTTCCATTTCTTTGAGTCAACGACGACCAGAAGTGAACTTTACAAAGTCATATCGCACAGAAATCTTGTCAAATAACGAAAAAAATAACGGTATTAACTGGTTACCATTATTTTAAATAAATGGTTCTGTTCCGGAACATAATTGTTTAAAAAGTTTCTGATTTCATTTTTGTTCCTTGCAAAACATCAAAAGTTTCTGATTTTCGTTTTCGTTCCAATAAACCGGTTCAAAGCCTTGTTTGAAATGCACACCTTGACAGAGAGAAACTGGATTAATGTTCTTGTGGATTAATAACTTTATATTTCTCTGTACTTCATAAACTCCAGAGAGGACAGCAGCTGCACCACATCCTCATTTTAACTACTTTTGGTTCTGCTTTTGAAATTTCGCAAAAGTAAATACATAAATATAAATAAGTTGTTTGTCTGTTATGTTTTTTATTTCTAACAGTACATGATTTTAAATAAACTGTTTTGGGTATGTTTAGGGGCATAACTGTATAAGTGGCTTAAAATATCTTTGAAATGCTATATTTTTAATATTGTTAAAAATGTACACTTCTGCACTTTTCTGTCCATTAAGGCTGCTGGGGCAGTACCCTTACATAAAGTACACCTTTGCATTAAAAAGTTTAAGCAACGCAAAGGTATATATTGGTACGAAATGTGTAAATATCTGTACCCAAATAGTACATATTAGTACCTCCGCTCCAGTGACAGCTAGGGACTTTTTATTAACCGTGCCCCATGATGTCTGCTCAAAACAAGCACTGTTACCTCATATTTTCCCTGGACAGCGCCCAGAGAAACCTGTGTGGCCCTGTGTAATCTCTTCATAACCGGTCAGATTGGGCATGTACGGTTGCTTGGGTGTATCATCCCTATATAGCCGGCCCTCGCTCCTTTCAAGGTGGCTTTAGGTTGGCTTGTGTGGGTTTCTCGGGGCAGGAGTGTGAGGGTATTTCTAGCTCTAAGGGGCAGAGGTTGGGCTATGCCAGCTTTCCCCCACCGAGCTGTTTCCTTTCGAAAACACTCCTCAGGAAACCACTTCAAACAATCACATTCCGCATGGAGAAAGGTCCACGCCACTCCTGGAACTTGGGAAAACCTCTCCCTTCCCTTTGCAAGGTTACTCTTTTTCCATCTCGATCTCTTGAGGGAGTCTCCATCTCTCGTCATGTGTTTATGGCATACTGACAGACGTTCACACACTTCTTTCTTTTAAAAAAAAAAGATACTTTAAACTTAATAAAATCATAGACAGTGGTACCATAAAACCTAACAGTTTTTTATTAACATTGAAGATTTTGTTTTAATCTACACTGAATCCTTGTGTTATTATAACACAATTGAACGATGAAAAATAAATGAATTACCTAATGTGAACTAAAACAAGAGTAATTTAAACTTAAAATTTCTAGTAATTCCAACATATTTCAGCAAGTTCAGTAAACGTTGATTTAACTTGAAAAAATTTGTAATAGTGCATTTGCACTGAATTAGAGTTAGAGGATAGAGGATTTTCTATTTTTAATTAATTTATATAACTTTTAGTGTTATGGTCGTATTTCACAGAATTCATTAGTGACTAAAAGGCAGTCATTAAATAAACCTGATACTCGATATGGATCAATGTATCTATGGAGCGAGATATGCGTCTTTATTACATGCGATAAATTAAATGATCTGAGAGAAATAAAACTATTTGAAAGAAAAAGTTATCACACTGATAGCAAAGAAGCATTTCATGAGAAAAAAAAGAATATTTGAGAGAAAAAGTCCCCACACCAACAGCAAAAAACAACAATATTTGAGACTAAAAAAAAGTTTTGAGAGAAAGTATTTTCTCATGATAGAACATAAAAAATATAAATGTGAATTTTTTAAAATTATTTCTAAGGAAAAAAAATCTCTCAAGTTTTTGCTATTAGTGTGAAAACATTTTCTCCAAAAAAAAAGTGTTTCTATCAAAACGCTTTTCTTTGCTCTCGATGCAATTTCTTGCTCACGTGTCAGGATTTTGCTTTTGCTGTGAAAATTGTGTCATGGGCGGGGCCACGTTCCTATTGGCCAGTCGGGTAAGCATCGTCTTGTCTTGGGAATCGAACTGAATCATTACACAGTTGTTCGGTTCACCTAGATAGATGCCGTCTCTGCTTTTAGTTGAGCACGGACACTCTAATGTTTGAGTAAGATGATGACACACAACTCGATGGATAGCTGGCTGAGCAAGTTCACAGCACTGAAGATTAAACATTAAAAAAATGAAATGGTACTCTTATTCATGAATGAATGTGTATTATATTATTAGCTTGCTAATCGCTAATTAGCCATCATGCTAGGTAAACTTGCAAATGCAAAATAAATGTTTTGATTCACTCCTTAACTTAGGGAGTGATCTAGTTTCTACCTTTGCACTTGCTAGCCTCAAAGCACCTGAAGAGTAGCTGCTTGTTCATCATATACAACCTCCTGTATAACTTTCAACCAACGTTAGTGTGCATGGAGGAAGTACAGAAAAATAAGGGACGCCTAGCTGCCGCAGCGCGGGGGGCCACACACGTCGGGGCTACGGTGACCAGTCCCGATGTCGACCGTGCCAGTGGTGGTATATCATAACTTAAATGTGTTTTTTTTGTTTTCATAAAAATATTAACATTGATACCATTATAATAAGATAGCTGCTATTGAAATCAGTGTGAACAGATGCACTCAGTCTCTCAATATCACAACTTGAGTGGTCAATACACAGCTATGACAATAATAAATATAGGGCAACAAAGTAATAATAATAATAATAGTAATAATTTGTTACACTTATTTAGCGCTTTTCTGCAACACTCAAAGCGATTTACATATAAAAGGGGGAATCTCACCACCACCACAAAAAATAAGCTTTGGAGGAACTTGTGAGATGTGAACCATAAGGCTTTCTGAAATGAATGAAAGGACTAGAGATGACTATTGGATGTCAGACCTACTTTTTTTTATAAGTGTAATTCTTGTCACTTGTCACAATTTAACACATGTGTTATGTTTGGAACAATACTGGGTGTGTTAATTTTAACACATTGTTTTGTGTTAAACTATTCAACACAATATGTGTTATTTCGTATTGATTTTAAGTTCATGTAAATAAAAGAGATAAGAAAGATATCTCAATTTAACACATTCGTTTTAATAGTGTATGTAAAATACGGGACAAATCGCGTCCCGTATTGATTTGATACGCGTCATTTTGCCTGTAAATACGGGACGATTCCGTGTTAACGTTGGTTGAAAGTTGTACAGGAGGTTGTATATGATGAACAAGCAGTTACTCTTCAGGTGCTTTGATGCTAGCAAGTGCAAAGGTAGAAACTACATCACTACTCACTAAATAAGGAGTGAATCAAAACATTCATTTGGCATTTGCAAGTTTACCTAGCATGATGGCTAATTAGCGATTAGCAAGCTAATAATATAATACACATTCATTCATGAATAAGAGTACCATTTCATTTTTTAATGTTTAATCTTCAGTGCTGTGAACTTGCTCAGCCAGCTATCCATTGAGTTGTGTATCATCATCTTACTCAAACATTAGAGTGTCCGTGGTGCTCAACTAAAAGCAGAGACGGCATCTATCTAGGTGAACCGAACAACGGTGTAATGATTCAGTTCGATTCCCAAGACAAGACGATGCTTACCCGACTGGCCAATAGGAACGTGGCCCCGCCCATGACACAATTTTCACAGAGAAAGCAAAATCCTGACACGAGAGCAAGAATTTGCATCGAGAGCAAAGAAAAGCGTTTTGATAGAAACACTTTTTTTTAGAGAAAATGTTTTCACACTAATAGCAAAAAACATATACTTCATAGATTTTTTTTCTCAGAAATAATGTAAAAAATTTCAAATTTATATTTTTTATGTTCTATCATGAGAAAATACTTTCTCTCAAAACTTTTTTTTGGTCTCAAATATTGTTATTTTTTGCAGTTGGTGTGAGGGCTTTTTCTCTCAAATATTCTTTTTTTTTTCTCATGAAATGCTTCTTTGCTATCAGTGTGATAACTTTTTCTTTCAAATAGTTTTATTTCTCTCAGATCATTTAATTTATCGCATGTAATAAAGAAACATATCTCGCTCCATATGTATCGATAAAATTTCTAACGATACCATGCATTGATGCCCAGGGTTTCTCGCAGCACTTTGCAGTTCGGGCGGCCCGCCTAAGCTGGGAAACTGGGAAACTAGGTCGTCAAAAAAAAAAACAATTGCTGTGTGTGCTACACGGGCGAAATGAGAGCCGTGGTCCGTTACTGTCTGGAGCATAGCCAGTTAATTTTTTTTTAACTGGTGATTTTGTTGTTTGAGCAACCTGCTAGCTAGCTTTCACGTGCCTCTCGATTCGATATATAATTGTTGAGCGCTCTTGCTCACGTTATTTATGTGCTTTATTTACATGCTACAGTAGATACACTCCTTTAAGATAATGTAATTAATAGTAGGAAATAATCAGTTTTTACAATCTTCGCACTATCTATCATCATTCGCCAGATGTTTTACAACAAATGCTTCCGTTTGTGTTTATTAACCCTTTAGTTTCACTTCATCACAGAGCTATTCCCATTAGAGGTATCTGTTAAAAACATTCAATTCATTAATAATCTAGTATGTGTTCATTTTCTGTCATAGTTTTTTTTAATTAAACATTTTATTTATGTGTTTTTAATAAAAACATTTTCATTATGACGCGTACGCCCGCCCCTTAGATTGCCACACCCCCGGATCCGCCAAACGCCCAAATCTACCATCTTAACTAACAAATTTTCTGCGGGTAACCCTGGATGCCACACATAAAATATCAATATAAGGGTACCTTTATCCTTGACCTAACGTCCATCTACACATTTCCGGCAAAGCGCTTATTTTCGTGTGCTAGTGTCAGCAAGTGAATACAATGCAGCAACAAAGCGGTTGTAGCAGCGAAAACACAGTGACTGTGTTGGGACGCAAATCGTGGATTTAAAAATATTTTGTATTTGGTAAATGGATTGGACAAACGGATTGGCAGAAAACCTTTGCCAGCACCAGTTGAAGGAGGAGCTGTCTCAGGCTGAGACTGAAGCATGACTAAACAGTGCATTGTTTTTTTTATTTTGTCCACATGATTTATAGAGACCTTCACTATTCCCTCACTGCATCATGGCTTCTTAATGAATAACAATTAGAGATTATTTCAGAAGTGCTCACTCACTTTCACTCTCTCTATTATTAACTTCATATTACTGCAAGATTTTTTTTATTGTTTGTGCATCATAGTCCCAGAAATGTTCTGGAGCATTTATCCTGTAATGTTGCGAGTGGTTTTAATATTACTAACCTCTGGCTTTTCATTGGCCACCCCTTTAATCAATCAAATGGCCTGGATGCATGTTACAGGACATATGGATTTAATTAGTGATAGCTGGTGTGATGAGGGCCTTGTTTCCATGGCGATAGGACAGGCAATGTAAATCTATGGGAGCAGAGAATGTATGAAGACAATAAAGCAGAGCTTTGACCTTTTAGTCATGGCTGTATCTAACACACACGCACGCACGCACGCACACACACACACACACACATTGCGACTGCTAAGCGGCATAAAGCCTCAGTGTAGATTAGTTGATTGCTGCATGATTTTTCTTAGACAATAACACAAGATAGCTGTGCAGTTTAAGCCTGTGACAGAATTAAAGGGACATTCCACTTTTTTGAAAATATTTTCCAGCTCCCCTAGAGTTAAGCTGATCTCCGGGTCTGGTGCTAGCACTTTTAGCATATCTTAGCATAATTCATTGAATCTGATTAGACCATTAGCATCACGTCTAAAAAAATAACCAAAGAGTTTTGATATTTTTCCTATTTAAAACTTGACCCTTCTGTAGTTACATCGTGTACTAAGACCAACAGAAAACTAAAAGTTGTGATTTTCTAGGCAGATATGGCTAGGACTATACTCTCGTTCTGGTGTAATAATCAAGGACTTTGCTGCTGTAACATGGCGGCAGCAGGTGAAGTGATATTACGAAGTGCCCAAAATAGTCCCCTGCTATTGAAAGTAACCAAGTGGACTATTGTTGGGCAGTATGTAACATTATACGCCTGCTTGAGCCATGTTACAGCAGCAAAGTCTTTGATTATTACACCAGTTTGAGAGTTAGTTCCTAGCATATCTGCCTAGAAAATCACAACTTTTAATTTTCCATCGGTTTTAGTACACGATGTAACTACAGAAGAGTTTTAAATAGAGAAAATATTGAAAGTTATTTTTTTACTGCGATGCTAACGGTCTAATGAGATTCAATGGATTGTGCTAAGCTATGCTAAAAGGGCCAGCGCCAGACCCAGAGATCGGCTGAATGTATTACAAAACGGTAAAAATCAAATGATTAACTCTAGGGGAGCTGGGAAATGAGCATATTTTCCAAAAAAGTGGATTGTCCCTTTAAGGCTGCAACAACAAATCAGTAAAATGATAAAAAATTGATAATGACACTCATTGTCAACAAATTTTATTATTGATTAGTTGGTCTGTGTCGTCACATGCTCCTACACGTAAATAATTTAGTGCCTTATTTAGCTATAAGTGAAAATGTTTTATCCGATTAGTCGATTAATCGAATAAATAATCGACCAATTAATCGATTATCAGTATAATAGTTAGTTGCAGTCCTAGACTAAATCATATTTGTTTTGCACAACCTCATAAATGCACACACAACTGTGTTTTACCCACATTTATGCTATTATGATGAACTAACTGGTATGTTTAATCTAAAATGTAGTAACTTTACAGAAGCACATGACAAAACAATAAGCAACTTTAATATCAGCTAGAGTTAAATGATGTGACCTCTCCAAAAATGTAACAACGTGTCCATCCTGTGACGCAGATTTGTTCAGTTATAAACAAACAACGTACATAACAAGCTGCTGCTTTGGCTGTCTGGATACTGTAGGTTACAATTAATGTCCAAAAAAGCACAAACAATGCGGGACAAGTTATGTGTTATGTTTTAATGATGTGTAAGTGTCCTATCCTTTACTTGAGTCGTAAAAATAAATCTATGACTCAAGGCCTTTTTTGGTGAACTTGTTACTTCATAACTATTTGTTAGCTATGAGTTTCTGCCTCTGGACAAAAATGTTATAAACATATTTAACAGAAATATTTACTAAACAGCACCAAATTACTGAGTCACACAAGCTGTTTCTTAAGAGCCGATGGGGTCGGCAAGCTGCTTAAAATGATTTGCAGGGGAAGGACGGTGAGAAATACTGCGGATAAAAATGCAGCAGGACTGTCTGGAAGTTCATCTGATGAGATGAGCTGGAAATTGAACAGATGAACATAAGTCATTAAGAGTCAAAATTGGATGTGGCTTACCGGATTGGATATTTAAGTGTGTGCGTTTTACTGCCTTCAGGTCCTACTGGGAAATTCCTACTCAGGAATTCAGCCATCGTAAACATGATGTGATGTGATTCTTCGAAAAAATACATGCGTTGAGCAATTTCATATACCTTTCTGTCCTTTTCACTTCCAAACACACAGAAAATTTCTCTTCGACACCAAAACGAAAAGCAAAGGCTGTGCATCAGGCATTTAATGGGGTGTGGGTGGACTGAAATGAGAAGTCAAGGCTCCCTTTGGATTTTTAGTTTAATATAAATGTCTGTTTCAGATCCATCCATTAAGTTTCTACTAATGCAGAGTTCATGGAAAGCAATATATTGTACAGTTAACAAGCAACCAACAAATACAGTTCACATACAGTACTGTATATTGCATGTGTGTGCGTTTGTAATGGGGTCTTAATAAACTGTACGTCAATTATTATTCTTCACCCACTGCCATTTTTTTGTGCTATATGTTCATACATTTACATTTATGCGTTTGGCAGACGCTTTTATCCAAAGCTTAGATTCAGCCCTAAAATTATGACTTTCATTCTGGTGGCAGCATTAATCTGTATTCATAAATTCATTTATGACATAAAAGCAGAATAAGTCTGTAGTGGTTGGTAGATTCAATTCATGGTTTCACATGCTTAGCATCCCCAAATGTTTATTGGTTTTACAGTTCTTGTAAGGGCAGTTTACTGTAACTTGAATGACGTTTTTATAACTTCCCCATATGCACACATTTCATAGTTACCACGAAACCGAGGTAGGAGTCTACTTTAAGGAAGTGAGGTTTATCTGTTCTTCGCTCTTAGCAACCTTCCCTCTCCCACGGTAGCGACTTGCCCTTTCTGGGTCATGCTAACAAAACATTGGCTTTCCTTCCCCCATTCTCCATGAGATGGTTTATTCCAGTCACACTACTCCAGTGGCACCAGTTTACTTCGGCTTTTGGATTACTGATGTCTTATATGGTCTTTTCTTGCTTTAAGAGAGTGTTGATGTACGGTAAGTACCAAGAGATCTGGCGGTTTATTTGGGCTGATATGACATCTGAAGAATGTGTTTTCTTATAGTTTTATCTATGATCTCTATACTGTATGTAAGGCATAACTGTTCGGAGATGAATACTACCGTAGTGCTTAGCTCATACCGAGGAGCATGCACTAAATACTGCCGGATTGATAGATAGATTGATTTGTTTGACTTGCATGCATGTTTAATTTTGAAAGTTTCGAAAATCTTAAAGCATCCAGTTTTCTTCTCAAAATAAAAATACATTTTTGTGTAAAAATGTCAAGTGTTCAAGAAAACGATCACAAATGAAATGTCACACTGGAAGTGAAGTCAAGGGGAAAACCCAAGTTATAGTTGCGCGTAAGGTCTACGCCGTAGGTTATTCGTAGCTTAGCGTAGCCTGATGTGCACCTCGCCAAAATTTTAACAGTGTGCCAGTTTTACTCCATAGGACGTACGTACAACTATAATGAGCTCTTTAGGGTTGTGGTTAAAGTATTCTGCTTAGGGTGCTTTGCTGTATACTGTATATTTGAGCTAGGGATGGGTATAAAATGGTATAAAAAAAAATTCATATCATGATTATAATGACTAAAGTTATCACGGTTATCAATATTATCATGCTTTTGTTAAAATGAGATGGAAAACATTTGAACAAGTTTTATTTTTGAAAATCACAATTTAATATTTCATGTCCCTGAAATTATTTCTGTGTTAAAAAATAAATAAATCTGCACTGTAAAAAATTAGCTGTAATTATGTAGCTGGTTGCCAGTAACTTACTGTAGAAGATAAAGACTGAAAATGTTTCATGTTCATTTAACTTTAAACAAACTGTTGCAAGTAAAAAACATGTAAATGTAAAATCTACAGTAAGTTACGGGCATCTAGTTGCCAGTAATACCCAATAATACTGTAATTTCTACAGAATTTTTTTACAGTGTGTCTAATAAGTTAACCGTGAATGAATACAATACATTATCCCTTCAATGCCTTCTTGTGCAAAAAACTATGTTGCATGTGCGCGCCTGCGTCAAACTGATTCTGGCTGGACAGGATTTATTGCAAGTTTTTAAATCACGATAATCAAACACGGTTGTAATGATAATTTAATTTTATACGATAATACTAATCGCCAGGACATCCTATCGTGGTTAATCGTTAAACCGGTAATCGTCCCATCCCTAATTTGAGCAAATTAAGTATTGTAGAAAACTTTATAGATGCAGACAATTTGCATATGTAGACAAAAAATCAAGGTTTACAAGAAGTTTTGAAACACCTGCTATTGTGTGATTTTCTCCTAGTGACTCACTTCAGCAAATAAAAATAACATGGCTTGGCAAACAATATATTTGAATAATTTGTTCCTTTGGTATTCCAAATAAACTGCTAACGTGTTAAAAAAATCTTCTGCCTTGTAACCACATGCTCTTGGATCTCTGCAATGCCTCTTCTATCAGCAACAATTTTAGCCATTTCAAGGGCAAAGTGATTTAAAGATCCCGTTCTTTCTGTGTTTTTGAAGCTTTGATTTATGTTTACAGTGCGCAATATAACGTGTGCATGTTTCATGTGTAAAAAAAACGCGGTATTTTTCACACAATTTATTTATCTGTATAGCGCTGTTTTCACTGCGCTCAAAACGGGCTGATGTCTTCCTTGTTCTATGAAGTCCCTCCTTTAGAAATACTTATCGAGTTCTGATTGTGTAGTTTGTTTATTGTGTTGTGATTCGATAGCAGCTTAACTTGCCGTTAGCTTAGCTGGCGACTGACGTATTCCTGTGGGCGGAGTTTAGTCAATAAACTGTTAGAGTGACGTCATTAAAGCAGGAAGTAGAGGACTGTAGTCCAAACTGGCGGTTCGCTGTAGGCTTTGAAAGGCGAATTCTGTTAAAGAAAATATATCACCTGCCAGTAAACTTTGAGCTTTATCATCTTACAGGTATTATTTATGCTATTATAGCAACATTACACATTAACTAGGGTTTAAAAAATTGGATCAGGAAGAACGTGACCTGTAAGTATTGTAGAAAACTTTATGGACACAGACAATGTATTTGTAGACAAAAATAAAAAGTTTACAAGAAGTTTTGAAACACCTGCTATTGTGTGATTGCTCCTAGTGACTCATAACATGGCTTGGCAAACAATATTTTTGAATAAATTGTGCCTTTGGCATTTCAAATAAACTGCTAACGTGTTAAAAAAATCCTCTGCCTTGTACCACACGCTCTCTGATCTCTGTAATGCCTCTCCTATCAGCAGCAATTTCAGCCATTTCAAGCTCAAAATCATTTAAGACACACTTTTTTTCTGTGTTTAATATTTGCGCAAATACCAGTAATATCACATGCGCAACATTAGTAAATTGTGTTTCGTTTATAATTTATAAATAATCTCCACCCATAAATTTTGCGTCCTAGAAATGCATATGCAATAAGATCAGTCGCAAAAATAATTAGACCACACCTCTACAGTGCTTATTATCCACTGCGCATCTTTAGTAAATCCCAACAGACGTTTTTGTGTTTGCAAACAGAGTTTGTGTTTTTTTGTTAAAAAATTATTTATCTCTTCCTTATATTTATAGCCAATGTGTTTGTTCTAACTATTATAAAACTATTACGTTTACATACAAATTAATATAGGCCTGTTTATATATTAATAACACTTTACATCGTGTGTGTCTGTGTGCTATATTTATATATTTATCAAGTATGTAAACATCATAATTTAAGAACAAACAGGAAGACATAGGCTAAGATATAAGGTAAAAAGAAATAATAGAAAACGAAAAAAAATGAAATATTTAATAAATGATGATATTATTGCCTTTTCAGTATAACCCATTCAAATCTTTAATCTTTCTAAATAAATTATAAACGTAATGTGATGAAAACGCTATAAGAAACGCATAGACTTCGATAGCACACCGGACATCTTCTCTACTTGTTTTCTATTCCAATTTATTAATAGATTTCCAGATGATTTCATCACTCCCGTCTGTCCGTTTAAGGGCTTATTGCAACCATAAACGCCTACGTTTGTCTTCAAATGGTGTCTTCGACGAGGGTATTTTATCAAAATTAATGCCATCTTTTTTGGCATTCCTATTCTGACACTCGACAGCACAACAAGACATTTTCTAGTGAGTTATCTTGCTCGTTTCACTCGTGTTTAATTCATTTCAACTGTTTTTCTGCAACCACATTGTGCGCACAGCTTGCAGTAACGTAACTGTGACTGTGCAGTAACATAAATTAAAATTGCACATGACACTTTGTCAGAGTGGAGGAAGTCTGGTACAAGGTATCTTACTCTGTTTTTCCTTTGCCTAAAATGCATCAATGGGCAGCCACCCAGGAATCTTTTTGTGAGTCTTGTCCAGACCCAGACATGTTCATCATATTTCAGAGGAGTGTGAAATCATGACAAACAACTAAAGTGTCATTTGACTGTGTATGAGCAGACAAATAAATGACGGGATATGCAATCTAGTGATTAGCACGGTTTGGTACACGTGTTTGTGTGAGTGTGTGCATGCATTTGTTTCACATCACTATGAGTCAGAGGTTTTGTCTCGGTAATCTCATTTGTGTTTCCTGTAAAGGCCCATCGAGGAAGAGAATACTAAAACTTCAGATCAGTACAGCATTTGTTTAAGACTAACAGTCGAGATGATTGAGTGTGCCGTTCCGGTTGAACTTTAAAACATCTTTGAAATGGCTCCTGTTGATTTGTTGTACTTCTTTTTCTCTAAACAATCAGTGTGTGTTTATGATTAGCCTTCAAAAGAATCGTCTGTCTTTTAGACAAGGGCTTTTAACAAATGAAAGTCTACAAAGGACTCAGAACAGAGATTGCATTGTATAACAGTGCTGGTGTTATTAAAATACTAACAACATATATGTGTGAGAACCTTATTTGGGTATGTGAGTGCTTAAATGATTGATCATAGATTAGGCTTTGTTGAGATTACTTCTATCGGCCGGTGACCTAACTGGTTTTGCTGATTGTAGAAGGTAGAGGTCTTCACGGTCCACTTAGATCTGAAACCTGAGGTCTGAACCAAGACCTGAAAGTTTCACATGTGCCTCAGACATGGGTGGTATAATATTAGCGGCACTGGGTTTTGGGTAATTTTTAAAATGAATCTGTTTTTGCCAAAACAGACACAGAGAAGTCACAAACTATCTTGTGTGAGTCCTTCCTCTGTAAGCCCAAAGTGTTTGCGCCAGACCAAACACATGTAGTGGTTACCTTGGTGTTGTCATCAGACCCCGCCAAATTGGTTGTAAGGGGGTATGCACCTTAGATTTGGGTAAAAAGTAATTTGGGTGATTTCGGGTTGGGTACATTTCTTTGGACCCGAGAAGACCTCTAGTAGAAGGTACAGTAGAAGCTGTTGGTAATGGTAGAAGTTGTACTAATTATTTATTGGAAAGTTAGTCAAAAAGAATAATTAGATTAATCGCAAAATATTTGATAGATTAGTCGACTAATCGGAAATATAATTAGTCGATTAATCGACAATAAATAATCATAAGCTGCAGTCCTAGTTCCCTCTTACATTAGTTACAAATTTCTAAAGCATTTTAAATAAATAATAATGTGTTTGTTGCATTTGCTATACATTGGAAATATATCGATAATCAGTATTAGGCCATAATCTTACTTTTATTGGTAGATGACTGTTTGTGCCGAATGAAAGGTACCCACAAAAACATGATGCAATATCCCTCGGTAGTTTCCCTTGACATGAAACCAAATACAAGCATTTGTCTTCGCAGTAATCTTAAATGCACCTCCTGTCCTTTCTCCAATCTGCAGTTTGTGAAAAGGTCTAAGGTCTGCAGTGAAACCTGAAACTGAGAAGTCTCCTGAGCAAAACAACTTTTAAGCAATAAGTTGCTGTTTTGTGGATGTCTCTCTGTGTTATACGTGTGTGTAATTTTGATCTGTACTGGGATTTGTTCAGTCTGCTCTTGTCGAATGAGATAGGCGGGAGGTTTCGCTTCAGGCTTGTGCGTCCTCGTTTCTACACGGCTGTCAGTGCAGGCAGAAAGATATCAATAGGTGCCTTAAATACGGTTAGATGTCAGCAATGTTGTCAGTTTTTTTGTGGGGTAATGTGTAAATGTTTTTACATTGACAGAGCAAAAAGCTTCCCTGAGGTGTTGATTAGACACCTCATCAGCTGTGTATGCGTGTTTGCAAATGGTTTTGTATAAATTTCTCTCCAAAGAGTAGGAGGGGGGGTAAGGAAACAAGGACCCCCGACCCAACATTCAGCTCTATTTCACACCCTCTTGCAACATATCTTGTTGTCAGACTAGAAGCTGGATCTTGTCCCTCCAATGACGCTCTTACTTTCAGTCATGTTTTCTGTACTCCAAAGATTTTTCCAGTTATCTCATGTAGTGTCAACTTGGGTAAAATGGAATTTTATGTGGTTTGAAATTTGGGGAATAAAAATTGTCCTTCCTCCAAATTTACATTTTGACATATTACAGGTCTTTATACTGTAAAACATATTGGAAGGTTCTGGTCGCTTTATCTTCTGTTCAAACTCAGCTTATATCAGATAGAAAGCAAGATCACCCTTTTTGAACCTCGCAATTTGGCTTATTTTGTAAACTGATGAGGACCAGGACAGAGATTACTACACCTTAACTCTTTCCCCACCAGCGTTTTTAAAAAACAGTTGCCAACCAGCATTTTTTATGATTTTCAGAAAAGATTTTTCATTTAAATATATAAACATACAATATATCAAATGAAAGAACAGACCCTCTGCTTTCGAAAAAAAAACTTTTATCCTATCTTCATTTGTTCTCTTTTTATCACCTCTCAAATATGGGCAGGTTTCTTCAAAAACACCAAATTTTGAGCAAAAAGTTAAAGTGTTTGCATTTTTGCAAAGGAGTTTTTGTTAGAGATCAGATTCATAACAATAATCAAACATACAAAGAGTTTTTACTGTTATTGGATCAGTGGATGCTTTAGTGTTTTATAAGTTGGGTAAGAGTGCCACCTAATGGATAATAGCGGAAATATGGATTGCCGTAAAAACACTTTTATGTGATGGTTTGAAGGAATGGCTTAAAAATGAGCTTGATATTAAAGAATATCAAAAACTTTTTATAATAATGTGCACCTATACAATGTCCTACAATGCATTATTGATGCCTTTTGACACCAGTGCAGCAAATTGTAGACACACAGCCTGTGCACATGAAGCATAAAATAAATATGAATCATATTTGTGAATTACGACTAAACAAAAATTAATTTATATACGGTTGAGTGCAAAGCAGAATGCACTTTTGAACTGGTCTACTAAAAGCAAAGTTGGGGAAAATATCTTCCACAAACTGCCTTTAAGATTGATCTAAATGCAAATGGATGTCTTTGGCAGACCAAAATGATTTTGAGATTCACAACAAGATAACTTTCGGCTCTGCTGTCAGAAAAATTGGTCCCTAGTGTGATTTCTCCATAAATTGCTTGTATTCAAACCTTGTTCGCACTGAAAGTGTTTGGTGTGAATATGCCTTTAGTGGTAACATAACTCTCCGTCTCTCTCTTGATTTTCAGATGTCTAACTACAAGCGTGCAACGTTTGAAGAGGAGGATGGGACAGACATCCCCGCCGATGGAGCCATCTCTCCTGACAGTGTGGAGGTACTTTCATTCATTTAGCAGACATTTCTATTCAAAGTGACATACAAATGAGAAATGCATTGAAGAAAAGGACAAGCTAAAACAGAGATAAAGACTGAAGGAAACACAAGCGAGAGAATAGGAAATGTGCGTAACCAAGTGGTCTTTGTAATGTGATCTGTGAAGTTCAGTTGCAGTGTTTCCCCTAGGTTTACAGCTTTGCACAATCCCCTATTCATTCCCTATGTAAGAGAGCTCCAGACTAACATTTTAGGTGTGCAAGGAAAAAACATTTAGGGGCAGTAGTTAAATAAGCTTGCAAATGCAATTATTCATATTTTCCACAAAATTACTGTATTACTGATTAATTCTTAATTAATTCGATAATAGATCAACTCTATATGCAAATGTTGCACATGTCATTATGCACAGTTGATTAAAATTTTAGAATATGAAGTCATGAATCAAAGAATCATACCCCATACTACACTTTCAATGCATGAGATACCCCAAAAGATACAATTTACAACAAAAGGTACAACATATCATCAAAAATATAGATATGAGTTGATATGAGAGAGAGTTGATTATTAAACACTACCCTCATTGATGTAAAAAAATTATTGATGTCAAAAATGTATTTAGCTTCCATGCTAAACTATCTACTAGGGAATAGATCTGTACACCCATTGTGGGAGCATCAGGTTTGAACAGTGTCTGGTCAATAGGTGCATATTAAAAGTAAGAGGGGGCTAAGCACTTAACCTTGTGGTACCCCTGTAAGGTAAAATGACATAGACATTGCTTACTGATCACTGAAGAATCTACATGTTAGGTGGGATGCAAACCAGTATAGTGCACCTTCAAATGATGCCCAGTGTCAGGAGGACAGGAACTCGACAGCCATTTTAGCCAGTTGTGTCTAGCCATTTTTGACTCTTTGATTATGTGGAAAAAGGAAGAATGACAGAATGTTCATTTCTGTGTGAACTTAAGATATTGACCTTTGATGTAGTGTGGCTTTAGTTTATCATCTAAATATTGATTTATACGCCCACTTTTTAATTAATTGCTCAACTTGATGTCAGAAACATGTGACATCTTTTCTTTGTTTTAAGTTTGGGAGCTATGACCTCAGGCAACTTGTTCTTTGGGTGCTGAACAATGCTAGCTAATGTGTAGTATGATCTGACAAAATAAACCTGTATGTTCTTAAGTAATGTTTACTCTTATTTTTCCATAGAAATGCATAATAATTTGCTTTATTTAAAATAAATATAAAAATAATAATGCATGTGCAACTAATAATCCTTTGTGAAGTGTCTGCTTTAATTGTGTACTGAAATAATGAGTGGACATTTACTGTTGATAGACTATTAATGCTGCTCATTTTCAAGGTCTATTTCGAGAAATCTGTTTTGGTTCAGCCTTCCTCATGGATTTTTTTTCTCACACATCATTTGAAGGAACATTGGTAACTAGCCAGTTTAAGATTTTTTCTTTGGATACTCTTTACCACAGTCTCAAACATTTAATGCATCTCATTTTTGTAAACACAATTAGATGAGTTTTATTGGTTAGAAGATGAATTGTTAGCCCACATGCTTTCATTTGTTTATTTTCTTTGCTTTTCGCATTTTTATTACACAGATATATTAGACAATGACTCTCACATGAGCAGTATTACTCAGCGATCAGTAAACTAAGCTATAACTATGCCTTCTGTCATGTGCTATTGTGTTTTTCATGGTACTCTAAGGTACTTTAAAGAATGCTATGGTATTACCATTGTACATGTTTACAAAAACATAGCAAGTTTGGGATGATAACCGACTAATAGTAAGTTCAGAAATAAAGCTAAAGTTAATAATGTTTGCCTGTTTTTAGGTGGGCTTCCGTAAGGGTGGTGTTCAGTTGTTTGGCCCGTTGGGCAGAAGGACTCAACTGGAGGTGGTGTTGGCTGGTCTGCTTCTTACTTCACTACTTGCCCTTTTCGGATGTGCTATTACACTGGGCGTCCGTTATAACAGAGGTAACAATAATGTTTATCATACAAAAACGTACTGCTTATCATGATACAATTTCCCTATTTGGTATTGTTTAATATATTAAATATGATTTTATATTGCTCTTCTTCTACTTCTACTAGATTTACTTAAGAAATGTGCATATTATTTAACTTGAAATAATTGTTCCCCATTTGCGAATAGTTTTATTCAATGCTGTATAGAAAAAAAAAACTATTTTCATAATTCTAAATAAAGAGTTTGGTTCCAAACGCAATAAATCCATTTTGACTTATTTCGGTAAAAACGTGTTGTGACAAGATGAAAACCACTATTTTCTGTTACAAACTTTCACATAGCATCTTTAGGTTATAAAAACATAAAAAAATCAAATCCATAATTTGATTTTCAAATATTTATTATAAAAACTGATTATTTATAAGTTTTTCTTCAAAATGCTATAAATCTATTGAATCAATATATAAATGTGCATTTATCTTTGCCATGTTATTTTCATTTAGTTGACTAGTGGTATACACTGATTTAAAAAAATAAACATTAAAAGCATTAACCAAAACACTTACTTTCTTATATTAAGAACACTTTCATTGCTGCGGAAATACTTGGGAAGTCATCGCTGTACTTTTTTGCCAGCGATCAGCTGTAACATGTTTTGGTCCAGCTCGATTTTGGCTTCATGTAAAATAATGTAAAGTTTTTCATAAGATCCTCTGGGGTCAATGGGTTAGCATGACAGAACCTTGATGCTGTCGGGAGAACAAGCAACCGGCATTTTCCGTCTCCTGAGTGCCTCTCGTGTAAATTATTAGATGTTGATGGCTTACGTTTCTTCCCCGTCACAGAAAACCACCACAGGTTTATCAATGCCATCAAAGTATTATTTTGTTTTTGTTTGTTTGTTGATCACGAAGTACGAGATGATGGAAAACTAGGATTCCGTGTATTAAACGCGCTGCCATTGTTGTTTACAATGCGTGGAATGGTGCGCTGTGATTTGTTGAGCAGATTTATTGCATTCTGCAGATAAGCCGTTTATTGAGTTTCGCGGAAAAAGGGAGAAAAGATGACAATAACACGGCAGATATTGGATTTTGCGTAAAATTAGAAATGTATTTTTAAATACCTATCTGATACAATACTGATTTTTGCAGTAACTCTTTTTTTTTAATGGCGTTTATCGCGTTTTGGAGCCAAACTTTTTAAATATATTATGAACATAATAAGACATAAAGACATAAATCGTGCTTTAAGGATGTTTAGACCTTTTTCTGAAAAAATTACTATTTAAGAGCTCAAATATACAAGTATATGCATGCTGCCTCATTTTACGTTTTCTTGTGATACTGTAGTTGTAGTCTCATCTTTGTACTCCTTTTACTAATTTTAATGTTACCGGAAAAGATTTTCTTTAGTAAGAAATAATGTGATTAGCTGAATTTACTTAACTTCTGCGACTAAGGATAATTTCTTTTTAACGTAATGTACTTTAATGTACCTCTCTACAAGCCATGCTATTCATTTTTTCACACTAGTTTATTGAAAATACGGCTGTTACAATGATTAAATAATCATCTCATCACAATTGTTTGACCTCATCGCGATGATTTCAGATCACGTCAATGATTGCATATCTCTCTAAAAAACACAAGGGGGAGCTGCAGCGCTTGTATAAACAAGACCATATTTAATGGCGCTCCTTGACTGACAGTGGAACAAGATACATTGCAAAGCCAGTTTTTGAAAGATATATTCATTAAATAATTACTTTTAAATATGTGTATTAATATTTACTGCCAGGTAAATGTGTGAAAATTATTTCATGAACAAACAAAAAAATCTAAACATCAAGGCCCTAAAATAGGCAATTAATCGTCATAATCGTCACAATTTATTAGGTCAGCCAAATTTCATAACTGTGACAGCCTTAATTAAAAATATTGCTTTACGTGCTATTCAGATGGTTTCTTGCGAAAGTAGGCAGTGCATAAACATTTTGACGACTTGAGACTACTCTAGTTGTACAGACTTCTGTTTGTCTCAATAATCCAGCTGTCGTGTTATTTGGGTAGCTAAAATCAAATTTCCCAAGAAATCTGATTTACAAAGCTAAAACTGTAAAACACGTAGTAGTTGTTCGTCAGTATGATATTTCAACTCTTTTCTCACCACTGACGAGTTATACGAATTAGACTTATAAAAGAGACCCTCGCGTTTGCCAGATACTCCAAACATATATTTTGAATTTGCGCCACTCGAAAGAGAAGTCACCGGCCGCCAATTCCAAAAACAGTAAAATGTGTATGTTTTGATCATTGTTCTGAATCTGATCGCTAACAAAAGTCTTTTGCTCAAAATGTTGTAGTTTTGAAAAACCTGCCCATATTTGAGAGGTGATAAAAAAGAAAAAATGAAGATAGGATCATATGAAGAGTTTGGTTCCACAACGCAATAAATCCATTTTGACAAATTTCGGTAAAAACGTGTTTTCTATACCAAGATAGTGACAAGATGAAAACCACTATTTTCTGTTACAAACTTTCACATAGCAACTTTAGGTTATAAAAACATAAAAAATTCAAATCCATAACTTGATTTTCAAAGATTTATTATAAAAACGACTTTTTTCCACAAAATGCAATAAATCCATGACAGTTTTTTTCAAAATGCTATAAATCTATCCAATCAATGTATAAATGTGCATTCATCTTTACCATGTTATATTCATTTAGTTGACTAGTGTTTTACACTGATTAAAAAAAATAAACATTAATGTCATTAATCAAAACACTTACTTTGTCATATTAAGATCACTGTCATTGCAGCGGTTATACTTGATGCCGTTGTTTAGCATTTTTCACAGCGATCAGCTGTAAAATGTTTTGGTTACATTACATCACGTATTTCAACTTGTTTTCACTCAGAGATCCGGCCCATAGTATCTGTCTAACAGAGGCCTGCGTGACCGTGGCCAGCAAGATTGTGGAAGCTCTGGACCGCTCCACCGACCCGTGTCAGGATTTTTACCAATACGCCTGCGGGGGCTGGATCCGTAAAAACCCCCTGCCAGATGGCCGGTCCCGCTGGAGCACATTTAACAGCATCTGGGACCAGAACCAGGCTATTCTGAAACACCTGCTGGGTAAGAGCCGGAAAACACACACGCATGCTTATCCTTTATGTGGGATGAGATCTCTAGTAAATCTGACTCCCTATTCACACAGCAGTGTATATTTAGTAAGACATCTAAATGATTTAGTGAATTATCCAATAGAAATCTGCAGCATTGATGTTTTTTGGTTGGCCTCACACTAACGGGGCTATTTTGGTGGTTCCGCTCAGAAACTTTCATTGATTTTGGCTTTGAGCGACCTGATTACTTGTTTTCACTGTGTGCGTTCAACCCTGTCTATCTGTCTGATAGGGGGCAATGGCTTTCTGCACCGTTCTGTTTCTTTAACCTTTCATTCCCCCATTGGTCAGAATCGCAAGGATTTTTACACCACTTGTAAGGCTTGGTTTATGTCTCACTCTTTTAAAAGACATTTTTAAGTTTTAAAACTTCACTCGACTTCAAAATCCAACTGGTTCCCAATATGTCATTTCAGTATTAGCCCAGAGCTCCAAATTTGATGGTTTACAATCGTTTTACTTGTTGGTTCAGTGGTTTTATAGAACGCTATAAATAAATCGCAAGGCTTGGTGGTTGCTATGGTGTTCCGGACGGTTGCTAGGTGGTTACTTACTGGTACAGGTCTTTATTTACAAGCTGCACGGTTTTAGGTATTAATAATAACACAGATGATATATGGCTAAGGTTTTGTTCCCTTTAACATGATCTATTGTATCTATTGTAAGACTGACGCTTGCTTTAGTAAACCCCAGTAACTAAATAAAAAAATAACCTGAGATTTCAGTGTGTTGCGCTCTCTCTCTCTCTCTCTCTCTCTCTCTCTCTCTCTCTCTCCCTCTCTCAGTCTGTCTGTGTTAATATTTGTTCTTTATTATTCACTGTAATTTTAAGCTTTTGTGGAGTGAGAGAGAGAGAGAGAGAGAGAGAGAGAGAGACAGAATAGCTCATTGGATGTGCAGTACGCTTTGGTGAGCCCAACGCTTCAGCAAACAGTAAATTAAAGGAATAGTCTACTCATTTTCAATATTAAAATATGTTATTACCTTAACTAAGAATTGTTGATACATCCCTCTATCATCTGTGTGCGTGCACGTAAGCGCTGGAGCGCGCTGCGACGCTTCGATAGCATTTAGCTTAGCCCCATTCATTCAATGGTACCATTTAGAGATAAAGTTAGAAGTGACCAAACACATCAACGTTTTTCCTATTTAAGACGAGTAGTTATACGAGCAAGTTTGGTGGTACAAAATAAAACGTAGCGCTTTTCTAAACGGATTTAAAAGAGGAGCTACATTTTATGGCATATTAGCACTTTTGGGAGTACTTCGACTCGCCTGAAAAGTCCGCTCCCCTTCTCACTCTCATAATGGGAGAGGGAGGGTGTTACTGCGCCGAGTCCAAGTACTCCCAAATGTCTAAAGCTAAGCCATGTTTTGATAAATGTTCTGAATCTGATCTTTAACAAAATTACTCCACAAAATGCAATTATTTCAGCTTTTTGTTAAAAAATGTATTTTTAAAGACAAATACCCATATTTAATTTTTAACCATATATAGTTTATAAGCAGAAAAAAATAGATAGGATGAAAAGTTTTATTTCCTGGTTTGTTTGTTTGTTGGAAAGCAGAGGGTCTGTTCTTTCATTTGATATATTTGTGTGTTTATATATTTTTAGAAGAACATTTTCCTGGAAGGCATTTTGTGAAACTTTTGTGAAAATCACAAAAAATGCTGGCGGGCAACTTAAAAAGAAAAATGGCTGGGGGCGAATGAGTTAATGGCATTAACTAAAATTAAATATTTCTTGTAATAAAAACTTGTGCAATTGTTTACACTGAATATGTAAATATGGTGTTCTTGTTGCATTTACACAGTGGGTAACTAGCAGATGTCCTCAACACGCTGCGCTTCGCGTAACTAAACGGTGAATCTAGTAGTTTGTGTAATCTAATATCTTACCTTTTGGTGTAGTGAGTGTGGTAGGGATTGGATTACGTAGTAAATTTTACAGCAACTGTATCAGCGCTGGATATCTGAGGTAATTTTTGTTATGGACCTCAGCAATGAGCTTCTGCACAGTGTCATCTGTCATTTCAAATGTGTGTGCACTTGAAGTTCAAATAGATTTGATTGGCTAAGAATGGTTTATCGTTCATCAGGTGGGGAAAAAATCGCTCGGAAAGTGATCCCACGATATTGTTCATTATATTTTTATTGTTATAGTTGTGGTGTGAACTCTGCTATTCTCTTTAATATAAAACGATTTTCAAAACTATATTTTTGTTAGAGTTATCATTATCATTATAATGTGAATGGCCCTTTATAGATGTTAATGGATCCTAATGCAAGAGTTCTTCCAAAAAGTGGTCGGGACACAATCAACTTGGGCATAAAGAAACATCTCCCACCCGCAAATTGTGCGAGGGGGGCTGGATAATATTTTGAGTGCTGGCCGCCAAGGGACAGCGACCTTCAACCCAGTGTGGCACGACAACATTGGCCTTTGTGGCCAATAAACATTTTCCCAGTCTTCCAGCTAATCTGGGCCAGAATCTGTTTCTATTCTGGTAATTTTCAATTTATCAATTAAATCCAAACAACCCCCCCCCCTTCCTCACACACACGCACATAAATTTACAATACCCTGTTCCATTGTAAATTAGATTAGTGATGTGAAATTTGTGATGGGAGCTTTTGAAGCTTTCCAAGGTAGAAGCACACTTTAAGCGTGCAAAATCATTTTGCCACAAATGTGAGGATATGGTGTCATGCTTGAGGCTTTCTGTTTTGAATAAATTTTAATTAATCTGCATTTATTAAGGTTTTTGTAATAATGTCTGCATATGAATTAAGGCTGTCATTTTACAGTATCTTCTGCTTAAAAAGAATAACAAGAATCAGTTTTCCAGTACGAGAAAGACTTGAATCTGCAAAAAAACATTTTTCGCATATAGATTAGAAGTCTAATATTATAATCTTTAATTGGTATTTATTATTGACGTTTGTATTGTGTTAAATGTGATTCTTAGACAATGGGGACATCTGCCCTTTTTAATTGTTCATTAGAAAATGTGGGCAAATGTGTTTTCCCCACATGAATTCACAGATCAGAGGGCATTAACCTAATAAAAATGTGTGTATTTCTCTTGCCTGCATCCAAACATTTACATGCATATGATTAGGGCTGTCACAATGATTAAATGATTGTCTCATCGCAATTGTTTGAACTCGTTGCGATGATTTCAGATCACCGCAATTATTGCACATCTCTTTAAAAACACAAGGGGGAGCTGCAGCTCCTGTAACTGACAGTGTAACGCGATACATTGCAAAACCATTCAATACAGTGGAAAAACCGCATTTAAAGAAATGCTGCAAAACTTTGATAAAACTTACATTTCCAAAACAGCAATTTCAAATTGAGGAAAGTGAAGGATGTTATTCTTAAAGGCGGAGTCCACGATGTTTGAAAAACGCGTTGGAAGAGGAGACGGGCCGACTACCAAAACACACTTATAGCCAATCAAATCAAATCAAATGCCGGGTTGCGTATGTGTGGGGCGGGTCCATCAACAGAAGGTCCAGATTCTATTGGGGTAGGGGCGTGTTTGTTTGGGTGATTTCACATATCAACATTGGCTTTCAAACATCGTGGACTCCGCCTTTAAGGATCTGTAAGGAATTGATATATTTTTTTGCAGCCACTACAGACATAAGATAAAATTATTAATTTAAATAATCACAAAAATTATTTAATGAACAAAAAAAGTATGATAATTAAATGTCAAAGCAATGAAAAGACAAATAGTCATAATCGTCAAAGTCCTAAAACAGGCAATTAATCGTCATAACCGTCAGAATTTATTAGCCAATTAATCGTCAGGGAAAATTCATAAACGTTACAGCCCTACATATGATAAATGAAATCTAATGTGACCTCTTAAGTAGTTATGTGAATAATTCAATGAAGAGTTCAGTATGATACAGCAGATTGAAAATGCTAAGAAGAGATTATTTTTGGTCTCCGCAATCCCAAAGATATGCAAGTTGTAAAGCAGAATTCAAATATAACTGTACTATGTGCTTTGCATTAACCCACAGATGCTGGTCGATTGTAATCTTTTCATCCGGCAAACGCTAACAAAACACAAGCAAATGCTGCTAATATAACAAGATCAGTGTCGAAATCTGCTCGACAGGCAGCGGCTCATGCCAAAAGTCCATTCTTCTGTCTCCCCGTGTGTCCTTTCTCCAGCCCTGCTGACCGGTAATTGGGCTGCCACTGCGCCCCTGAGAATTTATTACCTGAATATTCCTTCCCCCTGCGTCTTAATGTAATCACACCCTGAGGAGGAAAAGAGACTGTGGAGGAGGAACGAAATAAGTGCGTGAAATGAAAAGGCCGTCTAGGGATTTGTAGCCCGCGGCCCAGTTGTTTACATGGATGATCGTTCTGTAGATTAATAATAATGCGATGCCGCTTTCGCACAACACGGATGCGTTAACAGACACACGGAGTATAGGGTACATTACTCTCTTTAAAGAAGTGTGAGGTACATTGCCATGACAACAAGTAAGAACACCAATCATAGTGAGGTTATCGCGACAGCGTGAACGCGTGTAATTATGCGTTACGGAGTGGGTAGTTGCGTGTCTACTTGTATGTTCAAACTCATGCCTCCTTTATTAGCTAAGATGTTTGATTGAAGATTTTTATTGACTTTTTTTAGTTTTTCCTCTCGAGAACATTGGGTGGAAATAAAATGTAAAATGACAACTAAAAACAAAAATAGCACTTAGGTGACCTGGCCAGTTGTTAGGGCACTGCATTTTTCTGTGACTTAAGAAGTAAAATCAGCCAACCACCAATTATTAATGATGTTTGGTGCTCTTCGACTTACGTTTGTTTTGCTATCGGTACCTCTGCTTTGGTCGGGTACAATCATGTAGTTAAGCCCTAATCTCATGCAGCTTGCTGAGACATCGGCTGACATGTCTACAACAGATCAGTGTATTAAAAGGTCACAGTGTACACAAAGTCACCTATTAATGACTCCAAACCTCACCTTATAGTTCACGATAGACGAAGAGAACAATGTAATACACGCATAATGCATTTGTTGTTTCTCAGGCTTGTTTTTTTTGTTGTCCAATTTTCCAGTCACCTGCTCCAGATACGTCCACTGAACCGCACTGTTTCTCATACAAACAAACAATGCTTTTTCCCTTTGCCTCCGTCTTCACCGCTGGCAGCTGCTGCACACTGTTTTTTTTTGACCCCGACTGATGGCAAAGGTGATTGAAGATGAAAGCCACCCCTGCTAACTGCGTCTGAGTTTTGGCACATTTTGTCTTTGCGGCAGCCGTCATGGAGATGACATTAAAATGATGGATGAAAGGCCCCTATTTATGCCTAAGTTCAACCCCTCTGCATTGCATCTGCTTGCGTCCCATAATATCATGCGAGAGCCAATAAGAGCGCACCGTATTGTCAGCTTGTCAGAGAGCTGGACAAAATCAATTGGATGTTCCAGGACCCTGTATGTTGACCCGTCGCGAGTCGTTCTCCCTGCTGTCATGTTTGTTTACGTAAACAAGAAAGGTTGTTGCACATTGCCTCTGCTGTAGCTACGTGACATTTTAATTTCTTGTCTTTATTTTTATCTTTCTTTCGTATCTCAGTGAAGGATTTGTCCTTCATCAAGTGTGATAAAGAGCCAAAAATGAAAAATACTCCATGAATTACTCACCCTCATGCCATCTGAGTGCATCTGTTATAAAGCTAGGACATTTGCAAAAATATCTGAATATGTGTTTGTGTGAAAAAAAACACATGTAACCCTGATGGCTTGAATGTGAGTAAATCATGAGGTAATTTTCATTTTTGGCCAAAGAAATGGTAAACCCAATTCTGAAAATTCTGTCATTGTGCACCTACACTTGTGTTGTTACTAACCCATATACATTTCTTTAGTACTTTTCAAGACTGCTCTTTATCATACAAAGAAATATCTTGATCAGCGGTTGCTAAAGGGACACTTGACTTTTTTTGAAAATTTGCTCATATTCCAGCTCCCCTAGAGTTAAACATTTGATTTTTACTGTTTTGGCATCCATTCAGCTGATCTCTGGGTCTGCTCTTAGCACTTTTAGCATAGTTTAGCATAATCCATTGAATCTGATTAGACCATTAGCATCGCGCTAAAAAATAACCAATGAGTTTTGGTATTTTTCCCATTTAAAACTTGACTCTTCTGTAGTTACATCGTGTACTAAGACCGACAGAAAATTAAATGGCTAGGAACTATACTCTCATTCTGGCATAATAATCAAGGACTTTGCTGCCGTAACATGGCTGCAGCAGACGTAGTGATATCACACAGTGCCCGAAAATAGTCTCCTTAGTAACTTTCAATAGCAGGGGACTATTTTCGGGCACTGCGTAATATCATTGCGCCTCCTGCAGCCGTGTTAAAGCAGCAAAGTCCTTGATTATTTACATCAGAATGAGAGTATAGTTCGTAGCCATATCTGCCTAGAAAATCACAACTTTAAATTTCCAGTCAGTCTTAGTACATGATGTAATCAAAGAAAAGTAAAGTTTTAAATAGGAAAAATATCAAAACTCTTTGGTTATTTTTAGCGTGATGCTAATGGTCTAATCAGATTCAATGGATTGTGCTAAGCTATGCTAAAAGTGGTAGCGCCAGACCCGGAGATCAGCTGAATGGATTCCAAAATGGTAAGAATCAAATGTTTAACTCGAGGGGAGCTGGAATATGAGCATATCTTCAAAAAAAGTGGAGTGCCCCTTTAAAGACAGGTGCTTGTTTCGCTACGGCTTTCAAATCGGATTTGTGCTTGAGCATATTCAAACTAAATTAAAATTTTCCATCTAGCCTACACTCTTAAAACGAATGTGTTAAATTAACACATCTTGTGTCTAGTTAAGGACAACACATCTAGTGTGTTGTCCTTAATTTAACACATATCTGTGTTATTTTTAGAACAATACACTTTGTGTTGTTTTAACACATCTTGTGTTGTCCCTTTTATTTATATGAACTCTAAATCAGCACGAAATGACACATAATGTGTTAAAATTAACACATAATGTGTTAAATAGTTTAACACAAAGCAATGTGTTAAAATTAACACACCCTGGATGTGTTAATTTTAACACATTGCTGGATGTGTTAATTTTAACACATTGCTTTGTGTTGAACTGTTTGGCACATTGTGTGTTGTTTTTAACACATTGAGTGTCATTTAAGTTCATAAAAAATGGAGGGGACAACACAGGATGTGTTAAAACAACACAAAGTGTATTGTTCCAAAAATAACACAGAGATGTGTTAAATTAAGGACAACACACTAGATGTGTTGTCCTTGACTGGACGCGGGATGTGTTGATTTGGCACATTAATTTTAAGAGTGTAGTTTTAAGTATAAGATGTTATTATTTTGCAATGCAAGTCAAAAATATTCTTCCTATATTTTCCACAGAGAACGGCACATTTAATTCAAGTAGTGAGGCAGAGAGGAAAACACAATCCTACTACCTTTCCTGTCTGAATGAACAGCGAATAGAAGAGCTCGGAGCCCAACCGCTCATCGACTTGATTGCAAAGGTGAGTGTTTTTATTTATTTATTTAACCAAACTTTTTAAATAACAATACAATAGCATAGCAATGGTACGTGTATCTCATTTTTGCAAGTTCAGTCAATTATTAGCTTACTTCGCTTACTTTTTGATTATTCCTCAAAATTTGTATCTTCGTCCGATACAGGCTCAAATATAAGGTCTGTTTACACACACAGAGAGCTACTGAAGGAGCTGCTCTGAGAAACAGCCAATCAGAGCAGAGCTCAACATTATTATTCATGACCCTTTCAAATAAGATAATAATAGACCATATCATTCTAAAGACAAATCCTAGGTTTGTAAATGTTCATGTAAAACTTAATAAAGCCACATACCTTCTATGTAGATATCAGAGACAATATTTTTTCAATGCATTCTTTGGCACCTTTAATTAAAGTCTCTTGATTGTACTGATTGGTTTCCTGTTCATCTCCTAAAATAGTTTGAGCTCATTGGCTGTATTTGCATAGCAGAACAACATAATTTTAAAATCAGTAAGCCCTGGAATGATGTAGATGTGTCCTTCAGTGCTAGACACTTTTATGCTCTTGTGTCTGAATCAGCCATTTCAGATAAGAGATCTCTGTAACCAAAACCTCTACAAAAAACCAGAAAAATACATCCATCCCACAGACACAAAGCAGCACGATGTCAAACAGCACTTCATCTTGCTAATTTTGAGCCCTCCTCACACTCACGCAGCTGTTAACTGAAAGGTTTAAAAGAAATATGACCGTATAAATTAATGTACAGAAGAAAAGTATCTCATCTGAACAGTTTTTACAAATGCTTGAGATTAATCTCATGTCATCGGTATCTCTGTGATTGAGCGAAACGTGTTAAACAGAGCCCAGAATAGTTTTATTCTCTGAGGTGAGACGGATTTAATTGGCTTTGATATTTGTGTCAGCTCAGACTCATTTATGCCGCGTACCTTTTGCTCTGAGACCAAGATGTCATTCCTTATGGCTTTCTTCACAGCTTTGTATCTGAAAGAATGATCGCCTTGGACCATATAGATATTAACATCCATCTCAGGTGATCGGATCATACCGGATCAGTGATGACAGATAGACGATTATGCCTGATATTAAAGTAACAACATTTACACGAACACCTTTTGCAGAAAACGTTTAGCATTTTAGCTGCTTTACACAACAACTGCGTTTTAAGGTCCTGAAAGTGCAACGACAAAAATGGTGATGTCATATTACATGCATGCATATTACACGTTTAATTTACAGGCATGCTCATGCACTTCACAACCATAACAATGGTGGCCTACAGGATTGTGTTTGTGCTTCTCAAGATACGGAGCACATGCAAATTTTGTTTAAAAATACTTTTTTAGTTTTTAGTACTACTGTTGTTGTTGTTGTGTAAACTTACTCTTATTTAAGGCCTTCAGGAGTATTTGAACATTACGGTCACACTCTAAAAAAATTGGTGCTAAATAGCAATAAAAGCTTGTAATCATAGGGGAAACATTTTTAGTGCTATATAGTTTGTTTTTAGAGTGCAGGTGTGTTGGAGAAGGTTTGAAAGCCTTGTGGGGTTTTTTTTTTCGAGGAACAGACTAAATTTTGAGTTTTGTGTTTTGATAATGAGTGAAAAAAAACTGAATAAAGCACGTTGGTATATATGGGCTTTTCTGTAATTGTTGATAGAAGGACGCATTAAAATGCATAGAGATGCCATGTACCCAGGGTCCGAAATTAACTTTTTGGCTCACCTGCCACGGGGACTGGTAGATGAAAAAATCCACCAGCCAAGCATATTTTTGACCGGCCAGAATAATAAACACAGTGGCGGAGCCAGAGGGGTGTCCAGGGTGGCACTGGACACCCTTGACATGTCACTGGCCACCCGTGTGCCATCCCAAATTTAATGCGCTACTTTCACTTAATCGCTATGTTTATTTTCGACGTGCGGCAGCGCAGCACATTGTTAAAAACAAACATTATGAATATTAACCCTCCCTGCGGTCGCGGCGCAAACTCTTTATTTTTTAATCACTGCGCAAAGAGACTTGGATTACTCTGCTGATTTTGGACATACATATATGATTTATACATCATTTAAAATGTTAAAGTGTCATTTTTTGTGTGTCTATAAAAACTAAATGTTGTGCTTTTCACAAAATTAAGAAAATATACATAATGCGCGTTCTGTTATATCTCTCCATCAGTGACGTCTTTTCAAAAACGCGTCAGAAAAATTACTGTAACGAATACTTTTCATATCATCAGAAGATAAATGTCATGTCTACATAATGCTTGGAATCTCTTTAAAATGATGTAAGTGAAGTCGTACATTGCTAATACTACATGATTTCACCATATATGCTGGAAGTGTGGTAATTTTTTTGTGGACTGAATAAAGTCTAAGATTGCCAATTCTTTTTACAACAAAACCCAGCACCATGTTTTCATTCATGACGTGATCTTTATAGGCTACTGTATGATTGTTAATTCGACTGGATTGCCACATTGAACTTGAAAGCGCGACACGCATATCCGTGCTCGTGCACAGCCAGAGCTTAAACGACTGTTCGCGTCTTTTTGGCTTAAACAGACAAATGCTCATATGTCAAAATAGCTGTCTTGGTGATTTTCATACTAAACATTTGGTTACTGTATGTCTTAAACAAATAAATATTTTATTGCATTCGGTCTTAGCAACCTGTTGAAGTCTCTCTGTCATTAAAGTTAAATAAATATCAAAACTTTTGCATCTTCTGTATCTTCGTAAATAAAGATTAATCCAAACATCCTTTGTGTTGAGCTCTACTATTTGAAGTAAGTGGTAACTGAAGTCACAGATAAGAAAATACCACTTGACTTTGTGGGCATAGCACAGGCTTATTTAATTAGTTTAACCACAGGCCAAATTTTGCCAATACAAAACCAATAGGGCCTCTAACCACAATGTTTAATCTGCTATTCTTGTTGTTGTTTTGATGCTGTTGTTTTAACAAACAAAAAGACTGGATTTCCATGTTAACCAACTTTTCCTCCTCATCCCCACACCAGATATACTCACCATTTAAAAGTGGTTTAGTGGGTCACAAAACTCACAGTTTGGATCATCCAGTTACAGATTGGATCATTTTTTCGACCAGAAAAACAGGTGCTACTGTCACTTTAAGAGCGATTGTGCACAGAGTCACTATCTTCACTGCCCGTACAATCTATACTTTAAAGCTTGCTGCGAGAGATTAAATTTTCTTACGTGAGGATAGTAATGACTGACTGGACGAAGTTGGAGGATTTGCCCAACAAATCCATGACAAATCATGACGGATTGCTTCCTGTACTGCGTCTTTTCACGCGATCGTGAAAGTAAAACTCGAGCGGGGGCTCAAACGTAATTTAAATACCCAATGCCTGAATTTCATACACCATTACTACACATCCAAATCTGTGAAAGAATGCATAAGCATTTAAATATATTTTTTCCTCCCTATAAGTCAAGATAGCCCGACGGGCAGGGCGGGGATGCATTTTTATAGCCCGACTGCAGACCGCAAGTTACCTGCAGTACTAGCTAGCAACAGACCGTCTCTAGTGCGAGACTTGGAGCGTAGAGACGTTCTGTGGCTAGCATACCTCGTTCCCAGATTAGTTATTGGCAAACACATGCATTAATATTTTGGTATGAAAATCACCCCCAGTGTGGCGGGTAGCCTTTTGAATTTAGTCGCCAAACGGAAAATCTACCCGCATTTGGCGCTTGGCGGGTGTTAATTTCGGACCCTGCATGTACCCTTTTAGGGGCGGTTCAGTTTTCACATCTAAAACCAAAAACGAGGCCGCGCCATTTTCCTCCTCCTTTCCCACATGCTTTCCGACACGGCATTCTGAAAAGTTGAGGTATTTCCACTGCCAGCACCGCCGACACTTGAAAAAAAGATGTGCATCTACATTTAAAATAACGTATTTGTATGCGCAAAGATGCGAAATGTGAACCACCCCTTGTGCTGAGTTTACACCAACCGCGTTTCAGGCGTCAAAATCGCGTCTACCGCGCCTAGTTTGCCGCTTGAACACTTTGTAAAGCAAGCATTTGACGTGCGTCCGAGGCAAAATCTGCTTCTTGTGGGAGGGGCAAGTGATATGCGGTTGTCTGTTTGCAAGATGACTGATGTTGATTGTGCATTTATCGAGAGAGTTACCGGTTTGTATTTGGTAACCTTCCTATAGGGGGAAAATAAACGGCGCGGGTCCATAAACGTCAAATGTGTATTTACAACTTACCAGGTTGCCGAATGTCCTCACTGACACTCTTTCAATCGAGGTCCTTTTAATTCCTGTCTCATCTATAGAAATAAGAACTTGTGTCATAAAGCTCCGGGTGACTGCTTATGGACAATATCAAGTGTTGGTTGAATGAGTGACTCCGGGCGGGGCTGCCTCCACAGCAGCAAGCAGGTTCCTGATTGGTTAATGCGGTGCAAAATTCCGCCAAATGTCAAACTTTTTTTGGGGGGGGGGGTCAGCCGCAAATTCACATAAACCGCAAAATGCACAAAAGCACCAAGCATGCGTACCGTGCACAACGCTCAATTCGTGCCTTTCGCGCAAGCTAGACGGGCGAATGAGGCGGAAACGCGCCAGCGCGACCTTACGTATTACGTAATCACGTCGAAAGGTCAGGCAATTGTGAAACGCACACTTGCGGAGCATTTCAAACAATAAACTGACATTTAGTATCATTTAGTATCATTTCACATACAACAACGTCTGAACAGTCCTCTTTTTCCGCACTTGTAAACACTGGAGAGGTAGTTTTGCATACATCATACATGAACTTTTCACGCGATTGCATAATACATAAGATCCTGCTGATGTGTCACACAGCTAGTGCAAGACGAGAAGTTGAGATTAAAAAGTACCTTTTTTTGCGAAAGTGGCGATCTTTTCACTAGATAAGACCCTAATGCCTCGGTTGGGATCGTTTAGAGCCCTTTGAAGCTGCATTGAAACTTCAAACTGTTGAGGTCAACTTTATGGAGAAAAATCCTGGAATCCTCTAGAATAATTTAAAAAAAGTTTTTTTTGCCCCAATAAAATAGAGCATTTAAAGCATTTAGAGAAGAAATGCATTAAAAATAGACCTCATGATCATTTTTTATATTATTAACACGTTTTTTTTCAATATTTGATATTTATGATATTCTGTAATATCTTTAGCACAATTAATTAAATAATATCTAGTGTTCAATATATCAACCAGGAGGTTTGGTAAGAATCAAGAACAAATTAGTTTGAACCTCAATCATGTTTCTAGAAACTGACTCCATCTTTTATTGTGTGTGTGTTTATGCAGACAGGGGGCTGGAACATCACAGAAGCCTGGGATAAAGATAACTTTATGGATGTTTTAAAGACCGTTTCTGGACCGTACAGAGCACAGCCCTTCTTCACCGTGGGTGTGAGCGTGGACCCAAAAAACTCCAACAGTAATGTCATTCAGGTACACGATACTCCTGTTCATGACTCTGATGTGAAAAGCATCAATTTCATCAATGAAGACATTTAATTTGTTTTATTATATTAAGTGTATTTACCATGTGTATTGAGTTCACATGTGTAAACTTACCTGTTTTTCCAGGTTGACCAGTCAGGGCTTTTCCTGCCATCTCGAGACTATTACCTCAATAAAACAAACGAAAAGGTAGGATTTGGCAAAGTCAGGTGAAATTGACTTGACTTCTTCAACTGATTTCTAAGTAGAAGATTCATTCATTTATTCAGAATAGTTTGGTTGTTAAAAGAATGGAGGCAGATGGTTGAAAAATATTTTATAGCTATCAGTCTGTGACTCGCGTAGAGACCCAGAGGGCAAAACATCACTTAAACAAAGCATCTGATACAGGACACCCAACAGAACTGCAGAACAGGCCTGACAGTTTTCCATCTGTTTCATGTCATGAATAAACAAATCGCCTCACAAAAGAAGAAAAGCAAAGATACGTGAACAAGCTTGAGAGTTTGTGTGCTTGCGTATCACAATTCGTGTATAGTAAGTCACCTGACTGGTATTTTAATAAACAGAGCAGGGTTAATATTGGCACCTTAAAGAGTAACTAAACCCCAAACCAACTTTTTTAAGTTAATGATCTGTAAAAATTATGCTTTATTAGTGCTGTTCATTGATTTTAGTAACTTTTTTGACATTAGGATATAAAGTGTTTTAATACTACAATATATGGTGTAAAAACGTCTGGTGCTGCCCTCTTCAGGTTGAATGGTGGCTACTGCAGTTGAATTTTTCTATTGGATGTTGGGTCCAAAAAATAACTCGTGACGTAAGCAGGTTCAAGCTCACCACACCCTTGTTACGATCTCACCACACACTTGGTACGAGCTTAGTTCATCCCCTCTATCTCCGTTGGGATCTGCCCACTTTTCTTGCATTTTTCAAATATTGTCGGTGGGTGGAGTCAGGCTCTGACCAGGGGTTTAGTTACGCTTTAAACATATATACTGTATCTTGTCAGGAATCTCTTACTTTACACTGCTATGATGATGAAAGCATACAACAGTATTCATAATAGTATGTGTATTGGGATGTGACAGTTTAACATTAGTGCCACTGCGGTTGGTTCCATGAAAATTAACCATCAATTATCTTTATATATAATAATAATACTATATTATACAGTGAGGAAAATAAGTATTTGAACACCCTGCAAGTTCTCCCACTTAGAAATCATGGAGGGGTCTGAAATTGTGATCCCTGGATTTTTTATAGATTATGTCTCTCACAGTGGACATGCACCTACGATGACAAATGTATGATTTTTTAACTATTTATTTGTATGGTACAGCTGCAAATAAGTATTTGAACACCTGTCTATCAGCTAGAATTCTGACTGTCAAAGACCTGTTAGTCTGCCTTTAAAATCTCCACCTCCACTCCATTTATTATCCTAAATTAGATGCACCTGTTTGAGGTCATTAGCTGCATAAAGACACCTGTCCACCCCATACAATCAGTAAGAATCCAAAAAGTGGATTCGGGCATGCTCATTTAGACCGTTCACCGTGCGCTTTAGACCATGCGCTTAGATTGTTAAAATAGGGCCCATAGCATCTGCTAAATACCTAAATGTAATGTACAGCATTTGGAAAATAATGTGTTTTTTGAACCATAAACCACGTTAACAAACAAAATAAAAGTCTTTTTAGCAACGTCATATGACCCTTTTAAATTAAAATAAAAACAAGAAATGCAGTCAGGATTGCAGATTTTTACCTAGTTTTGTCCTCCAGGCGTTCCTATAAAGATGAAAAAATGATGAATAGATATTGATGAAAGGAAAATCCTACTCATAAAAGTTGACAAAAAATCTTTAGTAATCATGGTTTCAAGATTACTTCTGCGGAAAATGACAAAATATTTATCTGCAGGGGTGTATGGCATTTCTTTGGCCAACAAATTGTCGTTTATATGAAAAATGTCCTCTTTAGTAATGGCCTGCTTGGTAATAAATGCCACCTGCCATTTATCTAATGCTAAAGATGAAAGAGAGAGAGAGAGAGCAGCTCAGGAATGCAAAATTGGGAGCAAGTGCTTTGA
Organism: Misgurnus anguillicaudatus; assembly: GCF_027580225.2. Lineage (NCBI taxonomy): Eukaryota > Metazoa > Chordata > Actinopteri > Cypriniformes > Cobitidae > Misgurnus > Misgurnus anguillicaudatus. The sequence goes on from NC_073360.2 coordinate 4,988,276, forward strand.
CAGCATGTCATTCGATCACATAAACTTTCCTGATGATGACAGTGTACCTCTTCATCAGAACATCACCTTCAGATCTTCGCTTGAATAGACATGACCTTACTCCTAATGAACAAAAGACTTTATTTTCCTCTGCATCTGTTTCAGTCCTTTAATAGAAATTGGCAAGAAATCTCTTGAAGCTGTTCTGCCTCACACAAACAACCGTAATAAAGGAGCCATTCAGTGCAAAACTTTCTGTTACAAAATATTTAAAGAAAATTGCCCTCATAATGATTTCTTGATAGATTTTCACACAATTGCTTTAATAGCATGCGCTATTTTGATAGATCAGTTTTGTGTTTTGTGCCAGAATGTTGCTTTGCAACAAGGCTTTTTATAAATAACATTGAGTGTAATAAATGTGTTTGTGTTTAGGTGTTAAAAGCTTATCTGGACTACATGGTGGAGTTGGGTTTGTTATTGGGAGGAGACAAGAATTCCACTCGGGATCAAATGCAGCAAATTTTGGATTTTGAGACAGCGTTGGCCGTCATCACCGTACCTCAGGATGAACGCAGAGACGAGGAGAAGCTGTACCATAAGATCACCATAGCTGAACTCCAGGTATGTGCAGGTTTATTTCGAGAGCTAAAGGGTCATTTCATGCAAAAATGATTTTTTTTTCCTTTACTCATCCTCATGTCTTTCAAACTCCCCGAGACTCGTGCGGTATATATTTCAAGTGTGCATATGAACGGTTTGGTGATAATCTGAACAAAGTAAAATATAATCCATTATTTCTTGTGTGTTAAATAGATGAAAGTGTTTTTGAGTTTGTTTTGTTGGGGTCATTAAGTTTGATGATTATTATAATGAGCACATACAGTACTGCTTATTAAATCTCTTCATAGTGAATGTGTTTGTGTCAGATCTGATAAAAGACACTTCATGAATAATGCAACTTACACACTGTGTGTGTGTGTGTGTGTGTGTGTGTGTGTGTGTGTGTGTGTGTGTGTGTGCGTGTGTGTGTGTGTGTGTGTGTGCGTGTGTGTGCGTGTGTGCGTGTGTGCGTGTGTGTGTGTGTGTGTGCGTGTGTGTGTGTGTGTGTGTGTGTGTGTGTGCATATAAACTCAAAATCAGATATGGAAAGATTTCTTTCTTTCTTTCCTTCCTTCCTTCCTTCCTTTCTCTCCATCTTCACTTTTTCCTTCCTTCAATTCCTATCTATATTTCTTTCTTTCTTTCCTTCTTTGTTATCTTCCTTCTTTCTTTTCTTGATAGCTTTCCTTCCTTCCTTTCTATATATATATATATATATATATCTTTCTTCTTTCTCTTTTTCCTTCCTTCCTTCCTATCTATATTTCTTTCTTTCTTCCTTTTTCCTTCCTTCTTTTCTTTTTTCCTTCATTTATATATTTCTTTCATCTTTCCTCTTTTTCCTTCCTTCCTTCCTTTCTATATGTCTCTTTCTTCATTCCTTTCTTCTTTTCATTCTTCCTTCTTTTCTTTCTTTTTCTTTCCTTCTTTCCTTCCTTCTTCCCTTTATCATTCTTTCATCTTTTCTTCCTTCCTTGATTTCTTTCCTTCCTTTAATCCTTGCTTCCTTGATTACTTGATTAATTTTTCCCTTCATTGCTTCCTTCCTTGTTATCTTTTAACATTTATTTATTTCGTTCATTCTTTCTTTCTTTCTTACTTTCTGTCATCTTTCCTTCCTTACTTAATTTTTTTCTTCCCTCCTTCCTTCTTTTCTTCCTTCCTTTCTTCATATCTTTCTTTCATCTTTCCTTCCCTCCTTATTTTTTTCTTCCTTCCCTCCTTCATTAATTTCTTCCTTCCTTGATATCTTTCTTTCATCTTTCCTTCCTTCCTTGATTTTTTTCTTCCTTTCTTCCTTCATTTCTTCCTTCCTTAATATCTTTCTTTCATCTTTCCGTCCTTCCTTGATTTTTTTCTTCCTTCCTTCTTTCCTTTATTCCTTCATTCATTTCTTCCTTCCTTCCTTCATTTCTTCCTTTCTTCCTTGATATCTTTCTTTCATCTTTCCTTCCTTCCTTGATTTTTTTCTTCCTTCCTTCCTTCTTTCCTTTATTCCTTCCTTCATTTCTTCCTTCTTTCCTTCATTTCTTCCTTCCTTGATATCTTTCTTTCATCTTTCCTTCCTTCCTTCCTTGATTTTTTCTTCCTTCCTTCTTTCCTTCCTTCCTTCATCTCTTCCTTCCTTCTTTCTTTCCTTCATTTCTTCCTTCCTTGATATCTTTCTTTCCTTCCTTCCTTGATTTTTTTCTTTCTGCCTTCCTTCCTTCTTTCCTTTATTCATTCATTAATTTCTTCCTTCCTTCCTTGATATCTTTCTTTCTTTCCTTCCTTGATTCCATTTTCCAACTTCACTTGCTGTCTAAAGTCAACCACTTTTACAATGCTTTGATGTTAGAGATGGCTGTCCACACTTTTATTACTTCACCATTAGATTACTGCAACTCACTATATTGCTGTATTTCAAAGTCACAAACTACTCGCCTAATTGGTCCAAAATACAGCAACTAGATTTTCTTTTTATATTTGCAAATGTGACCACATCACCCCCATACTGAGAGCCCTCCATTGGCTGCCTGTCCAATTTAGAATTGGTTTTAATGCTCTTACTAATGTATAAATCCCCTCTCAGAGATAACTGCTGTACTTTTATATTAGAAACCTTTAGATCCAGTCATCAGAATCTTCTTTTAGTTCTTTAGTCCAGAGCTTTTTCTGTGGTTGGGCCTCGGTTATGAAACAATCTTTAATTACATCCCATACTTATTACTTTGTAGATGGTCTTTGTTTATCTGTCATTGCTTTGGTTTTAATTTATATGTTTTATTCTCCCTGTATTATGTGTTTATGATTTGATTCTAATGTTTAGCACTTTGTTCAGTCTTGTGGACGTTTTTAAATGTGCTTACTTGATTTCTTTCTTTTCTTCCTTTCTTTATCTTGTTTCTCTGTTCATCTTTCTCTGCATACTAATCTTCATATCTGTTTTGTGTCATCTGGCTTTTCGCCATCATTTAATTATGAGATTTTTTTCGTTCTGTGCACCTGGTTTCGGGAGACTTTTGTTTTGTGAAGGCTCCTGTGATTTCCTTGGCAACGGTTGCTGAGCAACTGTACAGTGAGGTAGAGGAGGTGGATGGGTGGGCATTACGGTTCATCACTTACTGTTGAAATTACGCCTGTCTGCTCTCTTTTAAAGGTCATTACATAATGCAGACTTTGTGTTGTGATTTATGTTGAAACTATCATATCAAATTTTTCATCTTCACATGTAGAGGTAAAGAAATGTTTTGTTTTAATATACAGAGACAATATATTTAGGCCATTTACTGACCAAAGAGTGGTTATGTATACAGTCCTTTCAAAGCATGGTTGAGCTTATGTATTTGCACATATCAGAACATTTTTAAATAAACTATATTGTGCACGTCTAGTAATTTCATATAAAATATACATTTTTGTGTTTTATTTAAAGGGCATCTATTATTCAAAATCCACTTTTACGAGACTAGAAAAGACTAGAATAATTTTTACTTGAATGGGAAAAGACAGATTTCTCTAACTTTATCAACTTTATCGATTGATGATTGGCTCTTTTAACTGAAAGGCAAGAGTTCGGTCACCAGAGCGCCCATATCAAGCATTGCATTGCTGCCTATTCATGGTAATAGCATTGCTCAATCTTGTTATATCCAATATCTTTGGCTTCGGACACAGGACTTTTCGTTCCATTGACTTTCATTCCTATGCAGCAGACCGGAAACGCAAGCTTATGCAAAAAATATCGTTTTTCGTTTCATTCCAAGTTTGATGAACTCTGACCTGTGACTTCATATCAAATGGAGGAAATAAGTAAAAGTAACAGTATCACAAACAATCCTGTTTTGTACAATAATAAAAAGCTACAATATCAGTGCATGCAGATCAAAATACGTGTAAATACTAGGGATGTCCCGATCCGATCACGTGATTGGATATCGTCCTCGATCACGTGGTTTCAGACTCTATCGGAATCGGACGTTACCTTCCGATCAGGACTCGGATACATATGCAGGGTTTAAATTGGGCCAGGACTGCACACATACTGAAGGTCTCGCTCTGCTCCGCGCCAGTGTACGCGCTGCGCTGGTGCGTGTGAAGTGACGCGAATAATGACGTGTTTTCAGGCTTCACACACTCGTGCATGCGCGACAAAACCGGGTTTTTACCGCTCATTTAAACGACGCTTCGATCGTTTTTGTCACTATGTGCTCAGTTAATCTACATCAGTACGCGGCGCCGTATCTCACTCAGAATCTCAAGAACGCGCATTTGCGCAGGAGGATCACATTACACATTGTAGATATGAGAGATAGAGAGAGTGGTAAGAATGGTGCACACGTTGAAAAAACTTAATAGAAGTCTAGAAACAAAGTATTAAAGTATGTATAGCCATGTCATTCATCTTATTACAATATGTTAACTAGATAACTAAATACAACTTATTGTATAGTTTAATAAAATAATCTATTTTGATTATACAGATTAATTACGACCTAACTATAGTGATTGTTTAACTAACTGATTTATATGACATAGCCTATTGCTGAATCAGTATGTTGTTTTTCTTGTTAATTGAGTCTTTTTGGGGTAGCCTATCTTATGCCTAGAATTAGTCAAGGAGGTTGAGTCTTATAACTTCCTTCAAAGTTTGATCAATTGTGCATAATGACATGTGCAACAAATGCATATAGGGTGTCAGACTCATAGATTTGCATAATTTAAAGTTCAGGCTTTAAAGTTTGGGTCAACCTGTTGCACAGCTTTAAAGCTGAAACTTATAAAATCCTATCAGAGGTACAAAATATCATTGAAACACACCAGTGGATCGGGACTCGGTGTCGGCAGATACTCAAAATCAAATGACTCGGACTCAAGGGCAAAAAAAACGTGATCGGGACATCCCTAGTAAATACCAAATCAACACTTTAATGTGTGATATCATATTTGATTGAGTAGAAATTTTGCATGCTGAAAGTCTGATTTTATCATTGCATTAAAACCATTAAATAGGATTAAAGGGGAAAAGAGGGCTTAAAAGTTGTTCTCTTTGGTGCTATAATGACCATGCATTTGACCATGTGTTGCTAGTCGACTATATGCAATATTGTATAAAGCAAACGCTTGAATTGAAAACATATTTTTCGCTTATAATCCAAATGTAAAAATTTTATTTAGTGTTTTTGTGAGGAGGTTGCACAAGAACCAGTACTTTATTTCACAGCTCTTACCTGGAAGGCTTATACATTATGTATTCATATCATTACTTTCTCCGGCAGCCGTATAGCTCAAATCCATGGTGATGCCTGGGAGAATTGCAACGTTTAAAGTAGTTTTACGCATTTTGTTCAAAATGCCTTTTACTCAAACATTGCCAAGCAACAAACCGAGTTGCTAACAGTTGCCCCATCTTGCATTGTTGTTACCAAATGGGGGAGTTGAAGAATTTCTGCCTAAAGAAAAGCCATATTTATTATCCAAAGCATGTATGAGTCACTAAAGTTTTCTTTGCATATCCACAGATGTTCTTTACGTTTTTCAGTTCATTAAAAACATACCCAACAGCACTGTGAGCTCAAAAACATAAGACAAACAAAAAAACAAGATTGTATTTTAGTCACCCTGATTTGTTTTCATCTTACCAGTACTCCGAGTAAGAATGAGGGCTGTGTGTGAGCGGGGGACTTTCAACTGTGTGTTTATCATGGAGGTCTTTGCCTCCCAGACACAGGTCGGCTAAAAATGCATCTGGGTTTTAGGAATGCAAACATGCTGGTTTTTGCCTCTATCCCACAGCTTCTTTGACTGTTATGTGTACAAGTGAATCTGAACGCGCAATTCAGGATCTTTAAATATGCAAGAGAAAACCATCCAAGAGAAAAAACGCTTGCACGACTACAGTTATGCAAAAAGTTGATCATTATTTCAAGTGCACAAAGAACTTAATAAATAAATAGTAATTTTGCTGCAATCTGCGAAATGGCAGATTTTGTGCTCTCTGTTGTCCTATAAAGCTTAAAATGTATTGCTTTTTCCAGTGTTCGAATTTAAAGCTTATGGGGGGTCCCCTAGCTAAGCCCCACCCCCTGGCCAAGCCCCCCCATTATAGGGTCGCTGTGATTTGACAAAGTAAGATGTGATCCTGGATCAACAATCATCTAATCCTGGTTTTAATCAAAGAAACCCTAAATTACCCTTAACTCAAACCCTAACGGGCGGTTTCCCGGACCAGGATTAGCTTAATCCAAGACTAGGCCTTAGTTTAATTAGGAAATATAACTAGTTTTAACAAACATGCCTAACTAAAAACATTACCTATGTGCATTTTGAGGTAAAACAAAGGGCACTGATGTATTTAAAGATATGTCAGTGCAAGTTGTTTTCAGTTTGGAGAGCTCTTAAAAGTGTTTTAGTCTAGGACTAGTCTAATCCCTGTCCGGGAAACCACCCCTAAAAGTTTTTTACCCCTTAAATTAGTCTGAAACACTGCAAGGCCAGAGATTTTAAACAGAATAGGGGTGAAATGGGGTGGACCTCAATGCCTACTTTCAAATTACATCATTTTACTATATAGTAGTGGTTAAATGGATTACGTTGCATTTTTAGATCGAATCATTTTCGGATCAGCAAAACTGGGAAAACTGGCTGGGAAAATAAAATAAGAATTAAGAAATGATGAGCATATAAAATAGAAAAGAACAAAGTTACAAATAAAGTAAGATCTAATAGTAGTATTTAGGTACATAAATAGAATCAAATAAACATTAACACTGTCTTCTTTATTATATAAATTAAATATAATTAATCTTTTTAAAGATACAGAAGTGATTTTCCTTTGTTTTCTGTTGTTTAATTAATATAAAAGACAGAAACACAAGCAGATAAGAACTGCTACTTTCAGACCAACACAAAGATTTGACTTCTTTCTGAACTGTTTGCACTCACTTTAAGGGCCCTATTTTTATCACGATCTAAGCGCATTGTCTAAAGCGCACAGCGCAACGTCTAAATGGGCATGTTCGAATGCACTTTTGCTAATTTAACAACGGAAAAAATGGTTTGTGCGCCGAGCGCATGCTCAAAAAGGGTTGGTCCTATTTTTTTAATGAGAGTATTTTGGGCGTAACGTGCAATAAACCAATGAGAGTCTCAGCTCTCATCCCCTTTAAAAGACAGTTGCGGTGGCGCTATGTCTAATCCCTATTTAGATGATAAACTTTGTAAACTGAAAAACTAAGTGGAGGAAGAAGATCCCCAGTTTAAGATTAATGTTAAATAATTGTGTTGTTTTTCACTTGTATTGAAATTGTTTTTTTTTTTTATTAAAACCTTTAAAACCCATTTTTTAGTCATGGAAGTAAAAAAGCAGGCTTTTAATTGCTTTAAATGTATGGCTATCCAATATCATCAAAAAATAATTTACAAGTTTGTAAGAAAAGGTTTGTACTCTAAAAATACTTTGTAACAAACAGGAGATAAAGAATTTACAAACGGCTCTCTGCAAGGTTCAGCACTTGGACAGCATCAGTTTTTTTAAGCATTACTTAAAAATGTTTTTTCATCTCACCATATCCACAGGTACAGAGTCATCATATGATAAGTCTATTTTAGTTGCCTCAAAATAACAACGTGCCAACAATGCGCCTGAACACACCTCGTTTTCAGACCAGAACGCCCCTGGGTGCAAAAGGGGGCACAAATGCATTTGCTATTTAGACAATGCGGCACTAAACGTGAAAATTATAATTGCGCAGGGTAGAAACTAGCAAAAGACACTTGCGTCACGCATTGCGCTGCATTGTGCCAGGTGTAAGATAGAGCCCTAAGACATAACTGACTGTCTTTATGAGGATAGGTGCCAAGACTGGTATTTCAAAATAATTTTGTGTTTGCATGCTTTAGAATCGTGCGTCTCCATACGTCCGCTTATGAGCGTCCATTTGAGTATGTGTGTGCGTCATTGTCTGTGCGCCCACACAACAGCTCACTTTAACATCTTGCGCTCAAATTGTTTAAAATCGCTTTTTAAAAAGGTTTAAAAAACACATACAAAAGTTAACTTTCTATAAATAGTTATTTATTTCTGAATGATGCGTATTTAAGCAATTAGTATTAAAGACACTATCATTGATTATCATTTATGCGTGATGATTTCTGCTTTCCCAATAAAATTTTTTGTGTTTCTTTTGACTTGGTGAACCAGGCAGCTGTCAATTTGAGTGTGTAGCCTTGTCACTGTTATGAAATAATAGTTTGAGAAGAATAAAAAAACCCTGGAAACCAGGGGACCCCCCTCATTTATATTTTTGTGCTTTATGGGGGGTCCCTCAAGGCTTATACTGTAGCAGGTCCGGGACCCCCCAGACCCCCCTCAATTCGAACACGTGGCTTTTTCACTTACCAACCAAAGTTGGTTACACTTTATTTTTCGATAGTCCACTTTAGACATTTTACCAATTATAAGTAACTTTGCAACTACCTGCAAATCTTTAGAGTATTACTGTCTGTTTAATATCTACTAATACTTTATTGTGATGGTTCCCCAGCAATTATTCTATTGACTATAAGTATCTTTGCAGGTGCATATCAACTTACTCTACTAACACTAACCTTTTCCTTAACTCTTACCCCTTACTAATAATCTAATGACAGTTTGTTGACATAAAGTTGCAAACTATGGGAGTTTGTTAGAAAGTAGTTGCAAAGTTATTTGTAGTTAGTAAAATGCCTAAGGTGGACCTTTACCAAAATAAAGTGTAACCCCAAAGTTTAATAATGGTTTTATAACACTGATAAACTATTATTGCATCAAAAGTCTTCTATTTAGCAACTGTTCCAAATACTCAATAATATTCTCAAGTTACAAGAAAACTTTAAAAAAGTTAATTATGTTAAACCTGCATTAAAACTAATCTTTTGGTAACACTTTACAACATGGATCTTTAACAGGGGGTGTGGGGCAACTTGGGGTCTGTGGTGATATGACGGGGGTCCTCCAAATATTCTTTGAATTCAAAGTATTAATTTTTTTTATTGGAAACATTTAATTAGGCATTCAATAAAAATGCATTAATAGGCTTATAATATAAATTATAAAATTATTAGATTTAAATTTTACTTAAATTAAAGTCTATTCAGTAAATGGAAAATGTTATGTAGTATGTTAACAGCATGTATCCGTTTATACATATATATATATATATATATATATATATATATATATATATATATATATATATATAATAATTGCACTATGATGAACTAACAATGATAAATACTTCTACAAAAGTTAATTTCAGCATTTACTAATACATATCTTATTATTTATATTTTAACATCAGTCAATCCACACTGAACTAATGGAAACAATTATATTGGCATTTTCTAAGATGAATAAATATTTAAAAACAATATATTTCTAGTTCATGTCAGCTAATGCATTTACTAATGTTAACAAGTTCAATATTAAAGGCGGAGTGCACAATGTTTGAAAGCCAGTGTTGACATTTGAAATCACCTAAATAAACACGCCACTACCCCAATAGAATCTGGACCTTCTTTTGATAGACCCGCCCCAGTAGACACGCCGCTTACTGCTGATTGGCTACAAGTGTGTTTTGGTAGTCGGCCCAACTCCCTTTTCCAAAGCTTTCTTCAAACATTGTGCACTCCGCCTTTAATGTAAAGTGTTATCAATCTTTGTAATAGTAAATCAGAAAGAAATGTATAAAGAAATATTTTGCTGTTGTTTTGGTCCTAGGTTTTGGCTCCAGCAGTTGATTGGCTGGATTATCTGAACTTCGCCCTCTCACCGCTGGAGTTGAATGACACAGAGCCTGTAGTGGTCTACGCTAAGGAATACCTGCAACAGGTTTCAGAGCTTATCAACAAGACCGACCGCAGGTACAAACGTTTTTATAGTTATCACCAATCGGCAGGCCGGATTAACAATGTTGTGCCCTAGGGTGACCCCCAACCATATTTTAAAGGTCTAGTCATTGCAGGGTGCTTTTTACTAGGACCACTGTAGCCCCTCACTGAAAATTTCGAGGCACACCTTAAATCAGCCTGAAATGCAATTATTCACATTTTCCCCCCAAATAACTGCATTACTGAGAAATACTTTGATAATAAATAGAGTTAGCTCTCTATGTATTTGTTGTGCATGTCATTATGTACAATTGATCAAACTTTCAGAATAGGAAGTTATGAACCAAATAATCATACAACCTCGTTGACTAATTCTAGCCATAAGATACCCCAAAAGACTCAATTTACAACAAAATGTAGCCCACAACATATCAGCAAAATAGCCAAAGCCTTTTTATAAATAGCCATAGAGATTCCATATGCTGATCTTAGGTCAGCATATACAGTTACTGTGCGTTCACACCAGACGCATGTAGTTGAACCCCTGAACATTTTGAGGTTACTCGCGTCATTCGCGCGTGAAATTCTAGTCATTCGAGACATTCCCGCGGAAATTCGCGTCATGGAAGGGGCTTCAGCTACTAGTCACTACTAGAGCAAGCTTCTGATTGGTTCAGATTTTTCAACTTGCGTGTTTCCTGCACAACGTGCGTTCCGCGCCATTCGCACCGTGGCATTCGCCGCGTACCGTGCCGCAGGATGCCTATTCGCGTCTTTGCATTTACTTAACATGTAAATCTCACCCTTGCCGCCTCTTCCGCGTCTGGTGTGAACGCACCATTAGTGTACAATCACTATAGTAAGGTTGTAAATGATTTGTTGCAGGTAACATGCATGATTTTATTAAACTATATATGTATATAATCAGTTCTAGTCAATGTTATCCAGTTAGCATATTGTAATGAGATGAGTGTCATGGCTAAACATCCTTTACACGTTTCTCGTCTCCTATGCTAGGGCACCTGATATCTAAGACCTTTATTTTCATCTATAATGTTTTTGGTATGAATGATTCTCCCACTCTCTCTATATCTCATCTCTGCAATGTTTATAATGACCCCGCGCCTTGTTGCGGTTCTGAGTAAGATGTGTTAAGATGTCATGCGGGGCTGCATAGACCCATCGGTGGATTAATTGAGCGCATGCTGACATAAAACGATGCAAATGAGCTGTAAAACCCCGGTAGCACATTCTGTTTTTGTCATGGGTGCCCTGTGCCACCACCCCCTCGCAAAATGCCATCCTTGGCAGCTGCCCGTGTTCCCTACATCCACCACTTCACACTTGTGGGCTTGCGATCTACTCGTTTTTTTTTTACATGAAATAACAAGTAGAATAAATTCCAAATTTGCAAGTAGCACATGCGAGCCTTTGGTGCCCCCCTACTGGCTGGAGCGCCAGGGCACTCGCCCAATCCCATCTATGGATAATCTGGCCCTGCCAATCAGATTTCAGTGTAAGGAAGTCCCCAACGAGGATGCATGTGTGGTTTATGAACCAGTTGTTAATGATGCTAGTACATTTTCTCCTCTTACTTGTGTAATGCTGTCATCTTACTTTACATGTATAAATAAATTAATGATATACATACAGAAAAAGAGAATTGTCATTTCCTACCCATTCTGACACATTGGGCCAGGTTTAGTTACAGCACACGTTTTTTGCCATGAACTACTGTCAGGGTTTACTAATGACATGCAGTAAAAATTTGCAGACCCTAAATTTACTGTTTGTGCTGCTCTTGGTATTGTGCTGTTTAGTCAATCTGACCCATTGTCTCCTTTTGGTTTCAGTCTTTTGAACAATTACATGATGTGGAACCTGGTCCAGAAAGGAGCATCCAGTCTTGACCAGCGCTTTGAAAATGCTCAGGATAAGCTACTAGAAAGTCTCTATGGGACCAAGAAGGTAAGCAGTGAATAAAAAGCAGGATCTGTCAAGCTGTAAAAATGTCCTCTGAAAAGTACAGTGAAAGTAATCCATGCATATTCCACAGTCAAATCATTATTTTTTGTGTGACTACTTGTTTCAGATAACTAAATGATTTCATTAACTTTGTAAATTTGTTTCCTGTCCAGTCCTGTACCCCGCGCTGGCAAACATGCATTGGAAACTCAGACGACACTCTTGGTTTTGCATTGGGCGCTCTTTTCGTCAAAGCCACCTTCGACAAACATAGCAAAGAAAATGTGAGTCGTTTGCATTCAGTTTAATCCTATTTGAAGATGATAAAATACAGACTAAACCTAAGGTCTCTTGTGTTGAATGTAAAAGCTCAGAGATGATGCGAGTCTGCCACCATGTGGCGGCAGCGTGCAATGACTGCGTAACCTCATCCTGTCTTTACTCGCACAGGCCGAGGAGATGATCAATGAAATCCGCACGGCTTTCAAAGACGGCTTAGATGACTTGCGTTGGATGGATGATTTGACCCGACAGGCTGCCAAGGACAAGGTTAGAGCCGATGAGAGCTGCATGGCTCGATAAGCAAAACTTTCTGATTTGTCTAGGATTCGAGTCTGCGAAAACAGCTGTTGCTTGCCAAGAAATTCAGTTCAAAGTGTCTTTTTTGACTCTAGGCGGATGCCATCTATGACATGATCGGATTTCCAGACTTCATCCTGGACCCCAAAGAGCTTGATGATGTGTATGATGGGGTGAGTCGACAAATACTGTCTGAAAAATCCAGCTATGACCAGCATCAGCTGGTTTAAGATGGCAGTAGCTGGTTTAAGCTGGTCCTCCCAGTCTGTCAAAGCTGATGGGTTAGCTGGTCTTCCAGTCTGACCAGCTAAGTCCAGCTAGACCAGCTTGCTACACCAGCAATACCAACTAATACACTGCAAAAAATGATTTTCAAGAAAAAAAATCTTAGTATTTTTATCTTTTTTTTTCAGTAAAAATATCTTAAATAAATTCTTAAATTAAGATGCTTTTTCTTGATGAGCAAAACGACCCAAGAAAATAAGTCTAGTTTTTAGAACAAAGATATCAAATTTAAGTGATTTTGTGCATAAAACAAGCAAAAAAAAATCTGCCACTGGGGTAAGCAAAAAAATCTTAAACATTTTTATTAAACATTAAATTGAAGAAAAAATCAAGAAAAATTAGCTTTCCCATTGGCTGATTTTTTTTTTTGCTTGTTTTATGTACAAATTGGATATTTTTGTCTAAAAACTAGACTTATTTTCTTAGGTCATTTGCTCATCAAGAAAATACATCTTGATTTAAGAATTTTTAGATATTTCTACTGAAAACAAGACAAAATACTAAGTAAGAAAGTCATTTTTTGCTGTGTATAGTCCAATTATTTATGTCATTAACATTACCCTTATGTATTTGGCAAAGATTTTTATTAGTCTTGCACCAAAATTTCTGTGCTCATATGGATATCCGATTACTTTGAATAATATCTACTGATAACAATAGATACCGCTAGCTTCGTTTTTAACTCCCGTTTTTTTTTTATTGTCGTGAAATCCTAGAAGTGCAGAGCGTACAAACTGCAAATGTATTGTCATTGTGACCTAATTTATAATAACCACACAGCATGAGTTCTGTCCTTTTTGATTGCCAGGATATAATCTGCCCTGATTATCGGCCATTTTTAAAGCTCACATAACACACAGTGTTTCTGCTTATCTCATGATAACCTTGAGTATCTATAGAGAATCACTGCATCCTTCATATCTCAAAAGAGTTTTATCAAATTTATAAAAGACAGATCAGCTGTACCGCGTAAACACAACCGCCTCGAAGCGTACCACGGGAGGAACGAGTCACGAGCAAGCAGAACACACAAAACATTATCCTATTATCTCTGAATAGTTTATAATTCATTTCATGTCTGTGTCATTATATGCACTTAAGTGCCTTTTTCCAACAGAACACAGACATTTGATGCAGTTTTACTTGGTGCGTGTGCTACCCCAGATAAAAAAACTACATCTATTGTTTCCATAAGGCTGGCATACTTGAAAAGCTGAACAAGCTTATTTTCTACTCACAAACAACAACAACACACTACTTCAGTGACGTTGCCTTCGTGTCAGCTCTCGGTTGGTGTGCGCGTGCGCTATTCAGGTTTAAGTGCCCATATAATGACTTCTACTGTACCGGGGAGGGTGGGGGTGTTCTCTCTTATGCAACTGATTCAGAAGTCGAAAAAAAAACTTTCCGAAACTTGTAGATAAGAGGAGTGCACTGCCAAAAAATGACTTTCTGACTGATGTATTTTCTCTTGTTTTTAGTACAAATATCTAAAAATTCTTAAATCAAGATGTATTTTCTTAAGGAGCAAAATGACCTAAGAAAATAAGTCTAGTTTGTAGACAAAAAAATTAAGTGAATTTGTGCTTAAATAAAAAAAAAATCTGCCAATGGGGTAAGCAATTTTTCTTGAATTAAGTGTTTAAGAAAAAAAGTTCCAAGATTTTTTTTTCTTACCCCATTGGCAGATTTTTTGCTTGTTTTAAGCACAAATTCACTTAAATTTTATTCTTATTTTTGTCTAAAAGCTAGACTTATTTGCTTAGATTATTTTGCTCATCAGGAAAATGCATCATAATTTAAAAGTCTTTAGATATTTGTACTGAAAACAAGACAAAAATACTCAGTAATAAAGTCATTTTTTGCAGTGTGTGTTTGGCACAGATATACTCACACGTCACACGTCCAACACACGTTATAATTTATATATTGTTTACATTGCTTAAAATGTTTATTACCATAAATTGAATTTTTGCACATTTGATTATAATTTAAAATGTTTAATCAAACAATATTTCATATTTTGCCTGTAGTATGAGGTCACAGACGACAACTTCTTCCAGAACACCATCAACTTTTACAATTTCTCAGCACGAGTGATGGCCGACCAACTCCGCAAGCAACCAAACAAAGACCAGTGAGTTTAAGAGTTTGTGCATTTGTGCAAGAGAAAACTTCAGGTTATCATATAGGGGTGAGCGGGGCACAAACTAACGCAGGGTTAACTGTAACACGGCTACTTTACATATTTCTACAGGGCCTAGAATTTTGTGCTTTTGGTCTTTTTCTCTTACTGTCAGAAGATCTTCTGTAAATTTGTGAAAGGTTTTGATGTGTTTTGGTTAAGATATTGAAAAAAAAGTGTTTTGGAGGCATGAAAAAAAATTCTTCATCTTATTTTTTTTCTGAGTTGGGTGTGTAAGTCACCAAATCCAACCTTATATTATTTTAATCACTGTCTTATTACCTAAAACATAACAAACATGTTAGCAACTCCTAGTAACTGATAGCTAATATTGAAATTATTTTTACACAGCGGGTTTAGTTGTCACACAGCGTTACAACTAAGCCTCAGCTATACAATGATAATGAAATGAAAACAATGTAAATACTATTCATCAAAATGATAACTGTTAATAGAATATCAGAGGAAATAACTCACAATTATCATTGATGCATAATAGATGGATGGTTAGATGAAGGATGATGAATGGATGGATATCTATCTATTATAGGCAGATATATAAACAATATCCAACTTTAGTATATAGGCTACACAGAATTTGATTGAATTATTTGTGTTTAAACCAAATTGAACCCCTACATATGGAGTAAGTTGTAACGTTTGCACTCCTGTCAATTTCAGTATAATTGTATGATAACGATAACTGTTTAAAAAACATTAATCTAACTTAAATATTTTTTGAATGATGCCAAAGCCAAAAAGTGTTACTTTGTGGCCCGCTCTCATTACTGTAAGTTATATATGTTTTGCGATACCTAATGTCTAAATATTTGCTTGTGTAGATGGAGTATGACTCCGCCCACTGCAAACGCATACTACATGCCAACCAAGAATGGAATTGTGTTTCCGGCTGGAATCTTACAGGCTCCATTCTACGCTCAAGATCACCCTAAGTGAGCAGTCACCATTGAAATAGCCAGCATGCTTTAAGTGTTAAAATCTATTTTTACTCATTGTGGATGTTTCTTGTGTCACAGAGCTCTGAACTTCGGTGGCATTGGTGTGGTCATGGGTCACGAGTTAACACATGCATTCGATGATCAAGGTTAGCAGACACCCAAGCAAAGTCGTGCAGTAGTGTTGATTTTCCTGAAAGGAAAAGGACATGCTATACATTTTCAATGTGGTATATAATAAAGCAATAAACCCTGCAAAGCAGTGGGTTACCAGTGCATTTTATAACAGCTAAGGGGCGTTGTTAGGCACGACGCGAAGCCCCCTTAGCTGTTATAAAATGCACTGGTAACCCACTGCTTTGCAGGGTTTATTGTGTTTATAAAACGGTTACATCATATGCATAGCAGGGTTTCACAAAATAAAACACAAATAAGTTGTAATTATATTAGTACAAATATTACTCTTCCGCCAAACAAAGTAGTTCCTCAGAATCAAGTGTGGCTGCAACAGAGCGCAGTTCACAAACAACACAGACGCAGCAAAGACACAATAAAAATATGATTAAAGACTGTGGTGTTTATTTATATATATCAACATTCATCTAATTTATACATTAAACTTTATATCGTGCAACTGTTGAAGTGATGATCAAATATGTTTGTAAGCATGCTTAACTTTTTCCCCGTCAGTGTTTTTTTTTTAAGTTGCCTCCCAGTTTTAGTTTAATGCCTAACAGAAAAACTATCTTCTTTAAATAAACATAAAATATCAAATGAAAGAACAGTCCATCCACTTTCCAACAACATCAAAAAACGTTTCATCCAACCTTCATTTGTTCTCTTATCAGTTATCACCTCTCAAATTTTCAGTTAAATGCGGAGATAATTCCATTTTTGTGAAGAACTTTGTAAGAGATCAGATTCAGAGCCTGATCAAAACACACGTCCACCACAACGCTGTTGTGTCGAGTGAATGCCTCAGTGTTTAAGTTGTGTAAGATTGCCATCTAGTGGATAAGAGCGGAAATATCAATAAGACAAAAAATAACGAGAACGTTTTCTCTTTATTGACGAAATGTTTTATTTATTGACATTTATCTGGATATCGCCATAATTGTGCAAAGGTAGAAAAATTAAAAAATGATTCAAGACTGGTGTTTATTTTCATAAATCAGTACGCAGCAACAGTGGCGCAGTGATACTTGTGATGCGGTCTGAACCGTGGGTTTACCGGGGTATTTTATCACGGCTTAGAACGCGTTTCAACCAATCAGAATGAAGAACCAGAACGAGCCGTTTTATAATGTTTGATAAGGTTTCCTACACAAAAAAATAAAATAAATAAGTTATTAGTTTTACTAAAATACAGTATTGTGCAAAAGTCTTAAAAGAGTATTTCACTTTCATAAAACAAAATCCAGATAATTTACTCACCTCCATGTCATCCAAGATTTTTCTTCATTCAGTCAGGAGGAAATTACGTATTTTGGGAAAACATTGCAGGATTTTTCCCATATATTAGACCTCAACACTTTACAGTTTCAATGCAAACCACAACTTTTCATCTTGGACTAGGTGTGTGACGCTTGCTTATTATGTAATCATGTTGAGAGGTCCCTTATGAAAACTAACCATAGTTTTACTACAGTTCCAACCAAAAATACATGGTTACTGTAGTACAAAAATTTGTATCATCCAACAACATCTGAACGGTTATCTTTTTCCACACTTGTAAACACTGCAGCGGTGGTTTCACATACGTGACCTTGCGTGACAGCATGCGTGACCTTTCAGCATGATTATGTAATACGTGAGGTCACGCTGGCACGTCACATAGCTAGTGGAAGACGAGAAGCTGTGGTTTATTTATTTATTTATTTGGTGAAAATGACGATGGTTTCGCTTGATAAGACCACTATGCTTCGGTTGGGATCGTTCAGAGTCCTTTGAAGCTGCATTGAAACTGTAAACCACTGAGGTCCACGAAAGTCCACTATATGGAGAAAAATTCTGGAACCTATTTTCATCTCCACTAAACAATGAAAGACATAAACAACTTGGATGACATGGGGGTGAGTAAATTATCCGATTTTCTTTAATGAAAGTGGAGTAATTTGTATTAATGACCATGAATATATAGTTCTAAACTCTCTTTATTAAGATACAAACAGAAAAAACTGGAATAGTGTACACAAAATGTACTTTTCAGAACAAAATGGCTTTAAGGGGACTGAAGTGATGTAATCATTAGATTAGAAATGATTGTTTCCTTTCATTTGGCCTATACAGTATATATGCAACTATGTGCATATTATGTGTATGGAGTCCTGAAAGTTCCATTGAAAGCTGTGTCATTGTTTATTATTATCATACCGTATGTAATAATACACACATTGTACAATCTACCTCCTTTCCACAGGTAGAGAGTATGACAAAGAGGGAAACCTGCGACCGTGGTGGCAAAACTCCTCAGTGGAAGCATTTAAGAACCGCACCGAGTGTATGGTGGATCAATACACTCAATATACCATCAATGGAGAGCATATTAATGGAAAACAGACGCTAGGAGAAAACATCGCTGACAATGGGGGTCTAAAAGCTGCTTACCATGTAAGTTACTTCCCATTCATAAACATAACAACATACTAAATTACATCACTCTCAACTTTATAACTTAAAGTTATAGTTCACCCAAAAATGAAACCGTTCATAAGCCCCATTCACTTCCATAGTATTCTTTTTTCTTACTATGGAAGTGAATGGGGTTAATGATTGGTTTTGTTACAAACATTCCTCAAAATATCTTCCTTCATGTTCATTAGAACAAAGACATGTATACAGGATTGTAGCAACATGAGAGTAAATGATGAGAGAATTTGACTTTTTGGGTGAACTATCCCTTTAAAGGTCCAGTGTGTGAATTTTAAGAGGATCTGTTGACAGAAATGCATTATAATCTACATAACTATATTATCAGTGGTGTATCAGTGGCGACATTTTGCGCTGTCATGTTTCTACAGTAGCCTCAAATAGACAAACTGCTCTACAGAGTATATTTCGTCACTACATTGTAGGGGTGTAACGGTTCTCGGTAAAGAATCAAATCGTCCCGTCATCCTCCCACGGTTCGGGACGCACGTGCACCACGGTGCACCGTGTTTAATTCGATCACGCATTTCTAATATAGTTTAGTGAAAATAACAACGCATAAAACTGCTAATGTATGGTTTTGAATAAGCTCTGCATGTGTTTACGTGAGAGTACCTGTCCAATCAACTCCTCGTATGCAAATCTGTTGCCAACCTCACAGTTCCTCCTCACGTGTTGGTGTGTGTGTGTGGCGCGGACCGTTTAGCGCGGCAAGCGAAGGAGAAAAGACGCTAATAGAGGAACCGCCAGCTTCATTTAAGTCTACTGCAGCAGCGATGCTCAAGAAAACGTGCATAAAACTGTACAATTTGCGAGTGCTGTATGCTCAAGGCAATACATCTAATATGACGAGTCGCTTATTGCGCCATCATCACCAGGGTGTTGTTGATAGCACGCGATCACAGGTGAGACAGAAACAGCACACATTGCCTTTGTGTTTAAATGTTAACAAACTGATCTTCTTGCGAAAAAAAACTTGAAGATAGTCGCATAAAAAGTGTTCTAAGCTATTTTATGTTCATTTTGAAGTTACTGTAAACATGCTATGCTACATGTAGTATAAAATAATACAAGTGCTCTTACATGAAAATGTTGATTTTGGCAGAGGTTAAAAACGGCGTAGGTTTTTATTTTTGTAAAGAAGTCTGTTGTGAACAAAGCGTGACGAAACGCACCGAAACCGTGACCCTAAAACCGTGATACGCACCGAACCGTGAGAAATTTGAACCGTTACACCCCTACTACATTGTCGCGTCTTCTCTACGCGTTCCGAAAGGGAGGGAAGCTGGGCTGAGCCATTAGTTGCAATTCACAATATCGCCACTAGATGCCGCTGAAATCTACACACGGCACCTTTAAAGCTGAAGTGTGCCATTTTAAATACTACAGTACTTGGTTCCTCCTGACTGTGAAATAGCTGTGAAACATCGCAAATGTTTAGATACACATGCATACAACATGCAATCAGCTTGTGTTGTTTTCCGTCCCGCTGACATCCATATACGTTTAGCCTCCAACTTCTAGCAAACAAACTTTCACCAGCAAATCAAGATCTTAAGGAAAGTTTACAAGCAGGTGTGCTTCAATTAGATTTGAAACTGAACTCGTGACAGGACATTAGCCCTTCAGGAACAAGATTGGACGCTCCTGTGATGAGGCTTGTCCTTGTGATTATGGGCATAAAATACGTGTTTTAATCTTTTTCAGACAAAAACAGGCAAACAATCATTTTGGGGTCTTTTTCTCATTTCTACAGGCGTATAAAACGTGGATGCAAAAGAACGGGGACGAGAAAAGACTTCCAGCTGTCAATCTGACCAACGACCAGCTCTTCTTTGTGGGTTTTGCACAGGTATTGTCTTGCGACAACATGAATCAACTCTCACTTTACTCACTGTATGGATGTATTTACAAAAAAAAACGTTGTTTTTGAAAGCATTTGGTCTCTTGTATTTTCTCTTTAGGTTTGGTGTTCGGTCCGAACGCCGGAAAGTGCTCACGAGGGCCTGATGACGGACCCTCACAGTCCCCCCAAATATCGTGTCATCGGCACTCTGTCCAACTCGCCCGAATTTGCAGAGCACTTCCAGTGTCCGCTGGGGTCTTCCATGAACTCAGGGCATCGCTGCGAGGTGTGGTGAAACTGACAACAGGGACCACCGGCTCGCTTGCACAGATCAGCCTGGCCAAAAAAAGCTGAACAGACCATTTGGATTCTTTCTCAAGCACTGTTTTTTATTTATGAGCTCAAACTTTTACAAGGAGAAAGTGAGCAAGTTAAGTTCTTCGACCAACTCAACTCTGTTTTTCCTCTACCACTACACCGTCCCATGCGGGCTTGTTTTATTTATTTGGAGGACATCATAGATGAAGGGCCAATCCGGGGTGCCGTCCGTCGCTTACGTGTGTGTTTCTGTGCTTCACACCCTGTTTACAACAAATTTAATTTCTTGCCGTCTGGGATGGAAGACATGTCCGTTAACGCTACGCGGAGTACTCTTTTGTGACCTCACAGGACGTTCTGTAATCTTATAATGACCTCACAGGATGTGCTGAACTACATCTGTGACCCCGAAATGAAGAATTGTGATCACATAGAAATGGTATTGAATGGCACGGATAGCCACCGTTTGTTCATTCGACCTGTGTATATGGTGTCATATTTTGATCTAGACAAAGTTGAAATGAAACGATCATTTTAAACCGCTTTTTGCCAAAGAACAGTTTTGTTCCTTGTGTACGTGTACTGCTTCGTCTTCATAGTCATTTTTTCAGTGTACGTCTAAAATGGTGTGAGTGAGAGATATATTTCCAGGTATGTAAAGTATGATCTTTAAATTGTCTGCTTCGTGCAGAACTTTGTCAAGTCTACTGAAGTGCTTTTATATTACATTCTGAAAACCACTCAAAGGGGCAATCGCAAAGTCAATTTCACCCCCCGAAATGAATTATATTTTGCATATATAGAAAATAAGCCCTATTAAAGTATCATTGACTTTTTGCATTGTGACATTTATTTTCAAGACATTTCAGCACATTTTGTTTTACTAAATTCTCATGCTTTCAGATTATTTTGATTCTTAGCGGTGATTAGGACCGGCATGGCATCCACAGATATCCACCGAAGCAGCACCCATCATTGACAAGCATACACAGCCTTCATGTTTGTGGTAGTTTTTGTTGTTTGCTCAGACGGCTTTAATGATAGAGAACATGAATCATTTGATGTTTGAGATGCTTGAAATAAAACAGATGAGGAAACCTGAATTGTCTCTGTTGACTGCACATTTTACCTCTCCATTCTCTCTCTTTATTTTTTACAGTAACTCATTTAAAACCATGCTGTGAAATTTCACAGGATTTCCCCCAAATTCTTTTTTTTCCTTCAAAAAAGTCTTATTTCATTAAAATACCATGATTACATGATGGCATGATTTTTGTTATTATAGGCAGTTTTTTGCATTAAAGCAATGAGATTTATTGGCCTAAATGTGCCTAATTGTAATGAAAATGATGTCACAATGATCCTATTGAATAAATTGAAAATATATGCCAAATATAATTTGCTTCTTTTGATGATGGGTTGTAAAATGTCTAATATCCCAGCAAGCAATAGCCGTAATTTTAACCATCTACACCGAAGAAAATGATTCTGACCCTAATAAAATTTAACATATTTATAATTTGCTCATTTAATCTGTTAAAATATTGTTTTTGGTTTTAATAATAAAAAATTAAATGGTTTCTATAGACATATAACATGTTTTAAATCAACCTATGTGAAGTTGACTCATTTAAAGGAACAGTATGTAGGAATGTGGCCAAAACTGGTACTGCAATCACACAACTGGTGGCCAATACACAACATGACAACATAAACATCAGTTGAGGGCTGCAAATCCACTTTTTAAATGACAATATCCTGGCCAGACCACTTTTGTCAGTGATATAAGTATTTAAAATGAATATGATTTCTTAATGTCTAGTGACATATCAGGACCATTTTATGATTAATTGATATAAATTTCTTACATACTATTCCTTTAAGTTGGGAGTACATGAATAGTTTGTGTTGTATTAAAGCATTGGGTGGGGATTTCCGGTTCCCAGCATGCTTTGCATAAGACTGAATAATGAGAGTAAATATCAAAATAAAGGTTATTTTATGCATTTTTAATTGAGATAAGAAAATAAAGGGCCATGTTAATGTTTAGTATGTTGTTATATTAGCATTTGACACAGTTTCTATTTTGTAATTGGGTTAGTTACCATTGTGTAGACAAGTAGAGACGGATGTAAGTGTTAATGTCTTAATTTAAAAGCATTTACATTGAAAATGTTTATGCCATAATCCACTTCTGTTTCAGTTGAGTGTTAGTTATAGTTAGCATGTTAATGTGTGCTGTTGCTTTAGTATAATAGCTTTATATTTCTAAATTTAAGTAGAACTAGCATAATTAGATAATAGTAGCATTGCTGAATTTAACTCTTTTTTTTTTACTCGGATCAGCCCAATTTAATTGTGCTGAGGTAACTAAAAACAATTGAGTAAGTTCCACTAAATACATTTAGATTATTTAGTTTGTGCAACCAAATTTTGTGCAATTAACTGATATTTTTTTAAGTGTAGGTTGTAAGCAAAGTCAATAATGATTACAAAGTGTTTGTTTTTTTTTTTGGTTATTTATTTTGGTTTATGTTTTCACTGACAGCCCAAATTTTGCCTTGTTTCAACCTAGACATCTGGGCTGTGTTTGGACGGCTTTTACACTGCAAAAAATGACTTTCTTGATATTTTTTTGTCTCACTATTAAGATGCATTTTCTTCATGAGCAAAATGTCTAGTTTGTGTGAATCTGTCCCCTGAAATGAGCAAGATAACCTGCCAATGGGGTAAGAAAAAAATCTTAAAATAAGTTTACTTTTTCTTAAACACTTAATTCAAGAAAGTTTTTTTCTAACCCCATTGGCAGATATTTTTGCTTGTTTCAAGCATAGATTCACTTAAATTGTATGTTTTAGGAACTTATTTTCTTAGGTCATTTTGCTCATTAAGAAAATGCATCTTGATTTAAGACTTTTTTAGATATTTCTACTGAAAACAAGACAAAAATACTAATTAAGAAAGTATTTTTTGCAAAAAATTGCTTGCTGGGTAGGCTTTGTGATATTTGCCCTAACAGTCTTCTGCTAAACATCCTAGTAGGATTTCAGACAGACAGATGAATGTATAATGATCAAGTTAACCATTGCAGTCCTATCCTCAACATTTTTAGTTGCTGAACGTACAGTATTGTGAATGAACTGTGTGAGCTTTTTTACTATTTAACTGACATTTTTCATTTTAATCTCTCTTGTTGTTGTTTGCTACTGACTTCATATGTTGATATTATAACCTAGAGATCTCCTAGGCCGTTATGCATCATATCCACACAGCAGACATCATTTTAACTCAGTGTTTCACATAGCCAGACCAAGCTTAGGTTAATGGCTGAAAAACATAACCTGTAAATCGTGACACACTTCCAGTCTTAAAGAAATATTTCACCCAAAAGTGACAATTTTATCATCATTTACTAAACGTCATGCTATTTCAAACCTGCATGTTTAAGGTTTTTGCAGAACTTTCGAGCTGTTCTTTTTACACAGTGAAATATAAAACGGACATAAAAATCAAGTTGTGCATACGATGTGTGCATTATATGTCAAGGCTTTTGAAGTGATTGTATGGAAAACAGCAGCATAAAGACTTTATTTAACTCCTACATGACACTTTTGCCTGGGTTACTGTATGTACTTGACTGAATGGTCTATAGGTTTTTTGTAATATAGATCTCATAAATCATAATACTTTTTGGCAATGTCAGATGCCAGTATGATTTAGTTTTGACTTTTAACTATAAAAGGTTATATGGAATAGGATGTACAAATAAAATCTAATATATACTTTGTTTAAAAGACAAATTTGAAGCCTATAAGGGGGCGTGCACACCAAGGCGTTTACGCCGGCGGTTGGCGTATGTTTTCAATTGTTTCCAGTGGAATGCCACGCTTTTTAAAAAAAAATGCCAGCAGCTTGCGGATTTTGTCATCGCTCTGCATTTTTTCCGTGCTCAACACTGAGCACCAAGAGTTGAAAAATATTAAACTTTGTGTGAAATGGTCAGCTCGTCAATGTCACTTTTCACTCGGATGTCCAATCACAGTGGAGGAGGGGTGGGACTAATATTACAACAACCAACTCATCGCATTGTTCAAAGTATCTAAAGCGCTCAGCTGAAAAAGTTTGTAAGCAGCTGTGTTTAAACGCTTTGATGTACACGCCTCCTAAATCGCCAGTACTTGCCATTAAGTGTGCCATTTAACTGCTTTATTTGTCATTTCAAATGTGTCAAATACCATGTAAATTATAATTAAAATAGTACCTGTTCAGATCTGCATAATGCATGAATTAACAAAGAGCAATATAGTTTTTCAGCATTTGTTTATAGTTATGTCAAAACAATTGTTCTTGTTAGTTCATTGTGCAAACAAATATGTTTGTTTTGAAATGAAACAAGGAACTAAGCTATTAATAAATGCTGCAGAACTATTGTTAATTGTTAGTTTATGTTAGCTAATGCATTAACTAATGTTAACAAATACAACCTTATTGCAAAGTGTTGCCTATTCTGACACCATCACTTTACTTTAGTGTCAAAGAGGATTAAATGATTGATGGTAATTATTATTTTTCAGAATACTGTTCATCATTCCAGTTATATGGGACAGAGCAGGTTGATATCTTCCAGCCTGCAATCTGTAATTGTGGAAGGTGTCCATCGCCTTACTTTGTTTCTTCAATTATAAAGCTTGTTGCCTTATATTTCATTTATAATGTACATGCACCATTTAATACAACTGGTTTTCATGTCTTATTCGTACTGCTAGCATTGATGTTTGAGAGATTACATTGTTTGTTGTGTTTTTTTTATGAGATGGCATTCCCCCTTTAGTTGATAGGAAAAGATGCTCTGCCAGTCGTGTAGTGCGACGTTTCGCATAGAAAACTGCCAATCTAAAATAAAGGATATATATTATAAAAAAGAAAAATGGAGTTGGGTTTATTTTTAAAACATTCACTACAAATACATTTGATGTCATTTATTTTCATTTCTTGAATTTTCACTGGATTTAAGATTTGTAGACTTTTAAATCAACATTGCCTATAACTTCCTTTCAAAGGCAATTTCTCATGGAAGTCCCAGGTAAAAAAAATAAAATATACTAGAATGTAATAAAAATACACTCAAATACCAGCAAGTACATTTTTAGTACACTTACATGTTCTTAAAGGTATTGTGGAGGATTTTCTTTTTCCGGGTGGATCATTAAGATAATTGGTCCTCTTAGTTGTCAATCAGGAGTGTTGCGCTATTGCATTTTTTTAATAAGTGAAGAAGGTGGTTCTTTTCTAAAATTCGAATAAATCCTCCACTTTACCTTTAAGTTTATATCTTAATCTATATTTTTTTGTATATTAAGTACAAAAATAGTGTTTGAATATAGTACACAAGTGTACTTAAAGTGTATTTTGATGCACTTTTTAACCTGCAGTGACAATGTAATGCTTTGTGTTTCCTGATAATTTCAGTTTCTGCTTTTAGCATTGCATCTCCATTAGTACCTCAGAGGGACATGTTGGTACCATGACGGTCCTTATTATAAATGTCTAGAAGTGACGCGCAACACAATAGAAGGACTCATTCCAAATAAACTATTAAATTTAACATACTCACAAAAAAGCTTGACGGGGAGTCCTAAAACAAAGGACCAAAAGGAGAACAGAAACTAACAAAGGCAAACTTGGATTCCCCGTTCCAAACTAACATGACAAACAAAAACAGAAGGATGAACGCATGTGGTTGCCCGAACGGCCTGTGGCTGGCAGAAATCCCAGAAGGTCCGTCTCCTTCCCGTTTATAGCCTCGTTTCCCACCACAGCCAATAAGAAGCTAGAGAAGACAAACAGATGAAACCAAATTAATAGAAATAATTATTTGAGGACTGTGCGTGAAAAACATATAACAGCAAAGACTGCATATAAGTACCTCAATTGTACATAAACTGTACCTGTACCATTTGGTAGACTATTAGGAAAGGGAAACTACCCCAGTGACAGCTAGAGACCTTATGTTTGACAGCGAATGGATGAAATAAATTATATAGACACATAATCACTAAATGATTGACAAAATGACACATTTATATGAAACCTCAAAGTGTCAAGACATCAAAACAATGTTGGATATTAGCTGTGTAAATATGGAACGTGTTAGTCTGTTTCGTGAGAATTTAAAGCATGTCATGTGACCACTTCCTTCATGACAAGACTGGCACAATGATCATTCAATATTGTTTGGTTTCTGTGTGTGTGTGTGTGTGTGTGTGTGTGTGTGTGTGTGTGTGTTTGCGAACGCTTGTGTGAGTGAAGTTTAGAGAGACTCCTACTTAACAGCAAACAAGATCAGACTCTACCAAAATGTTTCCTCATCTCAGTCTGATTCTTATCCTGCTGGAGGATTGTGCCTCATCTTTGGACTGAAGGACTTAAAAAAAGACACTTGGGAAAATGCCAAAGGGTTTAAGCTGAGGAGACCTAGAGCTGCCACAAATGCAGATAGGAGGAAAGGAAATTACAGGTGAGAAATGAGAAACGGTGTAGATGCTAGATTTAATCCAGATAACATTGACATACAGTAATTTACAGGACATGCGTACTGAAATAGAAATTAAAGCGAAAGAGAAAAATATTAGCCTCAATATTTACTAAAATGCTAAGTTGGCTTAACTTGAGATTTTACTAACTTGGGTTATGGTTTATTCTTAATATTTAACTTGATATAAACATGTTTTCCTTCAAGAGCTTCGAAGACACATCCACCAAACTTGTTTACAGATTGGATTAATAACAAACACCCAACCAATCCACAAATACATTGCATTATGTCTCTGTATCTTTGCCTTTTTAGGCTATTTAATCTATTTTTAAACATTCAGACTAATTCAGCTAACATACAAATGTAGTCTTAACCAGCTTTTCTGGATTTCTATGTTACATGTGTGCAAATGATTATGTCTATTATTTGCATCAGCTTTTATCCACAAAATGCATGCAAATATGGGGTATGAACAAATGCATCATATTTAGGATGTTTTCTACACAGCATTTTATAAATGAGGCCCCAGATTCAGACAATGATCAAAACATACACAGAGTTTGAACTGTTTTTGAATCAGTTGATGCTTAAAGAGACTTGAAAATATACTCATTTTCCAGCTCTCCTAGAGTTAAACATTTGATTCTTACCGTTTTGGAATCCATTCAGCTGATCTTCAGGTCTGGCGCTAGCACTTTTAGCATAGCGTAGCATAATCCATTGAATCTGATCAGACCATTAGCATTGTGCTCAAAAATTACCAAAGAGTTTCAATATTTTTCATATTTAAAACTTGACTCTTCTGTAGTTACATTGTGTACTAAGACCGACAGAAAACTAAAAGTTGTGATTTTCTAGGCAGATATGGCTAGGAACTATACTCTCATTCTGGCATAATAATCAAGGACTTTGCTGCTGTAACATATTTCAAAGTTTTAAAAAATAATTTCAGTACATATATTTTTGGCCAGATTTGATATATATAAAATATATTTTCTTTGCCATATGGGCCGCCACTAGGGATGGGCGATACCAGTTATTTTCTTGTCGATCCGATACAAAGTACTTTTAAGACAAGTATCGCCGATTCCGATTCCGATACTTTTATGAAATATTTTTATGTATGTATTAAAGTTTATTAAAGTGATTTTATTGGGTCTTTTGATAGCCATCATTATTAATATCAAATAATAGACATGACACCTTTTTGCACTGCACACTTTTACCACATTTCTTCCCATACGTTTTTGAGATCAAACAAGTGAATGTTGAAATTAACATTTTCCTCTTGAGCCTGTTTTTTCTTTGACTGATAAAGTCTACTGCTTTTAAAAATAAAACAAGACCCTGATAAAAGTTACTAAAATGCACTGAAAAATCAAACCAGGGATGACTGAGGCTGCATTGCTTCGTGCTCTGTAACAGTTATTTTGCTTTTAGATGCTTTGTCATATTTGTGGTATTACCAGTGGCGTATTTTTGTTAACAAATGTCACACGAGGCTTCATCATCATTAACTGAATGCAACAATGCACTTAAACCCCTTTTTTAAACCTGCCTGCGCCGACTGAGTGTGCTGGTAGTGACTGAGCGAATGAACGCACGCTGTAATACAGCAAAAGGAGATGGGACTGAATGAGCGGACGAACGAACGCGTGATACAGCGGAAGGAGATAGGACTGAATGAGCAAACGCAGTAAGAGGAAGAAGATAGTTCCCACTGACATTGCGATTTAAGTCTATTTATATACAAAACAGCGTCCAACTATTACTAAAAATTCTCAAATCACTTGTTAAAAAACAAAAAAACAAATAGAATCGATACTTGTACTTGAGAATCGATCCTTTTGATACAAAGGCAGGATCGGAAATATTGATACTTTAGGATCGATCCGCCCATCCCTAGCCGCCACCCAATTTGATAACCACTGCTATAATTCATGAGTTTTCTTATGAGAACCGATAATGAAATGTGAAGGTATAAATGTTTTCCACAGAAAAAATTATAACGATACATATCTACATACTATACAAAGATTCTTTAAAGGGGACAATTCGCAAGACTTTTTAAGATGTAAAATAAATCTTTGGTGTCCCCAGCGTACATTTGTGAAGTTTTAGCTTAAAATATCCCACAGATAATTTATTATAGCATGTTAAAAATGCCACTTTGTAGCTGAGGGCCTTATAAATGCAAATGAGCTGATCTCTGCACTAAATGGCAGTGCCGTGGTTGGATAATGCAGATTAGGGGGTGGTATTATCCCCTTCTGACATCACAAGAGGAGCCAAATTTTAATGATCTTTTTTCACATGCTTGCAGAGAATGGTTTACCAAAAAGTTACTGGGTTGATCTTTTTCACATTTTCTAGGTTGATAAAAGTACTACAGCATCTAAACATGGAAAAAGTCTGATTTTCATGATATGTCCCCTTTAATAATAGACAGATCTCTGACCATAGAGAACAACACTGTTTATTTGTATAAACTTCTTGATACAATACTCATGGTTGTTCTACTTTGCTTATAACTCAACCATTGCTTTATGCTCCAATTGCTTTAGGTGTGATTTGTATTTGTGCTGTTTTATAGGAGGGCAAATCATTTAAACGTCGACATTTGGACAACATAGCGTTACGTTGGCTCTTCTGGGGTGACAATGAAAAAAAAGAATTTAGTTGAGGACAACGCTACTCTCATAGCCCTATCTGACAATGCTGAAAAAACCTACGGCAGCATGAAGGTACCAGAACAGTTGTTATCTTCTGATTTACATTGTTGGAAAGAAAAGTGCAGATTGTTTACGAAAACCATCATCGGTCACAAAGAGAGGAAGCTAATTACGGCTTAACAATGTAACACAAACATGCCAATCTCTTACAGTTTCCTAGTGTCACTCACAACTCCACCCGAATAATCCTGATAAGATGTTCATTAGAGGGTTTTCTCGTAAAAATAATGTTAGCATGCATTCAAGAATTTGCATTGGTGAGTGTTTTTAATGTCTATATGTTATACAGATGTGTGCTGCACCTCAGAAAAACAGAAACGTATTTAGTGATGGGGTCACACAGATTGGTGAGTATATGTACGCCTTAGCCTGCCGCCATGTTGATTCCAAGTCGCATCCGAGGCTGTGAGCTTTTAAGCTATTGTTTTGTATCAGGATGCTGGCCATTCAGCCATCAAAACAGAAAAAATATCATTTTACAAATTTCCACAGGACAAAGAACCTCAGAAATCATGGATTGTTAAAATGAGAAGGGACATTTGATCTAATTGTGATTAAAACGACACACCTAATTGACAGCAGCACAACGTGTATAACATTTGTTTTTATAATTAGCATGTTAATTAGCATGTTGGCTAATCACTCATTTCTAATGTTGTAAGCATGTTTTCTTTTCCTTAAAACACCAATATAGTCCATAACTATGTACATATCTTGAATAGTACAGATTACAAAAACACAAGGCATGAATACATTAAAAACTTTTTCCGGTAAGTTTTTTTAAGCACATTGACAAGAATCAACAGAAGCAGGATTCGTGTCTAACTAAATAACATTTGTACACAACTTTGGGGGTTCATATGGGGTTTTACCTTTAACAATACATTCACAACCAACTATCATGTAAATAGCTTGTTATCAACTCAATCAGACGTTATTAAGTCAATGTTCATGTCTTGAAAAAACTTAACAGAGAAAATACATGAGACAAACTCTTATTTTCTACACAACATGAGATGTATACTTAGTTGTTGTTATAAAATATTGTATTGTTGCACTATATTGGTGTTTTAAAGAAAAGTAAACATGTTTACATCATGAGAAATTAGCAATTAGCCGACAGGCTAATATCCAAAACAGATATTATGTACACATTGCACTATTTTAATCTCACATTAGGTCATATGCCCCTTCTCATTTTAACAATCCACCATTTCTGACGTTCTTTGTCCTGTGGAAATTTGTAAAATGATGTATTTTCTGTGTTTTGATGGCTAAATGACGACCATCCTGATACAAAACAATAGGTTTAAAGCTCATGCCCTGGACGTCCATCCCTCACAGCCTCGGATTGAAATCAACATACTGAATAATGCGTATTGACCCTGCTGAAAAGAAAACAATAAAACCATTACAGAAATTACTAATGGTTTCCATTAAAATATCAGTAGCGTTTACCATTAAAACCACTACAAAACTAATTTTTGTAGTGTGTTTAAGGACATATTCCATTAGGATTTAATGGCCCCACCAATAGAACTCAACACATACCAGTAGAGACCAACAGAGACCCATGGAGACCATTATAGTTTCCAATACAACCAATAAAATTGCCATTAAAACCAATAAATCCAATAGAATTTCTGTTATGGTGTCTATTATTTTTTTTAGCAGGGGACTTTGTTGATCCCAAAATATTAACATCTATAAAAGTTCACGAATATTTGATTATCATTTTGTATACAGAATGCTTTCATCGAAGAATAGTTTGTTAAAGAAATGTTTTTTGTATGTATATTTTCATACCTAGACATGAATCTGTATAATGCAGACGTATAAACATAGAAAGTTTTAAACTCTAATGAAAACTTTATCTTTTGATAAGATTTTGTCTTGGTTTGGGAGGATTCTGTGAACCCTTTAAAATCTGCCAAATCGGACAAAGAAGAAGCAGCGTTCCATTCCTCTCGTGATAGCCACAGGAAGTGGAGGACAGAATTCCTCTCCAGACTCCAGGCGGCCGGCATTCATCAGGAGATGGTACATAACAATACTAAAGATCTGTGTTGACACATGTGTACATCCCTTGCACTGCAAAATGCATGATTACAGAACATACGACCGATACGCTTAAAAACATATTCCAAAATAAATAAGCTACACCTTCTTATTGTTTTAAATGTTGGCCTTGTTTATAAAGTGTGCATACGCAAACATCTACAGCAAAGTTCATATTAAAACCGGTCTTTGACATTGAAAAGTGCTTAGCATTACATCAGGGTCTATATTAAACTTTGCACAGACAAGAATGCTGTAGGCTAATATTTGCAGGCTAATATTTGTGTTATAATTATAATTTATTCATTTGCTTTTACAAATGATGAGCATGCCACAGATGTTGTGGATAGAGCTAAAGTTATACAGTATTTATTTAACATGGAATAGTCTATTATTACAGCATGGTCTCACTTTTAATACAAAGTAATAATACGTAACTTTTCAAAAACACAAAACTTACTTTTATGTACGTTTAAATAGATGCTGAAGTGTACAATGTAGACAAATTTGCAACATTTAATTGTAGAATTATTACATTTTTACAGCTACAAAACGTAAAACATTTGAAACTCTTTTATACCATAAAGATTGCTGTATAAATTCCACTCTAACCCAAATCTTACCCTAAACCCAAACCCTTTTTATACAAAAATAAAAATGTATCCTTTTATAATAATGTAACATAATGAACAGAAATATGTAAATGTTTGTAACAATATTGCATTTAAAATATATTTTAAGCCAATACAGTCCTACCCAAAACAGTTTATTAAAATCATGTACTGTTAGATCTGTTGTATAGGACTTGATGTTGATATCCCTTAATGCATACTTGAGGCACCAATGAGACTCCGTGGGATGGTCAATTGGGTGACCCTCTGCCACACTAGTCCTCAGCCCTTCCATCTTCTGAGATTGCTCCTTTCCCGTAACTCAGTGCATAAACCCTTGACATGACCTAGCCTCAATCTCTAACGCCACAATACACGCCAACCTGTTTAACTAAGGCCAGAAGCCCCATTGTCGTCGTTAATACATGTTCAGTGGCAAACGGTTCTGTATGCCATACTATTTACCACAAAACACAAGACAACAAGAAAACGCCAAAATCTCACCGCAACCCAACCATGTGCGCCAACCCGTTTGATTTAGGCATGAGGCCCCACTGTCGTTGTTAATGCAGGTTCAGTGGCAAACGATGACAAACTATCTACCGCAATTACCCAGAAACACCGGTCAATTGTTGATATCCCT
The DNA here is from genome assembly GCF_027580225.2 of Misgurnus anguillicaudatus. Lineage (NCBI taxonomy): Eukaryota > Metazoa > Chordata > Actinopteri > Cypriniformes > Cobitidae > Misgurnus > Misgurnus anguillicaudatus. Next base: position 5,021,568 of record NC_073360.2, read on the forward strand.
TAATACTTACCTGAGGCATCGTTGCGACTCCGTTGGATGGTCAATTGAGTGATGGCACCCTTTGGGTTGTCAAGTGGGCGCCCTCCTTCCTGGGTGTTGCGCTGATAGGGCCACGACACCTCCAGAGGGTTCAGCAGTGAATCCCAGCGTGCAGGTTCACTCCCTAGGTGCCATCAACTCACTTGAAAACCCAGGCGGAGCCTTTTCTCTTCATTCAAAACAAGGTGGCTGCAATTTCAGCTGGGAAGCAGAGTTTCTTGTTCAAATCTGCCAACATCTTTCAGTCCCGTGCTCTGCCTAGCTGACCAGAGTCTGATCTTATGGTGGTGAGGTTGGCTTGACCCTCGCCCTCCCAAACAAATGGTGTTGACTGCCACTAGGATGATGGGGGAAGAAGGGCATTCACACTTGTCCGTCGACTTTCCAACACGGCAGCAAGACACTTCAGCACCTTGTTGTGGCGCCAGGTGTAACAGCCTTGGCCATGGCTGATCTTGCATCCCACTGAAATGTGCTTCAGTGTTGCTAGACTTGAGCAAAGAGGGCACGCGGGGTCCTCGGCATACCATTTTTCAGGTTTGCTGGAGAAGGCAGGACATCGTAGGCAGCCCTGACGGTAAAGCTTGCCCTGAATGCCTCCATCTCCCACAGCTCTTTCCAGGAGATCTTCCTCTTCTCCACTCCTTCCCATCCCATACACTGCCCTTGCTTTGCCTCAGCTTGGGCGCACCTTTTTGCTTTCTCCTCCCGACGTACCTCCTGGACCACCATCTTGCATAACAGACAGACAAATGTAATCTCAATAATTTATTGTAAAATTTCAAAAGCAGTACCAAAAGTAGTAAAATTGAGGATGTGCTGCAGACCTGGTCCTCTCTGGAGTAAATAAAGTACAGAGAAATATTAAAATTATTAATCCATGAGAACGTTAATCCAGCTTCTCTCTGTCAAGGTGCGCATTTTAAATTTCAAAAGTACATCGACTGAAAGTTGGCAATGTCGCAAATCTGTGACGCAGCACACAAGAAGCCAATGAGCGTTTGATAATACTGCTATAAAGCAATGTGTCGTAAAGCTTCTTGAGGCAAAATATTTCAATTCAAATTCATAATAAAACGCAAGATTTGACGTTTACAGTTGCTGATGAGAACTGAGATCGAGATTGCTAGATAAGGGCGGAATTTGGATCGGTTCCTCCCAATCGTATGGATTTTAAAGATGTGGATTACAGCAAATGAATAAAATTAACATCTTTTGTGAATTTATATTGTGTTTTAGTGTAATTATTGTTGCATAGGAGAAGACGTATTTTGTGTGTCATGGCAAACAAACTATATATTACAAAATGGTTAAATGATTACAGAAATGTTTTTCATTTTAGGGTTTTAAAGTGTATTCTTGTTTGATATTGTGTAATTCTCTGAAAGTCATGAACACTTCAATAGATAAATGAGTAAACTGTCAGAAAATATGACTGAAAACAATGAGTAATGCCCACAATTCTAATAATATTTATTTAATATAATTAATAATATTTATGAATAGAAATATGTTCAAATTTGTACCTCTGTAAAGCTGTTAATACGTAAATAATAAACATATTAGTCATGTTAGCACATGAATATTATACATTTCAGTGTGTATGTAAATATAAGCATATGTGTGATACAACCACACTTTTCATAAAAATACACACATACTGTATCTCTTGAGATCATGTTAATTATAAAGAGGTTCACCCATTTCAAACTACATGTGTGGTATATTTTGAAGTAAATCTAAGGACATTCAATGCATCTAATGTCTCTGCCCAACTTTAAATTTGTTTCAGAAAGAGGTTGTGCAAGGAAAAACAAAGACTACGTATGTTCTTCTGAGCGCCCCATGGGACATTCTGTGTTATTACGCTGAAGAGATCAGCCTACGGGTGCCATTACAAGTAAAACGTATTGCACATACCACAAAGCAAATGACTCGATTTACAAAGAGTCAATATATACAGTCTATAAATTATTTGCTTCTATTGTGTGACCTCAGGTGGTGCCAACTTCGATATCAAACTGGTCTGAGACTGTCCTTAAAAAACTGCACATTCCAAACATTATGGCCCAGGATGTGCCCAACCCTCCACCCAACTACTATACTTGCCAGTTTCGCACCAATAAAATAGAGAGGTATGCATATTTTGAATAATGTTGCTTCTATCCCAAAAAAAAAGCATGTTTTCCTTTGTACTAAACCGGATCCCAAAATACACCAACAGCGTATGTTTTGTGTTTAAAACAAATAATTTTTCACAAGAAGCAAGTAAAAAAAATTGTGAACAACAAACATGAGCTGTGTGCTAAACAATAAGGATAACGGAGTCACAACTAACATATATTTGCTTAGACTCCACCACCTCCTCAAAAACAAACACTTTGCTGGCTGTCGCACGCTTATGCAAAATGTGAGCACATTTTTTCTACCAAATCCATCTTACAACAATATTTACTGCTGCTTTCAGGTTTCTTGGTCATGAAAACAAAGACACTTTCTTCAAAACCACACAAAGGCATCAAATAGTGAGTTTGAAGTTTCTCTTTACTGTAGACAGTGTATCTTCTGCATACAGTAATGCACTTATTCTCTTTCATTTCTCTGTGTATTCCTGAAGCTGTATGAGATCTTGGCCAGGACTCCGTATGGATCATTGAAGAGAGGAGAGATTGGAGTTGGCAGGCTGGTTAGTGAGAAGATCATCAATGCTGCATTTCCCCTTCATGAGGTATGCATGTACAGTACATAACAGTGAAACTATGACAAAAATATCAACATAAACTCAGAAAATTCTGTCATCATATACTTACTCTCATGTTGTTACAAACCCATGAAAAATTTCTTTGTTGTGATGAACACAAAGGAAAAGATATTTTGAGATATTTTCGTGGACCCCATTTACTTCCATAGTATTCTTTTTTTCTTGCTATAGAAGTCAATGGGGTCTCTGGACCTTTTAGCTGGGTTCATACCCATAATTCCTATTTTTTACTATATCAAACGCCATCCTCCCCAAGTGTGTATGTCACATCTACTCTTCCATTTCGTGGAATCAATATTTTTGGATGAAATCAAGTCCAGCTATGCTTTTTCTTTTTTATTTGTTGTTATATTTTGTGAGTAAGGTAAGGTTTGCCGTATGTTAATACTTGACTAACCAGCATGACTTCCTCCACTTCTCTTGAAAGATGCTTGTTGACTATCCTAACATTTACATTACATTGCATTACATTGACAGTTTTATTCAAAGTGACTTACAGGTGTATTCAAGCGAGAATTGAATCCATAAATGCTAGACTTGCCATTAATATAATACCAATAGCTAGACCAGCACCAAATTATAACCAACCAGCATAATCCAACCTAGAATTTACCCTAGAAAAACCATATTAATAAATGGCAATTTTTATAATTAGGGTCCATTTGAGATGCCGACAACTCCAGTGGATCCACAATCTCTCAACATGAGGCAGATTCTGCATCATTACTGGGGGCGCTGGGGTTGCTGGGATAAATACCAGCCCCTGGATCACATTCGCGAGTACTTCGGGGAGAAGATAGCCCTGTACTTTGCCTGGCTGGGTACGTTTATGACTCAGCTACATAAAGAGAAGGGTAGTAATTGACCACATATAATCAGTATTTAGAAAATTACAAAATCAAGTACTTACAATCCAGTGGCGGCTGGTAACTTCTTTTTTGAGGGCGCATGATGCGAAGGTCGTCACAAAATGCATGTAGCTTGTCATGTGTGTGATTCGTAATTTCAAAATATGTGTTCTGCGCTTTAAGAGATTGTGTGTGCATCACGTGTCATGCCAAAATAAGTGCCTACTGCAGATGCGTCTAAACGGTTTATGACAAAAGAGACGCTCACGTTTGCCAGATACTCGCATAATCTCATGCGTAATTAGAGTTTACTGTTAAGGAAGTATCTAGCGTGTATCTTGGGAGCATCTCTTTTATCATAAACTGCAGCAGGCACTTATTTTGACAAAACACACAATGCACACAGGATCTCTCGACACGCAGGACACATATTTTGGAAAAGGGAACCACACATGTGACAATCCGAACACTTATTTTGAATTAGCGCATCCTCGGATGAGCAGTCATGAGCCGCCACTGTTACAATCAGATTACACTATATTTTAAGAGGAACACACTCAGAGTACAGTTATTTCTGCTAAAGTTTACATAATTATATGTTGATTTGATATTTTTTGTCAGCCAATGGCAATAAATGAAATAAGAACAGTAGGTCTTCATGTAACTTCTGAGGAAGAGACAAGGAAGAACAAACAAAGATAATAACAGCCTGTTAGCATTACTAGCACTGTCTCATTGCTTATTTACCCACATACAGAAATATTTTAGCTTTAAAGGAGACACAGAGGAAATATTGCATGAATCAGGTTTGTCAGATGAGGGAGACATAGAAAATGTGCAGGACTAGAGGTACTTCAGGACAGGTTTAAGAAGCTCTGCTTTAGAGAGCCAATAATATGAGAATTGCTATTCAAAGTTACTTTTTTCAACAGTTCTTAGAGACAGTATCTTATTAGGGAGAGAGAAAAGATTAGAAGGTGTTTTGTAGGCTGAGCTGCAGGATTATATCCCCCCTGGATCCCTATGTAAGGTATAGATTTGAACTTGATGTGAGCAGCAAATGGTCTTTTGGGCTCCTGGAAGCCCAGTTGAGCTACTGCGTTCTAAAACACTTGGATTGGTTTGATTGAATGTGACTGGCTATAAGAGCACTGCAATAGTCCAGTCTAAAAATAACCAGGGCCTGAACAAGGAGTTGTGCCTTGTGCTCAGTTAGGAAGCCTGATTTTCCTGATGTTGTATAATGTAAATCTGAATGATCATGTTATCTTTGCAATATGATCAGTGAAGGTTAGCTGTTTGTCAAAGACAACACATAGGTTTCTAAATGTCCTTGTTGGTGTTGCCAGAAAGGCAAGATGTTCAGCTTTAGCTAGGCTGAGTTGGAGGTGGTGTTCTCTCATTCAAGCTAAGATGTCATTAAGGCAGGCTGCAATGTGTGCCTCTATAGTCTTGTTAAAAAATAAGTTAATCTGGGAATTGTCAGCATAGCAGTGATAAGAAAAGCCACGTGATTGTATAAAGTAATATCTCTTAGGAATGGTGTATACATGTAGAATAGGAGTGGCCCAAACACAGATCCTTGAGGCACTCCACTGACATTGTGATGTGGTGATGCGATTTGGACAACTCTCCCCTCCATGACAACCAGAAGGATCGACCCAAAAGGTAGAATTCAAACCAGTGTAGAGCAGTTCCTGTGATCCCCAGCAATGATATGTTTGATGAGAGGATCTGGTGAATTACTGTGTGACAGATCTAGCAGAATGAGGACAAAAGATTTGAACTATGCCCATGGGCCTGAATCCAGTGAAAGTCTGTGTGAGAGATTTTTCTGAACAAAAGGATTTTTAGGCAGTTCTTTATTGAATGAGACTCACTTTCTGGCTAACATGTAAAGCAGGGGTCACCAATCCTGGTCCTGGAGGGCCGGTGTCTCTGCAGAGTTTAGCTCCAACCCTAATAAAACACACCTGAAGCAGCAAAATAAGGTGTTTCAGGTGTGTTTGATTAGGGTTGGAGCTAAACTCTGCAGAGACACCGGTCCTCCAGGTCCAGGATTGGTGACCCCTGATGTAAAGTATCTTAGAGTTAAAATGACTGTAAATATGAAAAGAAGAGGTTTATATATCAACCAACCTATTAGCAAGCAAATCATTCAAGTTTTGGATAACTGCTCTTTGTCCCCTCTGTAGGCTTCTACACAGGCTGGCTGTTACCTGCAGCAGTAGCGGGTTTTGTCATATTTTTGTTTGGTATCTGGTTGATGGTCACTGACACTCCAGCGTGAGTAATATCTCTGACTGAAAACAATGATGACCTGATCTTGACATTGATGTCTTTGACCTCCCTGCTCTTTGTTGACATCTCTTCCATAGAGAAGAACTTTGCTCCAGTGGAGGTGCATTTGTCATGTGCCCGCTCTGCAACATCTGCACCTACTGGAACCTCTCCAGCATCTGCGACACCTATAAGGTTTTGGAATTTCACCAAGCTTTTAAATTACAGATGATATTCTTAGATATCACATTAGTAGAGTACTCACAATGCCTGTTTGAACATTTTTATTAGGCAGGCTTGTTATTTGACAATGGAGGAACTGTGTTCTTCAGTATATTCATGGCTCTGTGGTCAGTCACCTTCTTGGAGTACTGGAAACGCACAAACTCCATATTGGCACATCGCTGGGACTGCTCTGAATTTGAAGAGATTGAGGTAATGAAGAAACATTAGATGGTTATACATCTATGAAATGCAATTCCACCCTTAATACTAGATCCAGTTGCTTCTGATACCTCCCAGCATTACTTCTAATGTGACTTTCTGACATTAGGAGAGGCCAAGGCCAGAATTTACTGCACTGGCACCAAATACTATTCGTAATCCTGTGACTGGGGCTGAGGAGCCCCATTTTCCTGAGAGACAACGACTGAGTCGTACTCTCACGGGCAACATGGTCATAATTCTTATGGTAAGTTAATCAATGACTTTTGGCAGGGCTATTTGGTTCCAGCCCTAAATGGCTGCTGTCCTGCAGAGTTTATTGTAAACCTCGATTCTATGCACCTGAATTAGAAAATCAATGTTTACTTGGCAGACAGGTTGATTTGAGTAGCATTGATTTGTGGTTTAACATCGCTCAAATGGGTTGAAATGGCATGTTAAATTATTATTTATTAATTATTGTCTTCACTTTTACAGGTTTCCCTAGTTTTGATATTCCTAATTGCCATCATCCTGTATCGGACTATTTTAAGTATCATTATCTACAGATCTCATAATCTCTCAAACACGGCATTGTTCATATTTTCAGTAAGTTTATTTTTCTTCTTCATTTCTGACCATGTTGGAATATCATTTTCACAATGTTGAAAGATTGATTGTAGATGGCATTATGGTTTGAGTAAGTTATTTGTTTGGTGAATTTTTAATTGAAGGTGGTTGCTGGTTTCTAGCTCATTGGTTCTCAAACTTTTCAGGGTGCATTCTTACCCCTTCAGCCCCATCTTAAAATTCATGACATAAAACACTCTCAAACTTAGAATATGAATTAAACTAAACTTATACAATGTAGTGTTGTTGGTTAGTAGCCTTATTTTAGGTTTCATTACACAGAATGAGAATTACTGTTCAAACTAATTCAGGGAGTTGGTCAGCTGTTGGGGACTTGTTGGGATGATCTGAAAGATTTTGATCTAGGGCCCTAAGCCGACCATCCATCGAAACCAGTTTGGACCAGCTAGAAACCAGCCACCATATTACAAAATGAAGTAAATCCCCCAATGCTTGTAGCAGATTTATACACAGTTTGTACATAATGTGTTGCTAACTAGAACCTTGTTGCTTCCTATCCCATATAGGCTGGAAGTATAGCTAGTATTACCGGTTCTATGCTAAATTTGATGGTTATTCTGTTGTTGTCGCGGCTGTATACTTACCTGGCCAAAATTCTGACACAGTGGGGTAAGACACCTTGAAAATGTATGTACACATATTGTTGAGGTATTTCTTCAAAGCCACAACAAAATATCCACTGTGTTCTATTAGAAATGCACCGCACTCAGACCAAATACGAGGATGCGTTTATCCTCAAGGTCTTCGTCTTCCAGTTTGTCAACTTCTACTCATCTCCTGTTTATATTGCATTTTTCAAGGGCAGGTAGGTTTACGAATATGAGAATAAATATGTATGTAAACTCAGAAGGCATCTAATATTTGATCTGTGTTACAGGTTTATTGGATACCCTGGAAACTATAACACACTCTTAGGGATAAGAAATGAGGATGTAAGTATTTACAATGTGGGCAGCACATGGTCATGTGCTTTGCTTTGTCCTCTATTCAAACACCCTTCCTTCACAAAGTTGTAAATATAACACACAGTCTAAAAATACTTTAATTATAACTTATTTTAAGCCATTCAAGAAGATAGTGAAAATGGTCAAATAAAACCTTAAAGTCGTCATGAAATAGAACTTTTTTAAGGAATATTGTGGTGTTCTTTATAAACTACTTATCTGTGAGCTACATAATATTTGTTTTTATTCATGTGCCCTCGTAATCTTTAATCAAAAATGCTAATCTCCTCCCCTCCTTGACACAATCTCTCTTTACTTCCTGTCACAAGAAATGTGTGAGGGCGAGTCCAGGGCTGCGTTCAGCCCCGACAAAACGTTGCACAACGTTTATAAAACAGAAACGGTGATGCATTGAACACCCTGTTGTGATGACGTAAGAGTTGCAACTACGGTAGCTGAGAGGCCATTCTTTGTGTTCTTTATAAATGTTTCTGAAGCCTGATGAAATCGTTATAAATGTGTGTTTAATAGTGTAAAATACCCTCGATGTTACAGTCACTGACCTTGCCGTCCAGAATGAAAGACAACATTCCAACTTAAACCCATTGAGGGAGCTGTCTCTTTACTTCCCCGTGGTTTTATACATCTTGCCGCTGATTGGGCCGACGTCTGACACACCCACCAAACAAGAGAAAACGCTTCTAAAACCTGTTGCATTCCGTTGCACACCGTTTCCAGGAAACATGTCGTTCAACCCGGAAACCGTAGCAAAACGTTGCGCACCGGTGTGATATTGAACGTGCCCCTGAGAAAAGATCACAACGATTAGCGATTAGCAATTAGCATCATGACCTAACTTACAATGATCCAATCAGTACTCATTGGAAGAAATCAAGTCCTGCATTACCTTTTTCTCATTTCATAGCCGTTTCACTCGAATATATGTCACAACAGGGAAAATAAGATAATCGCTACTTCTGTTTCATGACAACTTTAACTAACATTGTACGAAATGACCTTTATAGTATTTAAAATAATTTGATACTTCATTTCACACATTTTTAGCACATATATTAAATACATTTCATATTATTTCTCCACAAACATCAATGAAAATACAAAATAGTAGGGATTCTGAGTGGACCTCAGAGTTTTATAATGCTAACCCATTAATTTGTCTCATACACATGACTTGTGTTTCTGTCCTTGTGTTGTGTAGTGTGGCTCTGCTGGATGTCTCATTGAACTTGCTCAAGAGCTGTTGATCATCATGGTAGGCAAACAGGTCATCAACAACATCCAGGAATTTGTCATGCCGTATGTCTTTGTCTATTGAATCTTAAAGATTTTCTTAACATAAAACATTATGTTAAGAGTTAGAACATGAATTCTTTCTGTTTTCCACACAGTAAATGCATGGCATGGTGGCAAAAGAGGAAGTTGAAACCAAGTCCCAGTAAAGAGGTATTAGATGAACCAGACAGCAAGCCGGAGCTCAGCCCATGGGAATCAGACTATCAACTGCTGGTGTGTGAAGGGCTGTTCGATGAATATCTGGAGATAGGTGAGCCTTCTCTATATTATCAATAAAACTGAGCAGAAAGAAGACTTTAATTTTGTAGGTTTATTTTTACATCAGAGGTCATTTTTGTTTTGCTCCACTAATTTTGCAACTCTTTATCTTGTTAGTGCTGCAGTTTGGATTCATCACCATCTTTGTAGCAGCCTGTCCACTGGCCCCATTCTTTGCTTTGATAAATAACTGGGTGGAGGTACGTCTTGACGCCCAGAAGTTTGTATGTGAGTATCGCAGGCCTGTCGTAGAACGAGCACAAGACATCGGCATCTGGATGACCATCCTGCAATTCATCTCCTACCTGGCTGTCATCAGCAATGTATGTTTCATGTCTATTTCCAGTTAGCATAATGAAGGTTTCTTATAAATATTCTATCAATTGAACCGCGCAGCATTGTTAGCTCCATGCTCTTCTTGTTGACCCTCACAAAACCAGTGAGGGTCAATTTACAGACATTGTTTGAGATCTTGGATGAAAAACTTTCTTAAAGTTCATTAGGAAGAGCACATCTTCTGTTTATTTTCTTCCTTGGCCAGGCTTTCTTGATTTCGTTTACGTCTGACTTCTTGCCGCGCCTTTACTATCGCTACAGTGAGGGCAGTATGCGTGGCTACATCAACTTCACCCTCTCAGTCTCTCCAGACATTTGGACCCAAAGCCAGATGTCATGCAGGTAGGACCATGTACTATATGTTCATTCATATACAGTGAAGTCAGCACCATATATATAAATATTGATTGAATTCCTTAACGTTTCAAATAATATTTTTGTTTAATCCCTTGAAGGAAGGCTGAAAGTCTGCACTTCATATTTTAGTCACAGAAACCATCAGAAGTATATATTCTTGTATACTTAACTTTTACTTTTCATTTAAGATATCGAGGCCTCAGAGATGAGAAAGGAGAGCACACACGTGATTACTTTCAACTGTTGGCCATACGTCTGAGTTTTGTCATTATATTTGAGGTACACATAACACTATTTGTATAAATGACCAATCATATTCATGTAAAATTGATCCAAGTCATAATCTTGATCACTAAAATGGCTTTGCCACTTACACACCACTTGCTAACCCCAGCTTTTCACCCAAAGCTAAAATTATGGTTTTGTATAGTAATTTTGTAAATTACCTTTAACTTCATTCAAATATCTGTTTTCCTTCTATGAAAGTAAAATTCAACAAGCACAAGACATTTAAGTTTATCTGGATAATTCTGAATAAAATGAATGTATTCATTTATCATATTTATGATGATAAATGTAGATTTGTTCACGTTTAAAACATTTATGATGGGATTTCAGCATGTTGTGATTCTGATTGCTCGCATTATCGACTGGATGGTGCCAGATATTCCAGAGGAGGTGGAGAATAAGATCAAAAGAGAGCATTATATGGCCAAAGAGGCATTAGCTGAGAATCAGGTGAGTGTACCGTAGCTGAGCCATTGATCTGACATTTAGAAGTTAAATTTTTGCCATTGTAGTTTAATTGAGGTGTAGGTAACAAAACTGCTATTAAACTAGTATAGCTACAATTAATGACCTATTTGTAATAAATATGATATATCCGAGGTTCTCAACTACTTCCAAACAGTCTCCTCCAAATAGAGTGCCGCAGGGGTGATGCTTTTTTGTAGGCCAACCCGGAAGTTAGCAGGACGCTAAAGCCCATTCATTTCCCCATAGACTAAGGCTACGTTTACATGGAAACGATCTGAAAAGAAACCGCAAAAGTGGCATTGCGTTATCACTTTTTATTCCGCGTTTATACGAACGTTTTGAGGGGGAAATCTGCATGCATATGGTGACGCAAAAGTGTGTGATATTAGATGTAGTATGCACTCCAGGCGGCTAGGTGGCAATGTGAAGCACTGACACACAACAACACCAAGTCCGTGGGCCAGCGTACAACCTTCTTCCTGGTCCCCCAGGTCTCGTTCAAAGCCGTACAGTATGGTTTGCCTCCTTCTAATCGGTGGATCAACAGTTTGACTGAGATAATTAATGCGCCTTCTCTCATCAGTAATACTAGCTGTGGATATTTAGTACAACTGCTGGAAAGACTCTTGTATATTTATCTGCTATGGCAACTCGGTCTGACGTATGGAAGTAATCCAACATGTTTGTTGTTATTTTCCTGAACTGGCCCATGCTTGTGACGTGTGAGCAGACTTTTGCGTTTTTACTTTTTAGACGAGAACGCGACGGTAGATCGTTTTTAAGATTTCCACTCTGGAGGGTGGTTTCACTTTTTTGCATTTTTAAGCCCCCAAAACGTCATTGGCTATATGCACAGTTACTGTTAACGATTATTGGATTGATTGATCGTTAATTTAAATGATCATCAAATATGGGAAATTGCATCCCTAATTTCAAACATACAACAACAAGGTTCGAAGATTATTATAAACATTTTATTCAATTGACCCTACATTTTTGAAAGGAAGTGCATCCGATATGTACATGTTTTAATGTTTATAAAAAATAAATTGGTGGTATCTTACCTTTTGAGTCTCTATCCTTCAGATCTACAGCAAATCCGTTCTGGGGGAGGTGGAACGCCAAAGCACTAAGCTGCGACAAAGATTTCAGATTCCTACAGACATCAATTCTTCTTCCAGATCATCACCTGTGCATGAAGACAAACCACCAGTCTGATATTTGTAGACTTTATAGCCCACACATTTTATTTCTAAAAATTAGAAATACCCAAATGGGTGCATTTCTTAAAGTGCATTTATTCTATTGACACAGTCTTTATTTTATTTCTTAGATAATTGGGAGTTTGCTGACATCTGGTTAAAATGAATTAAACAAGAAAATAAGATAACTTGCAATGAGTCTATTACAGCGCTGTGGAGGATTTGTGGCCCACTCATCTCCGCAGAATTGTTGTAATTCAGCCACATTGGAAGGTCTTTGAGGATGAACCACCTTTTTAACTCCCGCTAGCGTTTTTTTAAAAGTTGCAAGCCAGCGGCAGCATTTTTCATGATTTTCAGAAAAGTTTAATGGCTTCCAGAAAATGTTCTTCTTTAAATATATAAACATACAATATATCAAATGAAAGAACAGACCCTCTGTTTTTAAAAAAACCCTGTTTCATCCTACCTTCATTAGTTCTCTTTTTATCACCTCTCAAATATGGGTAGGTTTCTTCAAAAACACCAAATTTTGAGAAGGACTTTTGATAGAGATCAGATGCAGAGCGATCCTTAAAACATACCCAGAGTTATTTCTCTTTCATGTAAAGTGTTTCTTCCGCGTTGTTTAAGTTCACCACCTGGTGGATAATAGCGGTATTGCGGAAAGCCGGAAATTCTTGTCATTGGCAGGGAAGCGTTTTCTCTTAATTGACGAGTTAACTCGGACTAAAGGGACACACACCTTCCAAAAAGTTTCAGTCCACAGAGTAATTTTTACAGTCCATTGTACATTTCTGAATGTAGGGAACTTGTTGACTCTTTGAACTTTCTGATGATATATTAGTTGACAAGAGATATTACATTTTAATAAAAAAAAATATATATATGGCTTGTGTGAGATTTATTAAACCCTGAGGACCCAGTCCCGGGTACAAAATTTCGTATTTTGACTCAAAGAAAATATTCTTTTAATCTTTAATGGTCCATCATGGACCCCAGTAACACATATGAGATACTGTTTGAAAGCTTAGACTCTCTACTTTCTCCAGATATGCATCACTTTGAGAAATCTTTTACTGTAAGAAAGTTATTTACACTTAATTTACACTATCACCCCCCCATAATTTTTTATATGATTTAATATTCACATATTTCATATTTTTCAAGTATGACAAACATGGGCAAGTCTTATATCAAATGAAAGCTCTCATTCTCAGGAATAAGGCTACAGCGTTATTTTTGTTCTATTATCAACACATATTCAACAATATTTGAATGAATAATAAGGTAAAAAATCGTCTTTTGTAAACATATGGGAAAATTGAGTGTGGACTGCCTCAGATAGCACATATAGCCACAAATGATACACCATCTTTTATATTAGGTCCTACTCTAAAAAATGAGTCCATTCACAGCATTTTCTTAGGTTGTGTGCATGAATAATCCCTTGTTATTTATTACATGTCCAAAACAAAAAATTAATATTTATATGAAAAATGTATTTTCGCACACTTCAGTAAAATGAGAATAACTTTTGTATGCTACATGCTAAAGAGTTCATTCTTTTTTTGGGTGTTAACTGTCTGCTGCTGGTAACAACCAGAACTGTTTGCAGTCTGCTAGAGCACCCAGAACCAGAGTTGTACACTATCAGAGACCATATTTACAACATAAAAAAAGAAAATTTTGTGTTTTATCATATGAAAAACCACATAAATAACAATATTTGTCAAAAACAGCAGCTTTTTATGTAACTTCAAAGGGTTTCCTGCAAAATGATATAAAGATATTGCATTTATTCCACTGTATGTAGTTATGGTAGCACTTCAAATGTTTTTTGGCAGAAATTTAACTCCATAAGCGTATTATTCCTCCCATCAGTTGGAGTAAAATAACTTTTGCATTTATTATGATAGAGAAAAAATTCCTTTTTCCTCTGTAAGCTGGCAATTGCTGGAATCAAACAAAACTGTCTGCAGGGAGCTGAGGCACTCAGGGCCAGAGTTATACACTTTTAAATAAAAACTTTAGAAAAAAAACATCAAAAAGCGCCTATTTATTTTTGTGTTTATTAGAGGACTGACATCACATACAACCATGTTTAGCACTTTCAACAGTGTTTTATGTAATTTCAAAGGGTTTCCTGTAAAATGATACCAAACATTTGTATGTAAACCTCTGCATGTGGGTATGGGAAGCTTTTGAAATTGGGTAGGCCAAATCCAGGCGAAAATCCCCAAAATAGCTTAATGGAGTGTAAATCTTTTAATCGTATTGGAGATGGTGGGGGGATTAGATCTGAAGACAATAAAAATCACAATATCAATGTAGGTCAGGGGTCTCCAATCAACTTAAAAAACTGATTAAGTTTCACAGCTTAATTTGAACTATGATTTACTAAAGCAATAGGCCCCAAGAAGCAGTGGGTTACCAGCGTCGTGCCTAAAACCCCCTTAGCTGTTATAAAATGCACTGTAACACCACTGCTTCGCGGGGCTTATTGCATTTATAAAATGGTTACTTCATATTCATAGCAGGATTACATAAAATAAAACATAGCAAATGCGTTGTTATTATATTAGTACAAATATTACTCTTTCGCCAAACAAAGTAGTTCCTCAGAATGAAGTGTGACTGAAACAGAGCGCAGTTCACAAACAACACAGACGCAGCAAAGACACAAACAATGAAAATATGATTAAAGACTAAGGTGTTTATTTTCATAAATCAACATTCATCTAATTGATACATTAACATTTATATTGTGCAACTGTTGAAGTGTGGATCAAATATGCTTGGAAGCATGCTGAACTCTTTCCCTGTCAGCGTTTTTAAAAAAGTACCCAGTTTTAGTTTAATGCCTTCCAGAAAAAAAATTCTTCTTTCAATAAACATAAAATATATCAAATGAAAGAACAGACCCTCCGCTTTCAAACAACAACAAAGAAAACTGGTTTCATCCTACCTTCATTTCTTCTCTTATTACCTCTCAAATGTTGAGCTAAAAGCTGAGATAATTACATTTTTGTGAAGGACTTTTCTTAGAGATCAGATTCAGAGACATGATCAAAATGTACATGATGTTTTAGTGTTTAGTGAATGCGTCAGTGTTTCAGTTGGGTAAGATCGCCACCTAGTGGATAATAGCGGAAAATGGATTTGAGGTTAAAAAAATCCTTTAGGGAAGCGTTTTCTTTCAATTCACAAGATAACTTAACAATATTTATTGAAGTTTATTTTGGATATCACCATTAATTGTGCAATTGTAGAAAAAAGTAGATCAAATGTTAATTTAAAAAAAAAATCCCATAGCCAACGTTTTTAATCAGCAACAGAGAAACATGTATCCAGTGCTTGAATGGGGGAGGACAAAGAGGCTGCAGAACAATGGGCCTCGGCACATTGTTCAGCACCTTAGGAACATTACCTGGCTTTGAGTGTAGAAAAGCCTTAGCCATCCCTGGTGCAAACTCAGACCTGCAGGGGATACTGACAGGGCCTAAAGGTCCCCCACTCACTTTAAAGAGGTAATAGCAGAAGGAACACAGTCTTAAAGGCAAGAAACCTATCTGACAAAGTCTCAAGTGGCTTGAACGGAGCTGACAAGAGCCCTTCCAGCACGACCGCTGGGTCCCAAGTAGGCACCCTAGTGCGGCTAACAGGTCACAACCTGTGAGTGCCACAAAGAAAGCGAGCCACTTATGGGTGTCTACCCACAGATGAGCCTTCCACAGGAGTATGGTAGGCAGAAACTGCTGCCATATAAACCTTAATGATGGAAGGAGGAAACCCATCAGAGAAAAGCTTCTGCAGAAACCTCAGCACTACATCGACGGGGCAGTTAACTGGGTCTGTCAGATGAGCTGTGCACCAAGAGGTGAAAATCCACTTAAGGGAATAAAGGGAACCTCCCCGTGGAGGAATCATCACGACCAGGGGGAAAAAGCATACAGACGTAGCCTCGGTGGTTCACCACATCTAGATGAAGTCTCCACTCCCCCCGGGGAGGTCTGTTGTCTCGACAGGGCATCTGCCACATTCAGGTGGCCTGGTATGTAGACTGCCCTCAACGAGTCCAGAAGTGTATGGTAGGCAGAAACTGGTCTTCTTCACGGTAACAAATGGGGAGAGTGGGGCAAAGTGAGCCAGTGGGTAACTTGACCCACCCCCTTTATCTAGGCAACCATACAGATTTGTAGCCATGTGACCACAAATCCAGGTACCATCATCATCATCATCATCTATGGTAGAGAAAAGCACATGTTAAAGAGATAAGTATGAATTATTGTACAAAAACTGTTTTTAACCTATCAAAGTAAAATGTATACATGTCAGGTATAATGGCTGTTATGTCAAAGCAGATTTATCCAGGTCTAAATATTTATACCATACATATTGGTTATAGGCTAATGTATAATGTGAATGATTTAGCTGAAGATTAGCCTGAATTACTAAGATTTCTAAGTTTTTCCAAAAATGGCGGCTGTTGGGGCAAAGTGAACTCAACGTTTTGACTCAACGTACCGCACCACGAGGCACTGAAACCACTGAATTTGTTTAGTTAAAATGTTTTTTTTTCTTTGTAGTTTCACACAACTGATTTGTTCATTTTTAAACATTTTAGAAAACATATCATGCCAAAACATTACAAATTTCATTCATTTCCTTTTATGCATTTGGCATAAAAAATAAGTTATGTTTAAAGGTGCCATAGAATAAAAACTTTATTTAACTAGGCATAGATAAATAATAAGAGCTATGTACATAGTAATGACATATTGTGAGCCTCAAATGCATTTGTTTCCTTATTTTTATGTAAATCTTGTGCACGCAAAAGACAGCTGGAAAATAGGCCAATCTCAACATAACACCAACTGTGACGTCACAGTCGAAATGTACGCCCCAACATTAAATTACACATTCAACTAATAACAATTAAACACAAACTTAACACTCAGAAACATCCACTAACAATCTCCAAACAATTAGTTGTTCCTTAAAATCTGTATTTTATTCTGATACAAACTAAAAATATAAGGTCTGTTTACTAACGTAAACTACTGGCATGAGCCGCAGAGCAAACAGAGCTGAACGCAACATTATTATTCATGACCCTTCCAAATAGGGCACAAATAGACAATTTTATTTAAAGGACAAATCCTAGGGTTGTAAACGGACATGTACAAAAAAATTCTTAATATAGTCACAAACGTTCTATGTAAATATCAAATAACAATTTAACATATTATTTCAATGCATTTTTTGGTACCTTTAAAATTACATTTAAAAAAGTGTGAATTTTTAAACTATGTTCAGGTTTAAACAAAAAAAGTTAGTGGGTCAGTTTACCCCTTCACATGGATGAACTTACCCCTCAGCTAGGGCAAGTTGAGCCACAGAGCACTTTTTTTTTCAGAAGCCACCTTTTCATACAAAGCTCGTTGTTATTAAGGCATTCTTATCATTTCATTTGACAGGAGACATCCTTACATAAAGATCGTTGTTTTTGTTTGACTTCTGTCTCTTTTTTTTCAACATACAGTTTGAAAAAATTAGCTCATCTTATCCCACTCACCCCTATCTGTTGTGCATTTGCCTCAACTCCTCCAGCATTACTGTACCTCCAAATAAAACAAGCAAACACATTTTTTTTGTGTGAAATTTCTTTTCAAATATATTAATATTTATATTTATAAATTAGTCCTCGTTAGAATACAACCTTTGAAATGAAATGAAAAGAGACACAGCTACAGTATTGGTACTGGACTGGTCACTTATTATGTAATAATTTCAACACAATTTCTGTTTGGTATTAGTTTTTATCAGCTACAACCTAATACACCCCACATCTGAGGAGGAAAACAAAATATGTGTAACAATAAGTAGCCTGTAAGCACGAAACATTGAAGAGAAAACACGACTCCACATTTGCTGAATAAAAACGGTAAATTCATCATCTTGCTTTATTATTGTGCTCAGTGCATGCACACTATACATTTCCTCTTTTAATTTTTTATGTATTTGTTCTGTCTTAAATGTTAGGTAGTAAACACATCTTAACTATTAAGAGGAGTGAAGTATTTGACTAGTTTAATGAGAACGTCTTCATACTATAAAGAAATGTGGAACAAAGATGACATTTTGATTTCAGTTTAATCATTGTTAATACGATGCTCTTTGTTCCACGTCGTAAGAGTGAACAAACTGATGCTAAACCATTACTTCTTCTGTTGTAGATTTAATATTATGCTTTGTACTGCCAGCAGAGGGAGAAACATATCAAACGCTTTGTTTAGAAGTGAAAGTAAAATGTGTTTGTTTATCCTCCTCTATTTTAAAGGAAGTGGATACGCGTATTAAAGCATATTCAGGTATTTTCGTGTAGTTTCTGTAAAAACTGGAGAATATTGAGGATTTGAATCCAATCAGCTTGTAAGTTCAGGTGTCGCGAGACGCTTTTCACTTCTTCATTTTTAGTTTATCTAAAGGAGCGATCTATTATTTGATACTCCTGCTAAAAACAAAACAATAGAAACCATCATAGAAATTCTATTGGATTAAATGTTTTTAATGGGAATTTTATTGGTTGTAATGGAAACTATAATGGTCTGTTGGCATCTGGCAAGGGTGTATATGGTTTGAACATTGGGGTTATTATATACGTTGCTGTCTGTTTTTTATGTAAATATGTTTTATGCGTAGTGTTATTGGATCATTTATTTCTTCCTAACTATCTATCTATTTAGAATCAATCTATTCTTTGATGCGTCGATATAAACATGCTTTAACTGATTACAAATTCAACATACAAGTATAAAGGAACAATTTTTTTTAGATTTTTACATTCCACCTTAATGCATTTTAATCTCGTTGAAAGCGAAAGACAATCAGCTCTTTAACACCTGTAAAATGGAATTTCCGCACACGTAGCTATTGATACACCTTCTCATGTGATCGTTCTGGGAACGTTTGTTTTTGGTTGCCGACTGTGAACTTGCCTCGTCGTTACATTCTGTAAAAACAAAACTGTATCCTTGCGCCTCGGAGAATCTTGTAGTTTAAATGTTTATAATCCGCCTATTTTCATGTGATATGAAATATGATATTATATTACGTGAAGAAATTCGCAATTAAAGCAGGATTCCTTTGTCAAGCGTAAGGTGTCGTACCAGTGAGCAGGTAATAATGATGTCTCCTTATATGAAACACCTGACTACACTAATCAACTCCTTCCAGAATGTTTGAAACGTTTCATTAACAAACTGATGAACTTTCTGACATTTCTTATTTTCTCTCATTTTCAGCTGGGCAAGTTTAAATAAAATTAATATTTTAAAATTCATATGGCGAACATTACAATTAACATTATAATTAAAATCAAATTAATTTTTCTTATTTCTCATGTATTTTATTTAAGCGTTACACTGATCATCTGTGATATTATTTGCTCTTTGTATAAAAGTGACATTCAACCAAAATGTATTATTTCAATTAAAACGTATTTCAAAATGAAATCATTTTGCCCTCAGGGAAACCTTCTGGGAAGGTTCCTGTTAGGTTATAAAAATAAAACCTAAGAATAACCTGCAGGAAACTTTCTTTAATGTGATAAGCTGGGTACAAAATCCTGCAGTTTATCCCGGCTTTTAGAGGAGGGGTATTTTCATCAGCGGCCCCTTGATCAGGCCCACCAAATTCTCTCTCAAAGCTTTTGCTAGCAGTTTAATTTGACTTATTGTTTATAATGGACCAGCACAAATAGAAATTAGAACAATTGGTAATTCTGATTAAATTAATTCAAATGAAATAAATTGTTTTATGTTTAAAAAATACAAATGTATCAAATTTTAAATGAAATCTGGTCCCGAACAGTGGTGCTCAATGTACATCCAAGTGAAATATTAGTACTGATAATGAACTTACTTGATGCATTTTCATGCACTAATTTTGTACTTAAGCTATTTCTTTCTTTAGTACTACTTAAGATCAAATAATCTTAATAAGAAAATCTAAGTGTACTTATCTGCTATTTTGAGACATGTATATGAACAAAAATGTGCTTTTAAAATGCTATCTCTGTATTCAAATTCTTTATTTAGTTATCACTTAGTAAATCCAAACCCATCTTTTCATATAAATTCACTTTGATTCTGAGTTTGTTTTGTATCTGAATTTTCATTCATTGTCATTTGTGGAGATCAGGGGCCTATACCATGAAGCTGGTTTAGTTGGTTAGCCAGCTTTGTTTAGGATTAGTTTGTGCAAATCCTGGGTTTTGGGTACCATGAAAATAGCTTTTACCAACAAGGCCTGCACATTGGCTTGGTTTTGTCAACCTGAAACTAATCCTGTAACCCTGAGTTTGTTTAACCATTTTCATGGTACGGGCCCCAGATTGACCAGATTCACCTCTGCAGCTCCATCATGGATCAAACATCAACAGATGGAGATTTTTCTTCAGAATGCAGGTACTTTATATAAATACTAGTGATGCACCGAAATGAACATTCTGGGCCAAAACCGAGAATGTAGGATTCACTTGGCCGAAAACCGAAACGGAAGCCGAAAATGGCTTCTTTTAAAACTTTAAAATGTTAAACTTGTCTCTGTATATTTGTATATACACACACGCGTGCGCACGGAAATTGGACTGTTGTTTATTTAAGCAAACGTGGCAGGTTTCTGTTTTAAATAAAAGTTGCTTAGCTTTTTGGCTGAGATGAACATGAGATGCTGCACTGATCAGTCTCTCACTGTTTGCGCTGGTGCTTGGGGCTGATAAATATTTGCATGCAATCCGCCATGCGCACAGAGTAGGTTACGTGAATGTCTGAGCTACACATGCGACAGATGAACTGTGAGAGGGTTGTGTGTCATCACGCACCAAACGACTCTGAATAAAAAAACAAAGGCTTAACATTACGATGGGTTCTAGTGTTAAGAGAGTGTTTTACTTCCTGCTTTGTTTAAAACAATTGCATCCTAATGCTGCGTTTACACCAACCGCATTTCAGACGTCGAAATCGCGTCTTCCGTGCCTAGTTTGCCGCTTGAACAGTTTGAATGCGTTGCACGTCTAGAGCGAAGTAGACAGAGGCAAAATCCGCTTCTTGTGGGAGGGGCAAGTGCTATGCAGTTGTCTGTTTGCAAGATGACTGATGTTGATTATGCATTTATCCAGAGAGTTACTGGTTTGTATTTGGTAACCTTACTATAGGGGGGAAATAAATGCCACGTGACTCAAAAGTGAAATGTGTATTTGAAGAGTTTGGTTCCAAAACGCAATAAACGCCATTTTTGAAAAAAATTAGTTACTGCCAAAATCAGCATTATATCAGGTCAGTAGTTAAAAGTAAATTCTTAATTTTACGCAAAATCCAATATCCGCCGTGTTATTCTGTTCTCCCTTTTTTCCCAAAATACGATAAACGCCACTCCCCCTTTTTTACAGAACGCAATAAATCCCACAGCGCACCATTCACGCAATGTAAACAAACATGGCGGCGCGCTGAGTACATGGAGTCCTAGTTTTCCTCATCTACTTTGTACTTTGTGATCAACAAACAAAACAAAATAATACTTTAATTGCATTGATAAACCTGTGATGGTTTTCTGTGATGGGAAAGAAACGTAAGCGATCAACATCTAATAATTTCCCTGAAAGGCACTCGGGAGACGGGTGCTTGTTCTCCCGACAGCATCAAGCTTCTCATGCTAACACATTGACCCCAGAGGATCTTATGAAAAACTTTACATAATTTTACTCGAAGTCAACGAAAATCGAGCAGGACCAAAAACATTTTACAGATGATCTCTGTGAAAGACGTTAAGCGAAGACGTCAATTAACCGCAATGACAGTGATCTTAATATGACAAAGTAAGTGTTTTGATTAATGACATTAATGTTTATATTTTTAATTAGTGTGTACAACTAGTCAACTAAATGAACATAACATGGCAAAGATGAATGCACATTTATATAGGCTATTGATTCAATAGATTTATAGCATTTTGAATAAAAACTTGTCATGGATTTATTGCATTTTGTGGAAAAAATAATCCGTTTTTATAATAAATCTTTGAAAATCAACTTATGGATTTGAATTTTTTATGTTTTTATAACCTAAAGATGTTGTGTGAAAGTTTGTAACAGAAAATAGTTGTTTTCATCTTGTCACTTTCTTGGTATAGAAAACACGTTTTTACCAAAATTTGTCAAAATGGATTTATTGCGTTTTGGAACCAAACTCTTCATTTACAACTTACCAGGTTGCCCAATGTCCTCACTGACACTCTTCCAAGCGAGGTCCTTTTTATTCCTGTCTCTATAGAAATAAGAACGTGTGTCGTATAGCTCCGGGTGACTGCTTATGGACAATATCAAGCATTCCTTCATGTTAAATGAGTGACTCCGGGTGGGGCTACCGCCACAGCAGCAAGCAGACTCCTGATGGGTTAACGCAGCGCGAAAATCCCCCAAAGTAAAACATTTTCAACTCGGGCTTCTGCAGCAAATTTGCGTCAAATGCAAAATGCACAAAAAGCACCATTCGCACATATTGCGCCATTTGCGTGAACTAGACGTGCGAATAACGCCCCATTCAGACAGACAGCCACCAGCAGTAGCAGAGCGACGCAATCTCATTCATTTCAATGGAAACCGGGCGACTTTCAGTGGCACGAGCGAAAGTGACCGTTGGTGACCGTATGGGTGTGTCCAGCGATGCGGGGAAATAAAGAAAAGTGTAACTTTATGCAAATGTTGAGCGAATTTTGGGAGCAACTACCAATGAGAACGAAGCAGTGGAGTTCACGTCATCCTTCTCTCATCAGTTACTGGCATCTTTTACATAATATTAGTAATGTAATTTATGGTATTAAATCTGTTGTGTTTTATAGTTCAGGACATCAGAAGAGATCAGATCCAGAGCCCAGCTGTGCGTCTATGAAGAGTGACCAGTCCATAAATCAGCCATATAACTTTAAGAGTGAAGATTCAAGGCCTGCTGTCAGGTATACAAAAAACAACAACATATGATTATCTTTTATGTGGTGATGCTGAGAGTGACACATCTGTAAAAGCACTACAGTTTTTACAAATAAGTTTATAAGTATGCATATTTATATCTATACTGCAGATATTCTCATATTTGCTGCTTGCACACAAACAGTTTTTCCTGGGAAATAATAAGGGTGTAACGGTTCTCTGTAAAAATCCTAACAGTGCCATTTACCTCCCTTGGGTCGGTACAGAACCTGACATTTTGACATCCATGGCAACTGGAAGTTACTTATGGTGACAGCAGATTAAATTTCGATTGTAAAATGGAAGGCTTTGTGTTACAAACATGCCCAAAGTAGAAACATGCAGTGTTTTAAGTGAATATGTTTGTTACTTAACTATAAGAGTGTTTGGCTGATTTGAATGTTTTTCTGAACATTGGCAGTGCCGAACCACACCGAAAACATAAAACCGTGATATAAACTGAACTGTGAGCAGTGGGAACCATTACACTCTTAAGCCCTATTCGCACGGGATTAGTATTACCTAGTGACCTCTAGTGATTTGTAATAATTACAGAGGTTGTCTGTGATCTTAATCCCGTGCGAATCGGCCATGTCTGTAATTTGTAATGTAAAAATTCCTCCGCAAATCACCTACCATATTTCGCCGAAGACCGAGGTCCTCTGATAATTTTAGTCCTGTGCGAATTGGCATCTCTGTAATTTGGCCAGCATTTGTCACCTGTGAGCCTTTTTTGTTTATTTTTTCTCAGTTTCTGCGCCTCTGACACTGCAGCTATGAAGCGCACATGCAGAGACACCTCCAATTTTTATTTTGCCTTCATGGTGAAACTTAAGGGCTTTATTAGTACCTATATTTCAGTTTTTAAACGTCCTCTCGTCTATCTTGATGATTCATATTAAAAATATGCAGAACTGTCAATATTTGCGATTTCTAAAGTTAGGTGAAGCTATGGCTTACGCCAGGGTTCCCCAAATGTTACCCTGGAGGGCCGGAGTACTACAGAGTTTAGGTCCAACCTAATCAAACTCACCCACTTGTGATTTTCTAGTGATCATGAAGACCTTGATTAGCTTGCTCAGGTGTGTTTGATCCGCGTTGGAGCTAAACTCTGCAGAGCTCCGGCCCTCCTGGGTAAGATTTGGGGAACCCTGGCTTACGTGGTAAAGGAATTTCCCTTGTGGTGATTTTGCGTGGCTCACACTAGTGCGTTATACCTAACCCTTGTTTATTAAAATAAATAAAATTATTATTTAAATCCAGAACGAGGTGCACTGACGTAGAACGCAGGGTGCTACATGTCTTTCCCCTATGAGAAAATGTTATGGTGGTGTGTAGGACGAACCCAAATGCAGACATCGGTGGATGAACAAAAAGACTTTTAATATATAATAAACAGAAAACAAAACCCACTAGGGGGGCAAAACAATATAAACAGGATAACAATAGACAGATGGATTGAACACTTAACAGGACAAGATACCAAACTACACATAAACACTAAACTGGATACACTTAACAATAAACTTGACTTCACACTAAATATACAAAGACCTAGACTAGACTTGACTAGACTAGACTAGACAGCTTTACTCACGGGTATGGAAACAAATGCACAAGCACAGGACAATGAATACAAGAGGATTAAATAGGGGAGCAAATCAAGAGGGGAGCAGGTGATATAAATCAAACAATAATGAGGAGAAGATGACAAGGGAGCGGGGTAAAAGAGACAAGACACAGGGAACACGTGGTCCAGTAAACCAATACTGAGCATACCTGTCAAGTATCCCGTTTTGGCCGGGAAAGTCCCGTATTTTACCCTTCTTTCCCGCCGTCCTCCCGTATTAGTATTTTCCCGTAAATCTCCCGTATTTTAACCTGCGTTATTACAAAATCCAATCCCAGATCGCTAAAGGTCCATTGATTCCGCTAATCCACTTCGTGTTTTCTCACCCGCTCCGCAGCATCTCTGTGTGCACTCTCTGCCTGGAGAGCGAAGACGACAGTTTCTGTCTGAAGTTTGTTGCATTAACAGGTAGATTTATTACATTATATATCAGTTGTTAAACCGCAGAATTACTAATTTGGAAGTTTGTTTATGTATTTCTTCGGTTAATGATTTGCTGTCGGTGTTCTAAAAGTGCTAACAAGTTAGCAAGCAAACTGCAACAAAATATCCACATTATTATCGTTACAATGCTTGTCTAATGAATTAAATGTTCCTGGTCAGATCTAAGTTAACATAAACACTAAATTTGCTGTTGTTGGCACACTTTGTAGACAAAAAAATACAAAAAACACCAATAGCTTCACAAAATAAAGACAGAGAACGGAAAGGGAGGCTGCTAAAGGCAGTTCAACATTGCAAACATTGATTCAAAGCTCCATCAAGCCAGCAGGTAAATCATATTGAATATCTTTTGTCACACTTTAATTCTTGTTATTATATTTTCCTATTATAATCACTTGTAATCACTGTCTAAGTTGATGCTAGTAATAGAGTAACAACTCATTTTTTTATAATACGTTATTAAAACCATACTAATAGTACCACCCCCACAGTGCCCTTTTTGGTTTGGGCCACTGCCCCATCTAGCATTTTCATTTTCTAAATGACTGTTCTCATTACAAAGAAAAGTGAATGTTTTATAAATAATTTTGGCATTAAGGTATAATGCAAAAAACGTTAGAATAAGGCTTTTCAACCTAAGGCCATTGGGTTTTGTACAGATGCAAATTTGTGTGTATAGTATGTACAGTATGAGTGTGACTTATGAAATGTAGTTTTCACAGAGCTGTGTGTTTCACTAGTTTTCTTGCTAATGAATTAGTTTGTTTAGTTAATTTTAACACAATTATCAGCACTAAGGTTTAAAAAATATTATCCGGCCCTCACCAGTCTTAAAATGTAAGGAATACTGGAGCTTGTTTGGGTTGGTAGTGGGACTGTTCGCGGTGGGCGCCGGAAAATTTCCCTTATTTTCAAATCCAAAACTTGACAGGTATGATACTGAGACCACGTGAACCCACACAAAACATGGGTCTGTCATGATTCTGCCACAAGACTAGATTAAACAAAGGGCAAGAAGGCAGAACCATGACAGAAAAAGATTAACACAAGCTATACTACATCTAAATATTTATTTAATATTATTATTATTATTATTATTATTAATAATAAATCGAAGAACATTGTTTAGGCTTGTTAAGTGCAAATTTAAAAAGCAATACAGAGCAGTGTCTTAAAGAAATAAAAAATGATGCAGTATTTGTGCATGTATATATGTACAAAACTAATGCAATACACAAAGTAATACATATTAATGTAGGACATTTTTAATAATATATTAGTAGGTAAATTAACTTGTATCTATAAAGTGTGAAATTAAGTTGGAGAGATCATTTTTAGTCATTTGGCTTTTTTCATCATTTCAGAACAAGCTAAACTGTTATCCATAATAACTTATATTATGTGTGTTCCTTGGTCGAAAATATGTGGAAATAGGCTATATGCAATTAAAAATAAGTATAAGTAAAAAGGTACAGAACAAAAGCTCACGCGGAGCAGCCGTTATTAAAGCAGACTCTCCGTAGAGGACGTGCTAAAACAGTCGAGTCGGCAGATGATCATCGTGATTATGTTTCACGCAGATTTGTTGATGAAACACTTGCATATCTAAATGCCCAGGCGAGAGTCAAATTAATAATACAGCCATCAGCGTCAGGCTGCAGCTCTCGTACACTGAGCGGACAATGTTGATACACAAAGAAAAAACCTTTAAAGGTTTTTATTTAATGCTGGTAAACAATCTGTTATATTTTAATGCCTTGTATTTGTGTTGATCAGTTAGATTAAAGTAATTTTAAATCTTTAAAACTGCATCTAGAGGCAGATGACGCTAATTCTGTCATCTCAGTTTCACTTTTTTCCCCACACGTTCACTCATGATTTAACGAAATATGATTTGGTTAGGTACCTTTTACAGCGTGTCGCGGTGTTGCGTAAATAGTGTTATGCAAAGCCTCAACAATATATCTGGGAGATAAGTCAGTAAATTTAAGTGAAATCACAGGCTTTACTTATCCCGTGCGAACCGGCCACACAAAACTTGGACGTAGGGATGTCATTTCTAAATCACACAGGTCCCCAGATAATACTTATCCCGTGCAAATAGTACATAAGTCAGTGTTGGGGTAATACATTACAAGTAAAGTGCATTACGTAATTATATTATTTTTCTGATAACGAGTAAAGTAACGCATTACTTTTTAAATGTACACATTAATATTTGAGTTACTTTAAAAAAAGTAATGCAAGTTACTTTTTTAGTTTAATTAATTTAAAACCGGTGTCATGAGCAATTGGGTCCCCCCGGGCAATTCTGTCTCCCCTAGGACCCCGCGCGACTCCATTGGCTGAAAAAACTCCTCATGGGTAGTTTTCTTAGCGCCTTATTACAATTCCTACAAAATCGCGTTATGATTTAGTTAGAACGTTGTTAAAATTACAATTGATGTCTTTTAAATGATATGTTTCATATAGTAGTATATAAATGAGGCTATAGGCGGGAGATCTACACATTGCTTGTGTCATTTTATTATTTAGATTATTATACTGTACCATTTCCACTTTTGACTGTCTACTTATACAATTACTTACTCATTAATTACTTATACAAAACATGATTACTACATAGTTGAATCACACATTTAAATTATAATTATAAGCCATGATTACAACCCTTTTACTATTAAAAAAATATATTCCGTAAGGTATGTTAATAATTTACAAAAAATAAAAGTATTGTTTTTTCAAAGCAGATGATGACACAAAAGCAGGGCCGCATTAAGAGCTCACTGGGCCCCGGGGCTATGAATTACAGCAGCCCCCCCCCCCCCCAACACCACTTTAGGTCACCAACTACAGAGAGAACACATTTTTCTAAAACACTGCTGAAGTTGTTTTACATAAATATAATCTAGAAGAATTCAGAATAACAGTTGCACGAAAAAAGCTGTTAGATTAACACTAACCTGTAAACATGACTTGCTAATAGCGAATATAGGGGTGGGCGATGAGCTAAATGTTATATCATTATATCTAACAATAATGATATACTTCACAGTCAAGTTATATTACTTTTAATAAGAATTTTATCATATGGAAATTTAATGCCACTAACATTTCAGAATTCTTTTGACCAATTTCCATATCACAAAAAAATAATAGTCACTTAAGAAAATAATCTCAAGCTTACTGATGACAAGAGTTACAATTAATAACAATAGAACAAAGGCACACAAGAAATCGACCTACTTGAAAAACTTAAAGCACTGAATAATATTATATTGTGTAAAGTAATCAAATATACAGTACCTATCTTTCACTATAAATTCAACATTCATTCTTATTTATTTTACAAAAGTGATTCAGTCAATGGCAGTAAATTACTTTATTTCTGATGTTTGATTTATTTATTTATATTTATTTAATGTTTATTTGACAGGGACAAATGCATAAAACATTGCTTTATAAAAAAATACAAAGTAGATTCCATGCATACAGGTTTATAGCCAAGACTAATTTGCAACCCCTGTCCCTGGTTAGGCTTGTAAGGTTAAAACAGAGATTACAGAGTATTGAAGCACAAATTTATAGCTATTAAAATATATACAATAAATACATCAAATACATCAAATAAGATGTGGGCTTAAATAGATGTAGTAGTCACTATAACACAGAATCTAAACAAATGTATACATTAAGTTGTAGCCTGTATAATCAGCGTTCACAAAGTTGTTTCAGTTTTAGCCATTGCTTTAAATGTGTATTAAAAACCTTGAGTCCTTTCAGTGTTTTAATTTCTGATGGTAAAGCATTTCACCATTTTAAAGTGATGTCTGACCAAATGTTGTTCTACGTTTTGTGACTATACAGCCTATACAGTGCGGCGCGGCTTTTTATATTGCTAAGCAACCACCGAGTAAGCTGTCTTGTCAATCAAATATTGACGCGTGAGCGCTCTTTTACTGTTAACTGTCATATTAGCAGAAACTTTAATAATAGGACGCTTGCTCTGACCTTGTTTGAGGGTGAGAGGTGCACAAAGACGCAGGAGAAAGTGAGCGACTGGAGTCCGGTTCTTCAAAGCCCTTGTAACCTTCCCTTACCACAACGTAAGGCCCGCCTCTCCCCTCATTCGATTGGACAATGCGCCCGACGCGAATGACGTCGGGCGCTTCTCCGCTCTCAGCGCTTCTTCAAAAGCGCGTGCTGCGGCTGGCGGCAAAAACCTAATTTGTAGGGGGCGTGGTAAGGCTTTGGCAATCAGATGTCTAGTAGCAGTCAATCTGCTTCACAGCCAATCACGGGCCCCCTACTTGTTCGGGCCCCGGGGCTTTAGCCCCGCCTAGCCCTATGGTTAATGCGGCCCTGCACAAAAGTACTGACGTGTCTGCAACATGAATATTAGTTTATTATATTGTTTTTTTAGTTAACTTTTATTTTAAAAAAAATGTAATGTTTCTATTTTGTACAACATAATTAGCTTGCTAGCCGCGTATGCAGACGAGATATTGCAATGACACATTTTTGAGCAGGCATTAGTGTAGATACCAATCGGGGTCCTAGGGGAGACCGAATTGCTCGGGGGGACTGGATTGCTCATGACACCGGCTAAAGTGGCTAAAACCATGCCTCTCTCTTTGCTAAGTGACCTAAGCATTGCTTGACGCTGTGACGAGCACCCACTGGCGGAAAAAGAAATTGGCACCTTTGAACTTTGAACTATTGTTTACAACACTGGTGTTGTGTTAGATTTTGACTCTGCCTCCTGATAAGCTAAAGGGAAATCATAATCTGGCAGGAGTCATTTCTTGATACCACAACAGATATTGGTCTCCAGTCCATTAAGCCAGGGTGCTGCTGATGCAGAATTTTTTAAGTTTTATAGGGGCGATGGAATTAAAAATCTCAGCACAAGTGGAGTTAAAAAGATAGAGGGATTTATCAGCATCCAATTTTAGTGCAGAGCGCACCTGTGAGTAAGTTGCTGAGAACTCCTCACATGAGGATGAGGTGAATGAGCGATTAGTGCTGCCTCACGATTAGTCACGACTAATCGTTTGCAGAATGAAAGTTTTGTTTACATAATATATGCGCGTGGACTGTGTATAATAATTATGTTTATAGAAATACACACACATAAATGTATAATTTTAAGAAAAAATATATTTATCTAATATAAATATTTATATTTATATATAATATAGATTAAAGGGATACTTCACCGATTTAGCATTCAGCTTTGTATCTGTAGAAACCCGGCAGTATTACTGAATGACCATGTTTCCCTCCATCGTTTCCCCCTGGGGGGAGAGATGTCTGCATTTTGGTTCTGCGGAGGAGTCCTCCGATGATGTAATATGACGATTTTTGCATCGTCGGAGGACTTTTTTGCAGAACCAAAATGCAGATATCTCTATTTGTGACCGGAAATAGGCAATCGTCGCAGAAATCTACTTCCTCCGCAGTCAATGCCATGTAAAAAGCCGTATCTGTTCCATTAATTCCCTGTTGATGGTGAAGTTAGACAGAAGTGGATTCAGGCTATCCGGCGAGATTAAGGACCTAACTTCACCAAAGGGGAGCACTTATGTATGCAGCAGACAGTTCACTAAAGACGACTATATTTAAGGGCTCACTGGTCGCCGCTTGCAACCAAATGCTGTCTCTACCCTTTTTTCTTGGAACGAGTTCACCCCGACACACAAACATACAATCACAGACATTACCAGACAAAAATCTAAACTAATAATGATATCATCCGGCTAACGTTATTGTTGCTACACACAAGACGTTCACTTGGACAACCATAGGCAGTAATTGAAGGTAATTGGTAGCATAATGCTTCATTCAAAGCAGACTATAATGTTTTAGTAAGGTAGTCTATATCATCTACTATACATACATTATGTGTAAGTGGACACGCTTATAATGTGTCGTTTTAGTTAACAGTTCAGTAACAGTTAGACTTGCTCTCTACTTACCTAGAAATGTATAGACAAATTCTTCATGGAAAAAGATTTCCTCCATTAGTCGTGTCACATCAGCAAATGTAATATTTGGCAAATCCGTTAACGAAGTTGTGTAGACTCTTTGATCCATTTTAAACTTGCCCGGGTTTATGTTTTTCTAGCGTGTTTACGCTTGACAGGAACTCCGCTTTCACGATGATTACGTATTTCCGGTTACTGTGAGAAAGGTCTATCGTGAGGCAGCACTATGAGCGATCCAGGCGAGGTAGAGGTGGATTTCTAAGAGCCTCTGCAGAGACATGTGGTCGGAGAAGAATGCAATATCAGAAACTTTGAGGCCATGTGGTCTATACCTTAGACCCTTAAAATAAAGTCTAAGGGTAGTCCCTGTAAATGTGTTGGGCCAGATATCTACTAGATAAAGTCAAAGGAAGTTTAGAAGTACAGCAGACATGAAAGTTAAAATCTTCCAGCAGCAATACTTTATCATGTAAGGTAAGATCTCCCACAAATGCTGCCAATTCATTAAAAAAGTTATTATTTTGCCGAGGAGGACGGTACACCAAGGCAACAACAACAGAGTTGGTTACAGCCATTTGAAATAGCAGCACCTCAAAGCTGCTGTATGAATCAGTGTAGAGAGCTCTACATTAATGAGTGTTTTTAACAGCCATTTCTCATCGACACATAAAAAACAAGTGAATTTGAAGAGAAAAAATAATTTAAAATGAATGTTTTTAGCCAAGGAGCATGCATTAATGAGAGCTACCTTCAGCAGTGATGACACATTCTCAAGCTGTGTAAGTCGACACAATGGTCACAGACTGTAGAGTTTACTCCACCTTGGCAGTCTCAATGATTAATTGAGTGTTGATGAGGAAAAGGGAAGGAGACAGGTGAGAGGATGATAGGGTGTAGCCACTGCAGTAAGATCTCGTTTAGACGCCAGTCAACACCATGTTTGTAGGCCCACACCTGTCCCTGTAGGAGCGCACCACACTCAGGTTCAAAGAAACAGTGATACATTCCCACTTGCCACGCCTTCTCCGGCGCTTAGTCATCAGAGGGAGATCAGCTGATCGTTGGCAAAGGTGTTAGGCAAAGCCTCAATATCATGTCAGAGAGATAAGTCAGTAAATTAAAGTAAATTCACAGGCTTTGCTTAGCCCGTTTAAATGGGCCACATGACACTCAGATGGGGGGTAATTTATAAATTACACGAGGTTCTCAGATAATATTAATCCTGTGTGAATAGTACTTTTCAAAATAAAATGGTTTAAATGTAACTTATGGAAGTTTAATTAGTAAATTACATTCAGAGCACTGTAAAACTGTAGAGTTAATCAAGTAATGTGAAAAAAATCCAAATATTAAAGTGTAAAGTGAATCTTGATTCTCATTCTTGCTATCCAGACGAATCATAACAGAACCCGACTGTAAGAGGAGGAAGATTGAGCAATCTGAAAATAAACTACAAGACTTCAATGAATACAGGTGTACTTTGACAACATGATACTTTTAAATAAAAAAGTTTTTAAAAAAAAGTTTACAAACCATATTGATGTCCTGTCTTAAGATACAAAAAATACATTTTGCTATATACATTGATAATCAAACTTGTCTGCTAATCTAATATATTATTTTTTCATTTGCAGCCATGACTCTAAAGTCATGAGCACATTTAAATCAAATCTAATAGAGAAGTTTGAGTGTTTGAATGAGGTATTATCAAATGAGAGAAACCCAACACTACTGAATGAGATCTACACAGAGCTCTACATCACAGAGAGTGAAAGTGGAGAGATCAGTAATGAACATGAGGTGAGACAGATTGAGACACAATCCAGAAGAACAACAACAGAGGAGACACCAATCAAATGTAATGACATCTTTAAACCTTTACCTGAACAAGACAAACACATCAGAAGTGTGCTGACAAAGGGAGTCGCTGGCATTGGAAAAACAGTCTCTGTACAGAAGTTCATTCTGGACTGGGCTGAAGAGAAAGAGAATCAGGACGTCCACCTCATATTTCCACTTCCTTTCAGAGAGATCAATTTGATGAAGAACAAAACACTCAGTCTTTTACATCTTCTTCATCTTTTCTTCCCAGAGACAAAAGAAATGGAAATCTTCAGTGATGAATATAAAGTGTTGTTCATCTTTGATGGTTTGGATGAGTGTCGTCTGTCTCTGGATTTTCACAGCAGTGTGAGGTTGTGTGATGTAAGTGAATCAACCTCAGTGGACGTGATGCTGACAAACCTCATCAAGGGGAATCTGTTTCCCTCTGCTCTCATCTGGATCACCTCCAGACCAGCAGCAGCTGATCTCATCCCCTCTGAGTGTGTTGATCGAGTCACAGAGGTACGAGGCTTCAGTGATCCACAGAAGGAGGAATACTTCAGGAAGAGAATCAGTGATGAGAGTCTGTCTGATCAAATCATCTCACACCTGAAGTCATCCAGGAGTCTCTACATCATGTGTCACATCCCAGTCTTCTGCTGGATTTCAGTCACTGTTCTAGAGAGAATGTTGAGTGAAGCAGAGAGTCAAGAGATCCCCAAGACTCTCACTCAAATGTACACACACTTCCTGATCATTCAGACAAACATCAAACATCAGAAGGACTATGAGAAGAAAGTGAAGGATGAAGACATGATCTTTAAACTGGGGAAACTGGCTTTGGAGCAGCTTGTGAAAGGCAATCTGATCTTCTATGATGAAGACCTGAGAGAGTGTGGCATTGATGTAGCAGAAGCATCAGTTTACTCAGGATTGTGTACTCAGATCTTCAGAGAGGAGTTGGGCTTGAATCAGGGGAAAGTTTACTGCTTTGTTCATCTGAGCATCCAGGAACATCTAGCAGCTGTTTATGCCCACATCTCATTTATAAACAGTAACATACAGCAGTTCTATGACAACTTTCTGCAGATAAATTTATCAAACTTGCACCAAAATGCTGTGGATGGGGCTTTAGATAGTAAGAATGGACATCTGGATCTTTTTCTTCGTTTTCTTCTGGGTTTGTCACTGGAATCGAATCAGAATCTCATACGAGGTTTGATGACACAGACAGATCGCAGCTCTCACAGCAAAGAGAAAACAATCAAATACATCAAACAGAAAATCAGCGAGAATCCTCCTCCAGAGAAATCCATCAATCTGTTTCACTGTCTGAATGAACTGGGTGATCATTCATTAGTGGATGAAATCCACAATCATCTGAAATCTAGAAAAATAAGTGGAGTCAACCTCTCTTCATCTCAGTGGTCAGCTGTAGTTTTTGTGTTGTTGACATCAGAAGAGAAGCCGACTGAGTTTAATTTGAAGGATTTTGTGAATACTGAAAACAATTCTGAAACACTGAAAGTTCTTCAGAAGCTGTCACCTGTGATTTGTGAATCCAGATCAGTTCAGTAAGTGTGAACAGTCACTTTAACTTTATTAATGAAGTAAAACCTTAGAAATCGTTAGTTCTGATGTCACACAAAGTTTAGTGTTCAGTGTGTTTGGTGTGTTTTCTGTGTCATTTTTCACACACTATGAATTTTTTAAACATTAAAGCAAAGTCACTAGATGAAGAAGATCATTTTGACATTAAAATAAAATTATAAGTGGTGGTTGCACCAACAAGAATTAAAGTGGCGAATCAAAGAATCAATTTTAACTGTATTTTTGTTATATAAGAGGTCATCATACTTAGATATCCTGCAAGTTTCAGAACTAAAATATCTTGTTACTGAAATATAACTGTTTTTGGCATCAAGCCCAGAAATCATCAAAGTCTGTAATGTCAGTATTTATGAAGTTGTAGAAATTTTGAGCACCACCTGCAAGCAATGACTGCTTTTTTTGCCCCGCCACAGATTTGTGTTTAGGGAGGTAACACACGTGCTTCCCAAAGCACCAATCATGCCTTTAAAGATTGTTAATGTTTGTATAGTTCCTGGTTGTGGAATAACACAGTCACTGTATAACCTTCCCTCGGAAACTAACATTAGAAATGTGTGGTTGAAGTTTCTTTCTAAAGAAGTTCCAGCTCGTGTAGGGAAAACAGAGTGTTTGATTATTTCATGTACCGCAAATTCATTTGTAAAGAAGCTTCAAGTCGATGCTGAGAAACTGTGATTAAAATCTGTTGTTGGATCTGACAGGAATGGCACAACAGTCTTATGAGAGTAAAACGTTTTAGTATTAGGGGAGAACTGGGGCAAAGTAACGCGGGATGAAAGTAATCTGTCATCATTTTCTCAATCAAGTGTTGTTCCAAACCCACACATTGATTTTCTTAAATTCTCTACAGGTTAAGTTCTTGTAACATCACAGATGAAGGTTGTGTTGCTCTGACTTCAGCTCTGAGATCAAACCCATCACACCTGAGAGATCTGGATCTGTCTCATAATATTCTTGGAGATTCAGGAGTGAAGTTGATCTCTAATGTACTGGAGAATCCTGGTTGTAAAATGGAGAAAATAAGGTAAAATCTCCTACAAATGGCTCAACAAAGATGTTGTGTAATTTGAATAATGTATGATTAAACTATTTAACACAAAATGTATGGAAACCAAATTCAAACTTTTTTTATTGTACAAATATAAACAAAACCTACCATGTCATGTTGTCATGATACGTTTGTGCAATCATAAAGCATGAAGGAAAGAATAAGGAACAATATGGGGAACAATAATTCAAACAGTCAAAATAAAGGACATAATTATTCACAAATAATTTTACAAACACTGTCTATTATATTAACAAAAAAGTCAGTAAACAGGTAGGGTCAGCTCTCACCAACAGTTCTTACCTGGCTCCCGGAAAAAAAAAGAAAAATCAGGTGAGTCTTTCGGGCTTCTGCTTCCCTCGCTAATCTTACTAACTAAAACAGTGAACTAAAGAAAATAAACCCACTACCCATTACTAGGGATGGCTGAAGCGAAACAGTCGTTCCGAAGCTTTGCGAGATCCCGAAGCGCAGATGTGTCGAAACACTGATTCGAAACGTGATTCAAAACACCCATGTCACGTGACTATGACCAAACGAAGCCTCGAAGTGATTCACTAAGTGTTTCATCAGGTGTGGTCTGCCGAATCCGAATCAGCGTTTGATTGGCGCGGTCGGGAACAGACCACACAATCGCACATCTGTATAAAAGTGAAATAAAGGCATGTTGACCTCGTGGGTTTTTGTGAGAGGAGTTTAACTTTGAGATAGCGGATTTTTGGTGAAATAGTGACATAGTGCGATTTGATTAGTTATAGGCAATTTAGACTTACATTTAATTTACACAAAACATTGACTGATAGGCTAGAGAAAGACAGAGTATACATATAGTGACACATTAATAGATACATAGATATAAATATATATTGACAGCTAGATTAATAGATAGATACATATATAGATTAGAGATACATATACAAATACATAGATTATAGATACATAGGTAGATACATATATAGATAGATTATAAATACATAGATTATAGATACATAGATAGATACATATATAGATAGAGATACATATATAAATACATAGATTATAGAGACATAGATAGATACATATATAGATATATTATATACATATAAATACATAGATTATAGATAGATAGATTCATATAGATAGATAGATTTGGATAGATAGATAAAATGGAGGCTCCCCAGAAGAGATGTCGTACATCTGTGGTGTGGGAGCATTTTCATTTAGAAACCCCAAATAAAGTGAGATGTGTGTATTGTGATCGGATTCTAGCCTACTGCAACAATACATCATCCATGATGCGCCATTTGAGGAGCACTCATCCTGCCATTTTGCAGGGTGCAGAGGATGGAAATCCCACTGTACCTAGGCCTGCTATTGACACTGCTGGGCCATCTAAGCAAGGTATGCATTGTTTGAAATGTAGCCTAATTATAATTGAAATATAATTAAAACCTTTTATAAAGTCCATAGCCCTATGCCCTACAACCTAATGCCCCAATCACAACTGCCAATCATGTTAAAAATAGCTTCAATGTGAATATAATATAATATAATATTGTGCAAATATACATTTTATAGGTCTACATATGTGAGTACCCAATATACTGCCAGTGACAACATCATTTTGGTTGTCCTATTTGTTGTAGTTCTACATTCCATTCCATTTTTCTCTGCACACTGAGCATAAACGTTTATAACATAACTTTGTTCAGAAAGGTTTCCAAATAATGAACCAGTAGGCTATACTTTTAATAGATGTGCACTAATTGAAGCTGTATGTTTCCAATGTATTTGTCTGAAAGGATGTTTTATCTTCTCTTTTAAAAGTCAGACAGAGGGAATTAGATGAGGCTCTTCTAAACATGGTGGTAAAGGATCTGCAGCCCTTCACCATCGTGGAGGATGAGGGATTCAGGGCATTTGTGAACAAGCTTGATCCAAGCTATGTCCTCCCATCCCGGAAGGTGCTTAAAATAATGGTCAGTGAAAAGTACAACAAAGCCAAGGAGAAGACAATGGAGGACCTACAAAAGGCCGAATTTGTTAGCCTTACGGCTGACTTGTGGTCCTCCATTAATATGGATGGATATCTTGGTGTGACTTGCCATTACATTACACCAGAGGCAAAAATGGCAACTGTTGTACTAGGTGTAAGGAGGTTTTACCAAACCCACACAGCCCAGCATCTCATGGAGGCTAAAGCCTTGCTAATGGCTGAGTGGGGAATAACCTCTAAAGTTCAGTGCATGGTGACTGACAATGCATCCAACATGATCCTAAGTGCCCAGCTACTCCACCTTCGCCATGTCCCATGTTTTGCTCATACTTTAAATTTGATTGTGAAAAAGGCCCTAGATCAAACCCCAGTCATCAATGAAATACGCCAGAAGGCCAGAAAGATAGTGGGGTTGTTCAGATCCAGCTGCAAAGCAAAGGACAAGCTTGTGGAGATGCAGGGCTTGATGGGAAGACCAACCCTGAAACTGATACAGGAGGTTGACACGAGATGGAACAGCACATTTGACATGCTACAGCGCTTGTATGACCAACGTGAACCAGTGGCTGCTGCACTTTCCAACTTAAACAATGACACTGCTCCCCTGACAAGTATTGATTATGACATTATTCAACAATCATTGTCAGTACTGCAACCATTCAAATTCGCAACAACAGAGATGTCAGAGGAAAAGAGAGTGTCTGCCTCAAAGCTTATACCACTGTACAGGATGTTGCAGCACAAGCTTGCACAGAAAAAAGGAAATGCAACGCAGGAATCAACTATACAATTAGGTAGGCCACAATGACCATACTACCCATGTAATTGGCCATAACTGTCATATTACTGTCATAATATAAATATTTTTTTCTCCTGTTTTGGCTCATAGGCTCACATCTGCAAGAAGGTCTTCACTCCAGATGTGGAAGTTATGAGGGTTTTAGAGCCTTGGCACTGGCTACACTGCTGGACCCAAGGTTCAAAAATGTGGCATTTGGAAATGCTGGCAAAGCCCAGGAAGCTGAAAAGCACATCACACTGGAGTGTGCTTCGCTGATGCGTTCAAACACAAATCCTGGTGAGCAGTTTCAGTCTGTTTTATGTTATGTAATCTGAACCATGTATTATATACTTCATATATGCCGTCAGTTTAGGATTTGTGACTAATTGCTGTTTTCATTTTTATTCAGAGCCAGAAATGTCAACATCAGACCCATCATCATCATCATCATCACCATCACCATCAACATCAACACCAGTAGAAACACAGGACAGTTTATGGGACCTTTTTGATACTCGTATCCATCAAACCCAGATGATACACAATGCTACAGCTGATGCCACAGTGGAAGTAAAAAAATACATCAACGATGCGTATTTGCCCAGAACTCATAATCCACTAACTTACTGGAAAGAGAGAGCAGTAATCTTTCCTCATTTGTATGTCCTTGCAAAAAAAGTATCTTTGTATGCCAGCAACAAGTGTCCCTTGTGAGAGGATTTTTTCAAAGGCTGGAGAAATTATCTGTAAAAAAAGAAGTAGGCTAAGTCCTTCCACGGCAGAGAAATTAATATTTTTGAATAAAAATCTCTAAAAAAAAATTGTGAGACATTGTGGCTTGATTTCTTTTATTCATATTCATTTTTCATGACCAAAATAACATGCACAGTGAGGAGCCTATAGGTTACAAGCTTCACATATTAGAAAAATACATTAATAAAAAAAACAACACATTTTTTTAATGACTCGTCAAGGTTGTTTCAGATCAACACCTGCAAGTGACCACTAGGTGTCACCGTTGAGACGGGTGTCGGATTGATTCGAAGCCTCCAAACAATATGGCCCATTTGGTTTAACTGTTTCATTGCTTCACGAAGCCTCAATCTGCCCATCACTACCCATTACTGATTAAATAGCAAAAAATATTTATAAAAACAACATGTATAATACTATAACAAAAGCACAAGTTAATAAAGGTTAAACTACAAAGAAATTAGAACTAAACCGCTCCAAACAA
Organism: Misgurnus anguillicaudatus; assembly: GCF_027580225.2. NCBI lineage: Eukaryota > Metazoa > Chordata > Actinopteri > Cypriniformes > Cobitidae > Misgurnus > Misgurnus anguillicaudatus. Next base: position 5,061,303 of record NC_073360.2, read on the forward strand.
ACAAAGAGAGTGGCAGGCGTGAGCCAAAGGAGAAACGGAAAGAGATCCATTGTTGCCATCCACGCCCTTTTATCCTGAATCCCCCGATGACGTCACTGCACTAACCAACTGGTGTCACGGTTAATCCGTGTCATGTCTTGTCTCTGTTCCGATTGTTATCACCTGGACATTCATTGATTAATTACCTGCCTCATCACACCTGTTTGTCATTTAGTCTCTGTGTATATACCTCTGTCTTCTGTTTGCTCACTGCTGGATCATTGTCTTCGATACCCTGTCTGTTCCTGTGTTCATGTTCCTGAGTTTCTGTATTCACCTTGTCAGCCCTCGTGTTTTTATTATTAAATGTTATTTATTTGGAACCTTGCGTTTGCGTCCTGTCTCTCCTTCCGTGTCATGACAGAATGATCCGGCCAGCACTGGACGCAGCGGGTTCATGGAGGGCGGCTCCCCCAGGAGTTTCGTCGAGGGGGAGTAGTGACATCGGGGTGTATTCCCCATCGGCCCCGTTGTCTCTTGGGGACCATCGTGAGCGATCGCTCGCTCCTGCGGGAGGAGGATCGGCCCAGGCGGTCCCCCAACGGTTGAGTCGTCGTCGACAGTCCCTCGGAGGACCACCGTCCCGCTCGTAGGGGGATCCGGAACGGACCACGCCCGATCATTTCCCCGGGGTGGCTACCGAGTGAGGGTCTCCATTTCCGCGAGGGGACGGGAGATGATTTCCGGGGGGCACCTCATCGTCGACGATTCCCAGAAGGGGGGTAATTCGTCTGCCTCGGTTCTCGGAGCGATCGCTCCGGTTCTCCTGGCGCTGTCCGGCCCACCGTCCTGTTGGTTTTGTCCCGGCGGCTGCCGGCTTAGCCAGGGTCCCCAAGCCCTCCACCCCTCCCTTGGACTCTCGCTACCAGACTTTGTTTTTGTTGTGTTTTATGTGAGTGTCTGGTAGCCACTCGTAGAGGGGAGGGTAATGTCACGGTTAATCCGTGTCATGTCTTGTCTCTGTTCCGATTGTTATCACCTGGACATTCATTGATTAATTACCTGCCTCATCACACCTGTTTGTCATTTAGTCTCTGTGTATATACCTCTGTCTTCTGTTTGCTCACTGCTGGATCATTGTCTTCGATACCCTGTCTGTTCCTGTGTTCATGTTCCTGAGTTTCTGTATTCACCTTGTCAGCCCTCGTGTTTTTATTATTAAATGTTATTTATTTGGAACCTTGCGTTTGCGTCCTGTCTCTCCTACCCTGTCGTGACAACTGGGGATTCCCCCTCAAAGCCACCTAGAACTTCAGAATAAATATCAATGCCAGACCACATTACAGACACACAAACATCAGAGCCAGCTAAAAATAATGTGTCCGAGATCACGCTGTGGTCAGCAGGGTAAGCGACACTGATGCCCGTTTGTCGCTCCTAGAATTAACACATCAGATTTTTTTCATGTTTTTAACATTTCCTTTGGTGTGTCAGCAGAGGGTGACTTTTTGACATGTGAGAGGGGTGGCGCTGGCGCCACCAAGTTGTACAGCTGGTGGCGCTATTGGTTGTGTAAAAACAAAAAAAGAAACACTAAAATTAAGTCCAAACATTTTTAATGCATTCATAAATTGATTACAAATACAGGTAATTTTCTTAAATATTTTTTTTTACTTTACCATACTCTTTACATATATTTGAGAGTTATCTTCTCCAACGTAAATCTCTTTTCTTGGACTACACCAAATACATGGATTGTAGGCAACAGTTTACTACTTGGGATTGTTGATGTATAAAAGACAGACATTATCATAATCCCGCCTGCTTATTAACAACTATTAATAAACCTTCCGTATGTTGCCAATTGATGAGTTATAAATTAATATTATAGGAGATATTAGATATCATTATGACAAATAGCTTAAACAAAACATTGTATATGTACAAAAAAAACATACCCGGCAGACCACCTTTTGTCCCGTATTTCAGAGTGACAAAGTTGGCAACTCTTAACACCAAAAGAAATGTAAAATCATGAAAGGAAAATAAGGGCTCTTTAATATACTGTTAAATATACCAGAACTTGAATGCTTGTTTGTTACTTCATATTGTTTTGAGGTTTGATTTGATTTAATGTGTTATTGTTTTGTACAGGTTAAGAAGTTGTAATATTACAGATGAAGGTTGTGATGCTTTGACTTCAGCTCTGAGATCAAACCCATCACACCTGACAGATCTGGTTCTACCTGATAATAATCTTGGAGATTTAGGAGTGAAGCTGATCTCTGATCTACTGAAGAATCCTCACTGTAAACTACAGAGGCTGAAGTAAGCTTATTTGTACTATAATGGCTTAAAAAGAACAAGACTGTCAGTTTAAAGTTTGGTGGATTTGAGAGCTCTACACCAAAATAAAGCTATAATATTATTTTAAGAACCTAATTTTCTCTTCATACAGAAGAAGACTAAGATGAGTGCTTATCAACATAATACAGCACTTACAGAATAATCATCATTTGTAAAACACTCATAAGGATGAATATCATAATAGTTGTGTGATAAACAATATAAAGAGCCAACAATGAAAACAAAAAATAAGTCTAATAAAATCTTAATACACTTAAGAAGCAGCAGATTTATCAGTTGATCATACCAGAGTTTATTTAGTACCTACAGTATATTTCACAGGTATGTAAAGTCTGAACCATACACTGTAAAAAAAAGAGGGTTGACACGTATCCATAGACTTCAAAAGTTAAAACATGAAGCCTTAATATCTCAAAAACAGTCGATGACATCATATGAAACTTTTATTATGGAATAAAAACAATGATGGCATTGATGTGCAATATATGTTTGTCAGCAGCGTTTCTCTTCTCTTCTAATTGTAAGGGCTGTTTATAATGTTTAGGCTGTCTAACCATTTGTGATGTCGTGCATATGATTTTCTCAGTGCTATCCCGTTGCACCGGAGCCCACTGTATGCCACCGTGGCACTGAGGCGATATTAAACTTCATTCTCCCCAATGGAAAGCATATTAAGGCTGTCTGAATCATTTTTTATCCCCTACATACGTAGTGCACTATATAGTAAATGTACACAGGTTATTGTGATTTCAGGTAGGACTGTGTACAAATGGTAGAACTTTCAAATATTCAATAAAAAAAAATGCTATAGACCTCTTCACGGTTCACGTCACAGGATAATTTGCGGTTCGCACTGCGCATGTCGGGGTCAGAAAGTAATTCTATCAAGTTGAGTTGCGTATTGTTCGGTTGAATCCAAAGAGTATTTTCACCAACGTGTTGCGTCGTGGGCTGTAAAAATTGCACCAGCTCTGCAGTTAAGTTTCTTCAGGATTTCTGCAGGATCTCATCCATTAAAAAAAATAGGCGACAAATGTCGTTGCAAGCAATTAAACGTGCAGACTGGGACAATGCAAAGAGGATTGTGTTGGTAGTGCTCACTTCATTGTATTTTTAGTTTTTAGTAGCCGCGTCTTTTTTTCTGACCCCATGCTGCGTGCGCACCCAACCTTCAAACATTGAAGGGGTCTATTCTAATTCTGCATGTTTTTAATGTGCCACTGCAGGGTTAAGCCTACTGCTCATTCAATGCTTTTCACTTCACTTGTACTGCCTTTTACAGACTTTATGTGATGTAATGTTTACAAAAGACCATTTCATACCTCATTATTCTTTCGAAGATTGTTCGATATGAATCAGAGCTTTCATTTGATATAACTGTGCTTTCACACCGCCACCGGCAAGAGCGTCAGCTAAAGCTCTGGCTGCCCTGCCAACGATGCTATAGAAAAGGTGTACTGGACGCTCTGATGCTCGAATGCATTGTCTGAGCTCCTCACAAGTGGAGGTTTCTGCATTTCGATTGGTTGCCGCCGAACGCTTCCGCCTTCTGATTGGTTGCTTGCCATATGTCCATCCATATTTATTTTTCACTCTTTTTTAAGATACAAACAGAAAATACAGGAAATATGAACACAAAATTAAAAACAAAATAATTTTCAGAACTAAATGTCTTCGGGCATCAGTCAGTACCCTATTTAGTTTGACCTTTCTTGGCACAAAACACATCTTGAACTTTTTTAAGGAGACCGAAGGTCATTTGATTAGAATTAGAAATTAGGATTTAATTTAATTTAGGTTTCGGAGATCCTGCAGCTGCCTGCTATTGCTCAAGTGAAAGGGGAGTTTAGCCTAAATACTTCACACTTCAGCATACTTTTATACTTGTAGCTTCATCCAGCAGTAAACACAAAGCACGAGGTCTGGTTTAAAAACGGGGTTTTATTTCTCCAACATGTCATGTCAACCCGTGAGAACTGGGTTAAAGGAAATCAAAAAATTAAAGGATACTATAAACAATATGCAAGTGTGTCTTGAATTCAGATAGTGTCACTATAGTTACACACTTAGTTAACACAAGCTATGTATGTGAATTATATCACAAGTTAACACAACTATGCATGTGAAAAATAAAAAAAAACGGATACAAAAGAAACATACCTCTTAAGCTGCTTTCCACTTAAGAGGGGCTTAACTTAAAATCTTCTATCTGCCCCCTTTCTCCTTAGATAATAGACATCCAGATGTTTATATTCTTAATATTTACTTAGCTTGTCGAGCTCTTGTCATGCTGGTTTTATCGCTTCACTTCAGGAGTTGTGTCCCTTATAACAACGTGCAGAAGACATGAAAAGCGCTAATTAGTTTCGCCTAAACAATCTCCTATTATTTCCAGGTAGTAATCAAAAGACAATAACAAACTTAACTAAAACTGTGAGGCAGTTGCAATACTGTTTTTAAAACTACATACATACACATTTGCTGTATTTTCTGGTTGTATTCTAAAAAGAGACTGAGAAAAAATTATATATGATCACTATCATTGCAAAAACAACAAATCTAATGGTAGCATGGTGGCCTAAGGCTTTTGCACAGTACTGTATAAATATTAAATAATAATATACAAATTTGGGGGGGGGTAGTGTTAATAACTTTCTTACAGTAAGTCAAAGTGATGGATATCTGCAGAAGATAGACATTCTAAGCTTTCAAACAGTATTGCATGGGGTTCTGGGTCCAGGACAGACCTTTAAAAATTAAAGGAATATTTTGGTACGCCAAATTTAAGTTAAACAATTTCACATGGGACACTTCTGATGTGTTTCACAGGGGGTATAGTGTCATTATGGTTTTATTGCCGTCCGAATCCGGAATATCTGTTTTTTTCTCCGACCACCCGCATAAAAATACCTGGCCAAAAAATACTGTTTTTTGACAAACACCAAGTCCTGGTGGTTTAATTGCTGTCTGAAATCCACATCTTTGAGTTTTGAAAAGGGGATCAATGCAAAAGGCATTATGCACATCTTTTTAGATATCTAGAAATGGTCACACCCTATGCGTTTATACTGCATCAGTAATGTGTCTTGCTTTGCATGCATTTTAAACATGTCTTCATAACTGAAATGATGAGAAGTATATGTGAACAAAATTGCCTGAACAACATATTTATATTTTCAGAATGAAAAAAAAAATTTCATGTTTTTTTTCATTTTATGTTTGGTTGTATTGTAAAAATAAATTAAAATAAGAAAAGCCACGGCTGCACGTATTGGTTAGACGAATGAAGACCTCAAGAACTCTGCTGTATTTGCAATATAATCGGACTTGCGTCCTCCCGTCCTCGGGAGTTCGTTCTTCTGAGTCTGAACTTGCAAGTCCGAAATACAAAGGATGCAAGTCCGAACTTGCCAATCTTGGTATTGAGAAACAGCCAATGTGCTCTTTGCTGCTTCCTTTTATAGAGGGTATGCATTGACGTCACTTTTCCACGTGACCAGAGCTTGCCCTGTTGAGTGGTAAAACATTTAGCAAAATGGCTGGCTGTTCTAGTGGTGGCCGCGAAATTGTCAGTAACAGTGAAAAGTGACCCTAGCAACTTGTCAACACACCTGTGGTCAGTGGACGTTGGCACGGATGATCCAATTACTTCTCCTTTCGTGTTTTTTGGCAGTCTGTAAAAGTGTTGGGCCAGGGGTGTCCAATCCTGCTCCTGGCGATCGACTATCCTGCAGAGTTCAGGTCCAACTGCCTTCAATTTTCAAGTAATCTTGAAGTCCTTGATTAGCTGCTTCAAGGGTAATTTTATTTGGGTTGGAGCTGAACTTTGCAGGACAGTCGAACGCCAGGAGCAGGATTGGACACCCCTGTGTTAGGCGATATGCCTCATTTTGAGGTTGTCCTATCATAAGTATGAGATCGGCAATACATGATAGGATCGGGGGTGGGCAGTAGTTTACTCATTTATTTAATTGTTCATTTTTTACTCATTTATGACAAGTCACTTGATTGGTGGACAAAAAAGACGCAAGGGCAACACTGTCTTGACTGCAACCTTCTTAAAACTGATGCCATTAATCTGAGCGTGTCAATAAAACCCAGGCACTCTAACATTTCCTGTGTGCCAGGGAGCGGGAACAACACACTCGCTAGTTTTGAACCTCTGCATGCCTAAAAACCTCTCCAGTGCAAGGAAATGTCAGAGCCGTGCAAATTAAAAGCTCATGTGCAAGGAAGAGTCCGAATCATGCGCATTACAAGTTCAGGTGCTAGAAGGTGCCAGTAAATCTGACTATTAACAGCTTAAATTAAATTTAGTTGGCCTTAACAGTTACCCTAACAACTTGTCAAACAACCAGTAGTTTGTGGACATTGGCATATGGCCAGACATTGCTTTTCCTGACATATATGTTTGTCTTGCCTAACACTATTAAACCATCCCACCTTTGTAGAACACAAGGCTCATCATAATGGATGTTTTTAATGAAGCCTCACTGACAAAACATTTAAAAGTGAACATATCAGAGAACAATTTAACAGATTAATTCTTTGCAGATGCATTATTTGGTCCCTTTAAAATCAATTGTGAGAAAGTGTATTACAATGCTAATATGTTATGATT